>NW_027512862.1:0-336244 GCF_048772815.1 Callospermophilus lateralis
AGGAAATTACAAAATAAAATTAACAACAGTAAACAAACTTAGTTCGTGTAATAGCTACCCTAAAATTTTTGGCTGAGTTATACATTATATCCTCTGTTTGAGATGCTAGTAATGTTGACAGGAAAAAAAAAAAAAACTTTTGAAAATAACTTTAAATGAAATAACATCTGACCTACTGCTTTCGCAGTCATTCTCACATAATAAGATGGGACACAGAGCCTTATCTCAGGTAAGGCAGGGCTCTTTATTAATCTTAAGTGTTTTAATTCTAAAGCTAATCTTTGTTTTTTAAATATCATTTTACAAAGTTCACATAAATTATTTGAGGTCACATGAACATTAGCTAACACCGTATGATATAGCTTTTAAAACATGAATTAAAAAAAGGCTGAAAGTTTTTAACCTTTACATAGATTAGGATCTCATTAACTTAAAATACATTTAAATTGTTCCCCAATATAAAAAGTAACATAAAAGTTTACATATCTTATTGACAACAGGTAAATAAATCCTATATATATATGTATATATATATATATATTTTACCATACAACTTCAGAACACCACCTTGATATAATGCTCTTTTAAAGTTTCTACCTTACAGACTTGTATACCTGGAAGATATGAGCACATTAATAGCATCACAATTGCATTGATGTTTCTACATTAACCAAGTTTAGCTTTTAAAGAAATGGCAGTACAGTGCTCTAAAATAACAGTTCTTATTTAATCAGTTGTTTAATTTTTATGGTTGCTTGCTCTAGAAAAATAAAACTTAATAACCACAATGTTATGGGTAAAATTATGTTTTGAGAAATTTTTGTCTCTTTAACACATGACTGATTTTTACAATCTTATACAGACTTTAGGACAAACTTATACAGACCTTAGTAAATCAATCAGATATCTAACAAAAGTACTCATGAATGAGTAATCCCATATCAAATTTACTTTACTTATTTATCAAAATATTAGACAAATGTATTGAACAGTGTACCATTTTTTGTTGAAGAAAAAGTTCTAGAACCAAGGCATATTAGGCCTTTTGTCGGCATTAATATTTTATTAGATTTTTGAACACCTAGAAAAACTTGTAAGGTTAAATTTAAAGACATTTATTTTTATCTGTTTATCCAATTTAAATTGCACCAATTAAATCATGAGAATTTAAGATCTTTGGATCCACGTTTTAAAATTTGTTTATATGAGTGCTTTTTTTATGAGTGCTCCTTATATGTGTTAATTTGTATAACATATATATGATATTGGGATATATGTATATATAGACATACAACACTAACAAAAGTGTGCACACATAATAATAGTAAAGGCCTTGTAGCTTTTTGCAGTTGAAATCTCCATTGCAATGTTTCAAAAACTCCACTGTTGGTCAAAGATAGAGCTGATCAGAAAAACATTAACCTAGGTCTGTAGGATCAAAATCATGAGCTCAAAAAAAGAATACAGAATCTAAGGAAAAAAAATAAGAGTCCTAGAAAAAATGACTGGCCAGTAATTAGTAAATAGCATACAATTTACCTTTTTTCCTGCCTTAGGCCTCAGATCAGTCTCCTACTGAGCTTGCAGGCTTCTTTCATTTGCATTTCAACAAAAGTCCTTGCTGAGGTCTGAAAGGAGCAGGGTAAAACTGCTATTCTGAGCAGACACCTCAGGCCTAAGGCATTTTAACCATAATTTTGAGGTTCGGATGTTGAAAATTATGATACAATTTTAAGATGAAATTCACAAAATTTTATATCTTTACATCTTGTTTTGTCAACAGATACCATAATATGATTTACTATCCTTGTCCAAATTAATGCACTGGTACACACTGTGATATTTTCTCAGTCTACCCAATTCAAAATTGGTGAGAAATAAAACTGAATGTTTGGGAAGTTACTTGCCAACTTGGAAGTAGAGTGCTTTAGTTTTCCATCCTAAGCATTTAAGTTATCTGGCATGAATTATCTGAAATCATAAACTAAACAATTACCTAAACCCGACTTTTAACTGCAAGATTGAGCAATGCTACAAAAACCCATCCAGATACCAGATTGTTACAATAAAACACCATCATTTAGACACACATTGAACTAATATCATTCCCAAGAAACAATTTATAATATCAGCACATTATTGCACATGTCTTAAAGGGCCAGAAACAAAGACACAAGACAGACAGAAAGGAGTTCCAGACTATGGCTGACAGACAGAAGCCTTAAAAACAGAGCAGATAAGAGAAAAATCTCCTACACCAGTGGCAGGATACATGTCCTCACAAGGGGATCAGATGTTTTCACAGACAGCAACCTGAAATGTAATATCAAGGGTTTCCATGGTGACTTTACTGCATTTAGTGTCTCCTTTTTCTTTTTCTTTTTTTTAAGAAGACAGAGGTGGCATAATCCTTACAGTGCAGGGAACGAAGGAAGGAATTCCCTGAAGCAACAGGGCTTTGGTAGATCCTGGGAGTCCCTCAGTCCCTCCTTTTACTTATAGGATTAACTCCTCTGGTTTGGTTCCACCCCAATCTCGCTCCATCTCCTAACATTTCAGTAGTCAGCTCTCAAAAAGTTCCAGGGTCGGGGGGTTATCAAAATTTGTAACTTAAATTTCGGTTTCTGACCTTGAAGCGAATTAATACCTATTTAATAATGAGGACAGGGTTTGAGAAAAATAAAAAGGGAGGTTTACTGCTTTGCTAACAAAGCAGAGACACAGGGGACTCTGCCCAAAGGTTGTGACTCTCTTGAACTGGAGCAACAAGGGGTTTTAAAGGAGTTTCCATTGTTAACCTGGGAGATACTCTGTTCTTTGGTGGCCAGCAGGCATTGCCCTCTGCAGTGGGTGAGTTCCAGGCTGCCAGCTAGGGGCTTCTCTCATCCTGCTTAACAAAGGGGGGTAAACTTCAACACAGTTTTTTAGAACACAGTCCAAAGGGTGTAAGGCTTACTTGCTTTATTACCCATTTTTACGTCCAATATCTTTAAGTTTTTACCACAGAAATCACACAACAAAATGCACAAAAACAAACAAACAAGAAAACATATAGAACACAGAACAAAACACAAAGAAACAGAAACCTGGTGAAGATACAGAAAAACAGAGGAGCAATGAAATGTCTTGCTGAAGCTCCGGGGTAGGAGCTCCTGCGTGCCCGGCTGCACCTTTCTACCCTTTCAGAGAAATTCCATACAGAACAGAACAGAGGACAGAACAATTCTTGTTACTGTCCTGGACAGGAGTACATGTGAGCCTCCCCAGGCCACCTCTCTGTCATCAGAAGACATCTCCCTTAACCGGATATCAGATGTTATAAAGGCACCACCTACCTATGGAGGCCTCCTCCACCAGGTGCTTGCTAATAGTTTTAGTGCGATGGTTCACTGCAGTGCTCCCTGGACCAAATGCTCACTCCAAGGCTTTGGAACTTGGCTCTCCAGCCCTGAGCCCTGGAGGAAAGGCCAGAGTCAGAATTTCCAGCAGTCTGGTCTTATGATCTGGTAACGTCATCTCGCTGGGGAACTCCAAAATGTTAGACCAGGATGCAAGAAAATACCACTGACTCCAATTAAAATCAAATTAAGGCAAGCTTATTAGTTCAACCGGCTAGGCTGACTCTCCTTCTCAAAACGGCTGGAAAAAGACAGCATCCCCACCTTTCCTACACCCCAGCTTTATAGCCCAAAAAGTTACACAAAAAGGGAGTATTAGAAAACAGAACTTTGACAAGCATCACACTAATTGTAGTTTACATTTTTTATTTGCTGGCCCCAGCATCAGAAATTATGAGGACCATTAGAGCCTCAGAGATGGTCGTTGTCTGGCCAGGGAAGGCCAATATTTATGAGGTTTCAGTAAGGTTTCAGAGAGGGCTGTGATCTGGTCAGTAAGACAGGCATGGGTGAGTTCAAGGCATGGGCAGGCATTCCAAGCAGGTTCAGAATTTGCAGTAATTTATAGTAAAGCAAAAATTATCTTTCCATGGCTTTGTGGCAAGATGGCTCCCAATATTAATGAAAGATCAGGTTGAGTGATCACCCCTGTCCCTTCCTTTTGGAAACTCCTCTACCACCTCCAAGGTTGTGAACTCCTGAGCATTTTCCATTCCAGATAAGTATTCACAGAATGTCTAACTCTTCTCCTCTAATTGTGTCTTACTTGGGGCAAAGGTAATGTCAAAGCATTGTTCTGGATGAGAGTGGGAAGATTATTGTATATCACATATTTGCATACACATTGGATTCATTTTCCAATTTTCCATTTGAAATACTGAATTCCTGGCACTAACCCATACCCTACTAGACTCTGACTAATAATCCTAATATGATGGTGAAACATAACCCAAGCAGAATAGAAATACAAGCCGTTCAGAGGAGGCATGGTGTGTAGTTGGAATTGCCTTTTGCATTATATAATATAGGAGCTATAAATCTAGTCAATTTTTTGTTGAAATAATTCTACATGTGTTTTTAAAGTTAACAAAAATGGGAATCCTGTCTCCCTTTCTCTGTAGCACATGTATTTTTATATGCACATAGAGAATCCTACCTGGTATCACACGTACATACTTGTGAGGTGGCTGAATTGGCAGATACAAATTGTGAGAAGAGATCACTACTCCTAAACGCTGTTCAAACTGAAAATTCAACCTATGGGTGAGCTTCCTAGTTCAATAACATTATACATAAATCCATGTTCAGTAAAATGAATATTTTTGCATCTGTGGATTATATATATTTCATGATGAATTTCGATTGGCATATATATTGCTACTTTTTTTCTTTTTTTGGTTGTTCAAAACGTTACAAAGCTCTTGACATATCATATTTCATACATTAGATTCAAGTGGGTTATGAACTCCCATTTTTACCCCAAATAAAGATTGCAGAATCACATTGGTTACATATCCACATTTTTACATAATGCCCTATTAGTTAATGTTGTATTCTGCTACCTTTCCTATACTCTATGATCCCCCCTCTTTCCCCCTCCCATCTTCTCTCTCTACCCCATCTACTGTAATTAATTTCTCTCCTTGTTTATTTTCCCATTCCCTTCACAACCTGTTATGTGTAATTTTGTATAACAATGAGGGTCTCCCTTCATTACCATGCAATTTCCCTTTTCTCTCCCTTTCCCTCCCACCTCATGTCTCTGTTAATGTAAATCTTTTCTTCCTGCTCTTCCTCCCTGCTCTGTTCTTAGTTGCTCTCATTATATCCAAGAAGACATTTGGTATTTGTTTTTTAGGGATTGGCTAGTTTCACTAAGCATAATCTGCTCTATTACCATCCATTTCCCTGAAAATTCCATGATTTTGTCATATTTTAGTGCTGCGTAATACTCCATGGTGTATAAATGCCACATTTGTTATCCATTCATCTATTGAAGGGCATCTAGGTTGGGTCCACAGTGCAGCAATTGTGAATTGTACTGCTAAGAACATCGATGTGGCAGTATCCCAGAGTTACACTATTTTAAGGTCTTCAGGAAATAGTCCAAGAAGGGCAATAGCTGGGTCAAATTGTGGTTCCATTCCAAGCTTTCCCAGGAATCTCCATACTGCTTTTCAAATTGGCCGCACCAGTTTGCGGAACAGCTCTCCTCATAGGCCTCATTTGGTCCATCTTCTCTACATTAAGAAGAGAGAGGCTTACTCAGACACAACCCTTCATCCTGACCAGGTTGTTAGCCAGGTTGTTTTGGTCTTTCAGGTCTTTCATAGCTGCCTACATCTTCTCCAGGGATCAAATATGCATGGACCTTTGAGTTTCTCAGTAGGTGGCAGATCCCCTACATTGCTGTATTGCAAGACGAACCCTGTCCCTTCTCTTTTGTAAAGTTAGATTGAGGGAACAGTGTATGGTTAGGGTTAATAACATGTTCAATTTGGGTTCGGAATCATTCTGATTGATGAATAATGGTATTGGGAACCTGCGATATTTATAAAACTATAGAGGTGAAATATAAGTATAAAAACAGAAATCTAGGTAAGATTTGTAGCCCAGAAGGGAATGAGGCCCTTTATTGGGATACTTTGCTTTTAATTATGTTCTGCACGTTTGTCTCAGATAAATTGATAATCAATGGCATAGGACCTTGTACCTTGGAAGATTGATTGTAGAAGAGAACATCCACTCAAATTTGGATAGTCGGTAGGATTAGGAAGAGAGTCGGTAGGTTTAGGAAGAAGAGTGAGTATAAAATTTGGATCAAATGTTCTTTAGCAATACGGTTTCATTTACACAGTGAATGTAAATGTCAGCACATGCGAAGAGTCAGTCACAATGATGAACTGCAGAAAATATAGGAAAGAAGATATCAATAGAGACATTACAAAATCAGGCAATTGTAAAGTGAATGATAGGTTTACACATTTTCAACAGGATCGAGATTGAATACATAATTTTAGGAAGAAACAAATATGTAGTCACCAATATAAATGACATTTGAAAGCATTATGCAAACTGGAAATGGATGTTTTTAGTAATCCATATTCAACTTCCATTTAGGATTTGGTGCAATCATAAGTGTGACCTTTGCATTTTGTGCCCAGAAAATTATTGTGATAAAATATATATGTAGATCATGTGACATGAGTATTTTTTCCACCATTTCTGTGAGCAATATTTTAAGACATATAAATTAGTATTGGGGGTACAAAGTGGTGTACCCTGTGTCTATGAATATAGAGATAATGCATGAATAGAACATACTGTAAATAAATAATATAACTGATTCCTCTTTAAATAATGGATTGAATTGTTATCTGAAAATATATAAGAAATCATATATTGACATACAATCAATAATTCCAACCAGTTATATATCTAATTGTCATCTTAGGGTTATTGTTTATCATGAAGTGTGTGTGAGTTTTGCTTAAAAAGTGATTATGGAAGTCGAAAATAATGTGTTTGGAAAGAAGTCTCATGAAATTACCAGTCAAGAAATATGGAGGAATCCATGTGTTCTGAAGCAGGGAGTGATTGAAAGTGAAACAAATGCCTATAAATTTGCTAAATTGTCGATGAAATATATATCCTGTGATGTGCATAAACTGAGGAAATAGTATGTACCAGTGTTGAATAAAAATGAACGTCAAAGTACACATCATGTACCATTGGAATCTACTTGCATTGATGTTAAACTGGGTCAGTTACTGTAAAAATATTAGGATTCGCATGCATCACTCACCGAAGTTAGTTTTCTTTTTTTTAATTTTTATTTATGCTTGTTCAAAACATTACATAGTTCTTGATACATCATATTTGTCACTTTGATTCAAGTGGGTTATGAACTCCCATTTTTACTCCGTTTACAGATTGCAGAATCACATCAGTTACACATGCATTGATTCACATATTGCCATACTAGTGTCTGTTGTATTCTGCTGCCTTATCTATCCTCTACTATCCCCCCTCCCCTCCCCTCTCCTCCCCTCTTCTCTCTCTACCCCCTCTACAGTAATAAATTTCTCCCCCTTGTATTATTTTTCCCTTTCTTCTTGTATGTAATTTTGTATAACCCTGAGGGTCTCCTTCCATTTCCATGCAATATCCCTTCTCTCTCCCTTTCCCTCCCACCTCTCATCCCTGTTTTAATGTTAATCTTCTTCTCATCCTCTTCATACCTATTCTGTTCTTAGTTAATCTCCTTATATCAAAGAAGACATTTGGCATTTGTTTTGAAGGTATTGGGTAGCTTCACTTAGCATAATCTGCTCTAGTGCCATCCATTTCCCTGCAAATTCTATGATTTTGCCATTTTTTAATGCAGAGTAATACTACATTCTGTATAAATGCCACATTTTTTAATCCATTCATCTATTGAAGGGCATATAGGTTGGTTCCACAGTCTTGCTATTGTGAATTGTGCTGCTATGTACATCGATGTAGCAGTGTCCCTGCAGCATGCTCTTTTTAGGTCTTTAGGGAATTGACCGAGAAGGGGAATAGCTGGGTCAAATGGTGGTTTCATTCCCAGCTTTCCAAGAAATCTCCATACTGCTTTCCAAATTGGATGCACCAATTTGCAGTCTCACCAGCAATGTACAAGTGTACCTGTTTCCCCACATTCTCACCAACACTTGTTGTTTGACTTCATAATGGCTGCCAATCTTACTGGAGTGAGATGGTATCTTAGGGTGGTTTTGATTCACCTTTCTCTGACTACTGGAGATGGTGAGCATTTTTTCATGTACTTGTTGATTATATGTCCTCCTCTGAGATGTCTGTTGAGGTCCTCGGCCCATTTGTTGATTGGGTTATTTGTTATCTTATTGTTTAATTTTTTGAGTTCTTTGTATACTCTGGATATTAGGGCTCTATCTGAAGTGTGAGGAGTAAAGATTTGTTCCCAGAATTTAGGCTCCCTATTTACCTCTCTTATTGTTTCTTTTGCTGAGAAAAAACTTTTTGCTTTGAGTAAGTCCCATGTGTTGATTCTAGTTATTAACTCTTGTTATTAACTCTTGTGCTATGGATGTCCTATTGAGGAATTTGAAGCCCGACCCCCACAGTATGTAGATCGTAGCCAACTTTTTCTTCTATCAGACGCCATGTCTCTGTTTTGATATCAAGGCCCTTGATCCATTTTGAGTGAACTTTTGTGCATGCAAGAGAAAGGGATTCAGTTTCATTTTGTTACATATGGATTTCCAGTTTTTCCAGCACCATTTGTTGAAGATGCTATCCTTCCTCCATTGCATGCTTTTAGCTCCTTTATCAAATAGAAGATTGTTGTAGCATTGTGGATTAATCTCTGTGTCCTCCATTCTGTACCATTGGTCCACCCGCCTGTTTTGGTACCAGTACCATGTTGTCATTGTTACTATTGCTCTGAAATTTAGTTTGAAATCTGGTATCGCTATACCGCCTGATTCACACATCCTGGTTAGAATTGCTTTTGCTATTCTGGATCTTTTATTATTCCATATGAATTTCATGATTGCTTTCTCTATTTCTACAAGAAATGCCGTTAGGATTTTGATTGGCATTACATTAAACCTATAGAGAACTTTTAGGAATATCACCATTTTGATGATATTAGTTCTCCCTATCCATGAACAGTGTATATTTTTCCATCTTCTAAGATCTTATTCTACTTCTCTTTTTAGGGTTCTGTAGTTTGCATTGTATAAATCTTTCACCTCTTTTGTTAGGTTGATTCCCAAGGATTTTAGTTTTATTTTTTGAGGATATTGTGAATGGAGTGTTTTTTTTTTTTCTCATTTCCGTTTCAGAAGTTTTGTCACTGATATACAGAAATGCCTTTGACTTATGAATGTTGATTTTATATCCTGCCACATTGCTGAAATCATTTCTTACTTCTAGTAGTTTTTTTTTGTAGACCCTTTTGGTCTTCTATATATTGAATCATATCAGCTGCAAGTAGTGATAATTTAAGTTATTCTTTTCCTATTTTCATGCCTTTTATTTCTTTCATCTGTCTAATTGCTCTGGCCAGTGTTTCGAGAACTATATTGAATAGAAGTGGTGGTAGAGGACATCTCTGTCTTGTTCCAGATTTTAGAGGGAATGCTTCAATTTTTCTTCATTCAGAATAATGCTAGCCTGAGGCTTAACATAGATAGCTTTTACAATGTCGAGGTAAATTCCTGTTATCTCTAGTTTTTCAAATGTTTTGAACATAAAGGGATGCTAAGGGTCTATCCTTCTTATTTATTTTTTGCAGAACCAAGCTTTAGTTTTGTAATTTTTTCAATAGTTTCTTTTGTTTCAATTTTGTTGTTTTCCGCTCTGATTTTAGTTATTTCTTGCCTTCTGCTACATTTGCTGTTGTTTTGCTCTTCCTTTTCTAGGGCTTTGAGATGAAGTGTGAGCTCATTTATTTGTTGTTCTTTCCTATTTTTGAGGAATGACGTCAAGGTGGTGAATTTCCCTCTTAAAACACCTTTCATTGTGTCCCATAGACTCCGATATGTTGTTTCTGTATTTTCATTTATCTTGAAGAATTTTTTGATTTTCTCATTTATGTCTTCTGTAACACATTAATCATTCAGTAACATGTTGTTCATTTTCAATGTGATGTAGGATTTTTCCTTCCTTCTTTTTCATTGGTTTCCAGATTCATTCCATTATAATCCAATAAAATTCATGGTATTAAGTCCACCCTTTATATTTACTGAAGGTTGCTCTATGGCATAATATATGGTCTATTTTTTAGAAGGATCCATGTGCTGCTAAAAAATATTATATCCACTTGATGATGGTTGATATATTCTATATATGTCAGTTAAGTCTATGTTATTGATTGTGATATTGAGTTCTATAGTTTCTTTATTCAACTTTTATTTGGAGGATCTGTCCAATGGTGAGAGAGGTGTGTTGAAGTCACCCATAATTATTGTGTTGTGGGCTATTTGATTCTTGAACTTGAGGAGAATTTGTTTTATGAATGTCACAGCACCATTTAATGGTGCGTAAATATTGATAATTTTTATGTCTTGTTGGTGAATGGTTCCTTTTAACAGTATATAATTTCCTTCATTATCCCTTTTGATTAAATTAGTCTTGAAGTCGATTTAATTCGATTTGAGGATGGCCACCACTCCTTGCTTATGAGGACCGTGTGCATGGTATATTTTTTCCCAACCTTTCACCTTCAGCCTGTGTATGTCTTTTCCATTCAGATATGTCTCCTGGAGGCAACATATTGTTGGATTTGTTTTTTGAATCCAAGTTACAAGCCAATGTTGCTTTATTGGAGAGATTAAGCCATTAATGTTTAGTGTAACTATTGATATATGGTTTCTACTGCCAGCCATGTTTGAATATTTATCGCTTTTTAAAATTTACTTTGTTTCTCCATGATTAGCTTTTCCCCCGCCCTCTGTCATTACTGAGGCACTTCCCACTGATGGTTTTGGTTGTTGTTTTTCATTTCTTTCTCGTGTAGTGTTTTGCTCAAGACACTTTGCAATGGTGGTTTTCTGGCTGCAAATTCTTTTACCTTTGTTTATCATGAAAGATTTTTATTTCGTTGTCGTACCTGAAGCTGAATTTTGCTGGATACAGAATTCTTGTTTGGCATCCATTGTCTTTCAATGTTTGAAATACGTTGTTCCAGGATCCTCTCACTTTCAGTCTCTGTGATGAAAAATAGGTTGCTAACCTTATTGGTTTACCCCTGAATGTAATCTTCCTCCTTTCTCTTGAAGCTTTTAAAGTTTTCTCTTTGTTCTGTATATTGGATAGCTTCATAACAATGTGTCTTGGCGTTGCTCTACTGTGATTTTGTGTGCTCTGTGTCCTGTAAGCATCTTCAATTTGTATATCCATTTCCTTTTTTATTTCTGGAAAATTTTCATTCCCATAGTTTGAATCTCTGTACCTTCCTCTATCCAGATGACTCATAAGTTTAGTTTTTTTATGTTATACCATATCTCTTGGATGTTTTTCTCGTGATTTTTTACCAGCCTTTCTGTGTTGGCTAGACTCTTTTCAAGATGATATATTTTGTCTTCATTATGTGACATTCTGTCTTCTACTTGCTCCACACGGTTAGTGATACTCTCAATTGAGTTTTTAATTTGGTTTATCGTTTCCTTCATTTCTAGAAATATTCTTTGAATATTTATAATCTCTATCTCCTGATAAAGAAGATTAACTTCTTCTTTTATCTGTTTATGTAATTCATTTTCAATGTGTTCTTTCACTGTATTTATTTGCTCTCTCGTATCCTCTTTAAGGTTCCATTTCATCTGTCTAAGGTATTCCTTGAGTTCTTTATATGACCATTTTTCTGATAATTCTAGGTCCTCCTGAATATTTAGGTTATCCTTCATTGTTTGTACTCCTTTTCTTTCTTGCTTTTTGATGCTGCTCATGTTACTTCTTGTTCTGTTTGAGTGCTGAGTTACTTCTTATTCTTATAAATTTATTTGAAGCTTGGGAGGAAAGATATTAGAAGGGATGGGAAGAAGTCACTAAAGAGAATGAGAATAGGCAGGTAGAATTCAAGGATGGGGGAATAAGAAAATTGAAAAGAAATGAAAAGACAAAAGAAAAAAATGGAAAATAAAGAAATAAATAATTTTTTTTAAAATAATAATGATAATTAAAAAATGAAAATTAAAATTTAAAATAATAATAATAGTAAAATTAAAAAAATAAAAACATTAAAATAAGTTAAAGAACAACACAAAAAATTTAAATGAAAGAAAAAAAATAAAAATAAAATAATAATAATAATAATAATACATGCAGTCATAGAGTTCAATTAACTTCTCTTCCAGTAGGTGGAGCTGTGCTCACTGGGCCAAGCTTCTCCTCTCAATAGGTGGGAACCAATCACTGTGCAGCAGCTCTTCCTCCCAGACTGGGCGGGTCTCTAATCCTGAGTGCCTAGGACCTTCTCTAGTGTTTCCTCAAGCCAGGCTCCGCTCAACTGTGACGCTCACCACAATACTTGCTACACGTCAGGTCTCTGCTCCTGGTAGCCCTGTTTTCATCAACGCTTGGCACTCTCTCCCTGTTTGCCTCCCTCAGACCCTAAGTTTATAGAGCTTGGGGCTGGGAACCCCCAGCGAATTTGCTTGCTCTCTGGTATCCATGCCCACATTAGCTGGTGTAAGAGACCTCAGTTGTCAGCACTGGTAGGAGCGGTAGCCAGGAATTCCACGCCACAAGCCCCACAGCACACATGATTCCCTCGGTCTGGCCATCTTTCTCACGGGAGACCTGGGAGGGCCCCTTAAGGGAGAGCTGGGAGGGGCCCTTAATGTTTCCCCGCTGTGTGGAGAGAGATGCATAGGGAATTACACACCTGTCGTACTGGTTTCAATGAAGTTATCTCCTCTGCCCATGACATCAGTTCTCTTCCACGGTGGTATCCCATGCAAATGGTGACCATTCGTTCCTTTTGCCAGGTGACCAATGCAATGGATGGGTCCTGACTGTGTCTCCAAAGCCCCATTTCAATCCAGTGGCCTTTTACCTCTGTAAATTCAGAAGGGCCGACCAGTTATTTCAGAGGGAACGTTAGTTCTGAGTCACAAGAAGCAGGCAAATCTGAGCTTCTATGCAGCCGATCCGGGCTCTGTGTGTTTTCTCAGGGGCCCAGACTGTTCGCACCAGATCCACGTCAGGTCAGCATTGCCTAGTGATTCTGAACAAACAGCATTTAGACAGTTTACAACTCCCTATGCCTGCGCAGCTAATGAGGTCAGATACTTGATTTCTCCATGTCCGCCACCATGTTGGATCTCTTATACTGCTACTTTTTAATGTCTGTGCGTGTGCGTGTGTGTGTGTGTGTATATATATATATATATAAATATATATATATATATATATATAAGATTTCTTATATATTTTTAGATATCAATTCAATTCATTATTTGAAGTGGAACCAGTTATATTATTTATTCACAGGATGGTCTATTCATGCATTATCTCTATATTCATAGACACAGGGTACACCTCTGTGTACCCCTAACACTAATGTATATGTCTTCAAAATATTGCTCCCAGAAATGGTGGAAGAAATACTCATGTCACCTGATCCACATATATATTTTATCACAGTAAAATTCTGAACAAAAAATGTAAAGGTCACACTTATGATTGTACCGAAGCCTAAAAGAAAAGTGAAAATGTTTAACTAAAAACATCCATGTGAAGGTTGCCTAATGCTCTCAAATGTCAATCCTATTGGTGACAACATATTTGTTTCTTCCAATGATTATATATTCAAATTAAACCCTGTTGAAAATGTCTAATCCTATAACTCACTTTATACTTTGCCTGATTTCATAATGTCTCTATTGATAACTGCTTTCCTACTTATTTTCCCCAGTTCATCATTGTGACTGACTCTTCATATGTGCTGACATTTTCATTCATTCTCTAACCGAAACCCTATTGCTAAAGAACTTTTGGTCCAAATACTATACTCACTCTTCTTCCTAAACCTACCGACTATCTTCCTAATCCTACTGACTATCCATTTTTAACTGGATGTTCTCTTCTACATTAAATCTACCAAGGTACAAGGTCCTGTGCTTCAAATCATACCTAGATTTCTGTTTCCATACTTATATTTCACCTCTATGTTCTTTTAATTATCGCAAGTTCCCAATACCATTATTCATCGCACAGAATGATTCCTAACCCAAATTGAACCTGTTATTAACCCTAAACATACACTGTTCCCTCAATCTCATTTTACAGAAGAGCAGCGACAGAGTTGTTCTTAAAATACAGGGAATTAGGGGACCTTCCACCTGCTGAAAACCTCAAAGGTCCATGCAGAAATGATACCTGGAGAAGTTGTAGGGAGGTATGAAAGACCTGAGAGAGCAAAAGTCCTATTCCATGGCAAACAACCTGGTCAGGATAAAGGGATGTGTCTGAATCAGCCTCTCTCTACTTATGTTAGAGAAGATGGACTAAACCAGACCTGTGTGGAGAGCTGTTCCCAGGTGCCTATGGTTGATATACCATTCTAACTTGTGCAAGTGTTCCAGGAAGTAGGAGCAGCCTCCATCTCATGGGACCCTTGGAAGCAAGTGTTAGGACAAACTGGTTGCCAAGGCAGTGACCTCATTCATTCAATTCCAAAGAAAGTGACATACCTCATTTCCTTGGTGATGGAACTCTATGATCTTTGTATCCTAGTGGCCAGGCACCCAGACGCTATCCCATTCCCAGTCACAGTGGTCTCACTTGTTTGGATTTACCAAGGACAGAGTCAGTATTTCTTGGTACCTACTAATGTGAGGATGGCCAAATGCCAGGAGAGCACTGAAGAGGTACCTTTTCTGAGAAAGCCAGTAGTGGCTCACCACTATTTCCTGACAACTTCACAGAGTTAGCCAAGGAAACCAGACCTGAGAGAGGACAGACTATTTCGAAGGAATATAGTATGGCCGAGCAGTTAGAGGACACTCCAGATAGTCACAGATCTACATGGGGGAAGGAGGTGCCATTATGGGAGTGGGTGTGGGTTTGTGGTTTTGCCTCATGTTCTAACAAAAGGTAGGAATGGCGGTTTGTTTGGATTGAAGTGGACTGTTTCGAGTAAGTCATTTGACAAGGTGAGTGTTTCTATGTTTGTGTATCCGACTATGTCCATTGTTGTAGACATTAGAAAAGAGAATGCATTAATGGATGTGTCCTGTCTAGTATAAATCTTACCATAATTCATCCTGCTCAATTTATGAATGGACTGCACCTTGTCTTATCGATGGGCAACACCTGCTATCATCCTAAGTTCCTGTTTTCTTCCTGAATTCTGGCCAGTCTCCAGAATAGGCTCAGGGATTTGTGTGCAAGATATGTACCACCTCCAAGCTCTGTGACATGGCCATATACTGGATAGCTGAAGAGAATGGAGATCATCTCAGAAAACTCAGATATCAGTGTGACCAGGAAAGTCTCAGTGGAGAAACCCTGCTTTGGGCCTTTTGCTTACCTTATGTTCTGTTGCCCTGAATGTCAGGAAGGTCTTTGCCTCAGGCCACCCCTTTGTGAAGCCTGAAGAAAACAGTTTTAAATTTGAAATGAATAGGCATCACCTGTGGCTCTTTGCTTAATTGCTTTGGAAAGGGATGTGTCTGAATTAGCCTCTTGGCCTTGTATGTGGCTGTGATTTTTATTCTCAGCACATGATGGATCCAAAGAATGATCGCATGTGCGCATCCAAAACCAAAATGGCCAAAAGATCAGTCATTGTGGATGAAGTCTCTCGCCTTCTTCTGTTAGGTTCCTGACATCCATCAAGTGAGAATACTGATCCTTTGGGTCAAATGAGTTCTTGAAATCTCTGCCGAGGTGCTTGGCTTTTCTCATGACTCTATTTCACATAAATATTCCATACCTGAAAGTCAGTAGGCCTCAAATTGGAGAAACAGAGCAGCATGAACGGCAGGCTTATTTGACCACTCCTGGTTCATATTAAGAGTGTCCAGGCCACCCTGACTTTAGGCAAATGAGGGGCAAGTGAGATTATTTTGGACACTACCAATGGCTGCACCCCTCATGGAAACCTCCAGCCAGAGGTCATGATGAGTGAATATATGGAAGAAGATGAGGGCCATGTGGGAGTGTTTTGGTTTTAATTGTGGTCATTTGTGTGGCGGTTGGAAGAAATGTCTGGGTCCACCTGGGCTTGAACTCTGGTGTGATTCCCCATAGAGACTTAGTTCTGGAACTCACCTCAGAGGAGTATTGCCATGAATTGTTTTGGGATTTTAGGAGGCCACGCATGAGAGTTGCCCTTGGAAACTGAGATCTGGCTTTCCACAGAGCACTGGGAATCTCAGCCAGCATATCACATGATATAATTGTGAAAAACTTGCAGCCATAGTTGAGAGTCAAAACACACATGGACCTCACATTTTACACCTCAATATGCCTGGCTTCATGTGACCTTTTCCCCACTCTTTGGGAAGCCTTGCCTGTGAGAGTTCTCCAGAGTTTTCATTTAAATTAGCTTCCTCAACATTTAGTGGTTCCTGAATGAATTGAAACCCAGAGTTTCTCCAACTTCATCCTTGAAAAATGGCTTGATAAATACCATGAATTTTTGGAAGTTCCCACAACCAGGTGGCACTGGAGAACATTTGGATGTCCTGTTGCTGATCATGAGTATACCAGACAATGCCTTGATTGACTGGGTTTCATAAAAATGGTGTAGAACAGAGATGCCAGTAAGTTGGAGCCTGCTGAGTAGTGGGCCTAGAGCAGTGGTGGGCAGGTGTGTGATGAAACATCAGTGGTAGGGCCATGAGGATCTACCATTGGATTCCAAATGGCTTGTTACTGACATGGTGCAGCCAGCAGTCCCTTATATGTAAAGGCATCTTGTTATATGGTGAGGTTTCAGGTCAATGTTCTGAATCAGGTTGATATGGACGAGGGGGCAATGGGGCAAGCTAGGAGGGATAGAAGCCTGGTTGATGCATTCTCCTGCAGACCCTGACCCAACACACGTGACAGAACTCCCTCCAGCAATATGTCCCAGTTGAGCTCCTGGTATTTCGTGAAGCAAATACCAAACTCCCAGTGCAGCAGGAAAAACACCACAAAAAGTGTAGGAGGACCAAATGGCTTCGCAGTCAACAGGGAGAGACACTTAGTCCTCAGTGGTCACAGTTTACCTACAAAGAGAGGATTCAGCATTGCTGCCTCATCTTCATTGGAAAATAAGAAACCATGTCCTTCAGGTCACATAGATGCAGAACCAGCTTTGATGGTCTCACTACTAAAGAAGCCAAATCTCCTGACAACAACATATATTTCAAGTGCCCAAACTCAGAGGCAGTTTCTCAAAAAGTTTTTAGGCTCTCAGAGCTCCCTGTTTGGGTTGTGTTTACCCTGTCCCTTACTTTTGGAAACTCCTCTACCACCTCCATGGTTATGAACTCTTGAGCATTTTCCATTCCAGATATGTATTCACTGATTTTCTAACTCTTCTCCTCTAATTATGTTTTACCTGGGGTGAAGGTAATGTCAAGGCATTTTTCTGGATGAGAGTGAGAGGATATCAGACCTTAACAGATATTTGTGAAGTACATATTTGCTTACACATTGAATTCATTTTCCAATTTTCCTTTTGAAATACTGAATCCCTGACACTAACCCATACCTACTAGAATCAGACAACTCATCCTAATATAATGGAGAAAAATAACGCAAACAGAATAGAAATTCAAGCAGTTCAGAGGAGGCATCTTTTATAGTTGGACTTGCCTTTTGCATTATATATGGTAGGAGTTATAAATCTAGTCAATTTTTATTTGAAATAGTTCTCCATGTGTTTTTAAAGATAACAAATGTGTGAAATCCTGTTTCCCTTTCTCTGTAGCCAATTCACACATGTATATTTATATGCACATATAGAATCCTACCAGGAATCCCACGTACATTTTTGTGAGGTTTCTCACTTCGCAGATTCAAATTGTGAGAAGAGATCACTCCTCTTAAACGCTGTTAGAACTGAAGATTCAAACTATAGGGGAGCTTTCTAGTAGAACAACATTATACATATACTCATGTTCAGTAAAATAATTATTTTTGCATCTGTGGATGATATATATTTCCTGATGAATTTTGATTTTCATATATATTGCTGCTTTTTAATGTCTGTGTGTAGTTTGTATGTGTGTGTGTGTGTGTATATATATATATATATATATATATATATATATATATATATATATACACACACACACACACTATTCAGATTTTTCAATATATAAAACATATGTGTCTTATATACACTTTCTAAATTCATTCATGTTCATGTATATGGATTTATAATCAACTTTTCACAAGATTATTTTCCGAAATATTCATCCACCTGAAATACATATTTGTTTCCTAGTACTGAAAACAAACTTCAGTGAATGGTGCCTACAAATTCTAATAATTTTACAGTAACTGACCCAGTTTACCACCAATGCAAGTAGATTCCTATGGGACATGATATGTAATTTGAGGTTCATTTGTATTCAACACTGGTACATTATTATTTCTTCAGTTTTTGCACATCATACGATATATATTTCATCCACAAGTTCACAAATTTACAGGCATTTGTTTCAACTTTAATCAATTCCTGTTTCAGAACACAAGTATTATCAGGGTTTCTGAACTCGTCTTTTCATGACGCTTCTTTCCAAACAAGTTATTTTCGATTTCCATAATCACTGGTGAAGTAAAACTCACACCCTTCGTGATAAACCAAAACACTAATATTACCATTATATGTATACCATTTTGGAAAGAATGATTGTATATCAATATAACATTTCCTGTAATTTTTCAGATATCAGTTCAATCCATTATTTATAGTTGGAACAAGTTATATTATTTATTCACAGTATGTTCTATTCATGCTTTATCTTTATATTCATAGACACAGTGTACACCTCTTTGGACCCCCAATACTAATTTTACGTCTTCAATATATTGCTACCAGAAATGGTGGAAGAAATACTTATGTCACCTGATCTACATATACATTTTATCACAATAATATTCTGAAAAAAAATGTAAAGGTCACACTTATGACTGTACCAAAGCCTAAAAGGAAAGTGAACATGGATTAATAGAAACATCCATGTCCATGCTGCCTAATGCTCTCAAATGTCAATCCTATTGGTGACAACATATTTGTTTCTTCCTAAGATTATATATTCAAACTCAACCCTGTTGAAAATGTCTAATCCTATCACTCACTTTATATTTTGCCTGATGCAATAATGTCTCTATTGATATCTGCATTTCTACATATTTTCCCAGTTTATCATAGTGACTGACTCTTCATATGTGCCGACATTTACATTCACTCTCTAACCGAAACCATATTGCTAAAGAACTTTTGGTCTAAATCCTATAATCGCTCTTCTTCCTAAACCTACCGACAATCTTTCTAAACCTACTGACTATCCCTTTTTACTGGATGTTCTCTTCTACGTTCAATCATCCAAGGTACAAGGTCCTATGCCATTGTATATTGAATTATCTGAGACATATTTAGAGAACATAAATCAAGCTAAGTATCCCAATCAAGGGCCCAATGCCCTTCTGGGTTTCAAATTATACCTAGATTTTTATTTTCATACTTATATTTCACCTCTACATTCTTGTAAATCTCACAGGTTGCCAATACCATTATTCATCGCACAGAATGATTCCTAACCCAAATTGAACCTGTTATTAACCCTAAACATACACTGTTCCCTCAATCTCATTTTACAGAAGAACAGGGACGGAGTTGTTCTTACAATACAGGAAAGTAGGGGACCTTCCACCTGCTGAAAACCTCAAAGGTCCATACAGAAATGATACCCGGAAAAGTTATAGGCAGCTATGAAGGACCTGAGAGAGCAAAAGTCATCTTCCATGGCAAACAACCTGGTCAGGATGAAGGGATGTGTCTTAATCAGCCTCTCTCTTCTTATTGTAGAGAAGATGGACCAAATCAGGCCTGTGTGGAAAGCTGTTCATGGGTGCCTATGGTTGATATACCATTCTAACTTGTGAAAGTGTCACAGGAAGTAGGGGCAGCCTCCATCTCATGGGACCCTTGGAAGCAACTGTTAGGAAAAAGGGGTGCCAAGGCAGTGGCCTCATTCAGTTCCAAAGAAAGTGACATATCTAATTTCCTTGGTGATGGAACTCTCTGAACTTGCTATCCAAGAACCAAGACACCGAGAGGCAATCCCAGTCCAAGTCCCTGTGGGCTCACTTGATTGGATTTTCCAAGGACAGAGTCAGTCTTTCTCGGTACCTAATGATGTGAGTATAGCCAAATACCAGGAGAGCACTGAAGAGGTACTTTTCCTGAGAAAGCAGGTAGTGGATCGCCACTTTTTCCTGACAACTTTACAGAGTTGGTCAAGGAAAGCAGATCTGATAGAGGACACGCCATTTCAGGGGAACATAATATGGCCCACCAGTCAGAGTTAACTCCGGAGAGTCACAGAACTACTTGAGGGAAGGAGGTGCCTTTGTGAGTGTGGGTTTGTTGTTTTGTCTCATATTCTGAGAATAGGTAGGGAAGGCGGTTTGTTTGATTTGGAGTGAACTGTTTCTAGTAAGTCGTTTGACAAAATGAGTGTTTCTATGTCTGTGTATCCCACTGTGTCCGTGGTTGTAGACATGAGAAAAGAGAATGCAACAATGGATGTGTCCTGTCTAGTAGAAAGCTTCCCATTATGCATCCTGCCTAATTTATGAATGGAGTGCGGCTTGCCTTATGGATGAGCAATGCCTATTACCTTCCTAAGTCCCTGTTTTCTTCTGAATTCTGGCCACTCTCCAGAATAGGCTCATGGTTTTGTGTCCAAGATATGCAACAACTCCAAGGTCTGTGACATGGCCATGTACAGGATAGCTGAAGGGAATGGCCAGCATCTCAGAAAACTCAGATATCAGTGTGACCAGGAAAGTCTCAGTGGATATACCCTGCTTTTGGCCTTTTGCTTACCTATTGTTCTGTTGCCCTGAATATCAGGAAGGTCTTTGCCTCAGGCCACCCCTTTGTGAAGCCTGAAGGAAACAGTTTTCAAATGGAAATGAATGGGCATCACTTGTGGCTCTTTCTTAGTTGCTTTGGAAAGGGATGTGTCTTAATTAGACTCTTGGCCTTGTATGTGGCTGTGACTTTGATTCTCAGCAGCTTATGGATCTAAAAATGATCCCATGTGTGCATCCAAAACCATAATTGCCAAAAGATCAGTCATTGTGGATGAAGTCTCTCGTCTTCCTCTGTTAGGTTGCTGACCTCCATCAAGTGAGAATAGGTATTCCTTGGGTCAAATGAGTTCTTCAAATCACTGCAGAGGTGCTTAGGTTTTCGTATGACTCCAAATCACATAAAGAATCTATACTTGAAAGTCAGTAGGCCTCAAATTGGAGAAACAGAGCAGTATTAACGGGAGGCTTATTTGATCACTCCTGGTTCACAGAAAGGGTGTCCAGGCCAACATGACTTTAGGCAAATGAGGGGCAAGGGAGTTTATTTGGACACTGTCTTTGGGTGAGCCCTTCATGGAAACCTCCAGACAGAGGTTAAGATGAGTGACTATATGGAAGAAGATGAGGACCATGTTTGAGTGTTTTGTTTTTAATTGTGGTCATTTGTGTGGTGGTTGTAAGAAATATCTTGGTCCACCTGGGCTTGAACTCTGTTGGGATTTCCCTTAAAGACTGCGTTCTGGAACTGAACTCAGAGAAGTATTGCCATGAATAGAAATACAGGCAGTTTAGAGGAGGCATGGTGTATATTTGGACTTGCCTTTTGCATGATACAGAGTAGGAGTTAAATCTAGTCAATTTTTTGTTGAAATAGTTCTCCATGTGTTTTTAAAGTTAAAAAATTGTGAATTCCTGTCTCCCTTTCTCTGTAGCCTATTCAGCACATATATTTTTATATGGATATATAGAATCATACCTGGTACCACACATACATTCTTGTGAGGTGGATGAGTTGGCAGATACAAATTGTGAAAAGAGATCACTCCTAATTAACTGTGTTGGAACTGAATATTCAACCAATGGGTGAGCTTGCTAGTTGAACAACATTATACATAAATCCATGTTCAGTAAAATGAATATTTTTGGATCTTTTTATGATATATATTTTATGAAAATTTTGATTGACATATATTTTGCTATTTTTTTTCTGTGTGTGTGTGTGTGTGTGTGTGTTTTGTGTCATTCGCCTGTTCTGTAAAACAACTTCAGAGAGAGAGGTTAAAAATTCATGCAAAGCTCTGATGGAGGTATCTAATATCTTAGTTTTGGTCTATTGCTTCTTCTAATTGGGTCATTTGTTGTGTCCCATGGACGAGGGCAATGGTTCCTGTGCCCACCCCTGAAGCAACTCCTATTCCGAATAGGATGGCTAAAGTGAGGGATATATGTCCCCAGTGGAAACGGGTTGTATGCCCCTCTATTTCATTTTCAAATGAACCTGCATCATGACAGAGCACTCTGGGAAACATCTGCACCATTACACAATTAATCACATCTGTTGACAATTTCTTTAAAACATAAACAATGTTTAATTATATACAATTATGCTGTTGTAGGGACGGACAAGGCAAGGTACCTAAGATAGCAACGAAGACAGGGAAACCGTCCTATTTGGTTGCAACCAGATTCAGAGGGCATTGCTTCTGTTGTAATCAATTATTCTCCTGAAACTCAAGTTTAGGTAGTTTCAGAATTTTGTACCCAACATGTAAGGGAAGGGGCTCAGAAGTTCACAGTCTTCAGAAGTTCAAAAAAGCCGTTGTTGTTTCTGTTTTTACCTCAGTTCTGGGCAAGTTAACTTTTCAAGGACACCTGGGAGGGAAAGAGCTTTTTCCTACCTTTCTTATTTTTCACCCCTGACAGCTGTTACCATGGAGCCCTGATGGTAACTTCTTTATCTTAGAAATATAGCCATCTCTGTAAAGCCCCAGCTCATGGCCAGAGGACTTGTTCATTATTTTGTGGAAAACAAGTAATGGGGTGTCTAGCATAGAAGTGCTTATTTTTTTAGCCAGTGGCCAAGTAGAACAAGGCAACACTAAAAGAGGAAGTTTATCTACATTGAACTCTTTTATAGGGACTCTTTTGCTGAAAGTCCTAAAGTCAGCCATGGTGAAGACTTCTGTAGAAAGTCAGTTAAGAATTTTCTGTAGGCCTGGTACAGAAGGGGAAGACAGGGAAGGTGGGGCTGACAGCAGCTCCGAGGATCTGAGAATAAGGAAGGAGAGATGTAAAAGAATAATGGGAAAGGGGTTTGGGATTTTCCTAGCAACAAAAACTTGAGCTGTAGAACAGGTAGAGCAGAGGGGAAGACAAGAGTGAGTATCCCAAAATGCATGTGAGGGACTTTAAATTTTTATTAAACTGTATTCAGTGATGACAAAGCAACTTTAAAGGCCATTTTCATTACATCTTTGATAGGAGTCTGAGGGCTCTCCTCAGCTAGTTTCAGCTTTGTGTTAGCTGGTAAGAGGACCTGGTGGGACCCGGGGCGGGCACGGACAGGAGAAGAGAGGAGTGAGTCGGTGGATGGGAACCTGAGTACCTGCTACTTCAGCAAGATGGCGATGGTCTGAGAACCAGCAGAGATTTGGGTTTTTGATCTAATAATTGGAGGGGAGAAATCAGGTTGCTGAGGTGAGAGTGACAGCAGAGACTCTGGAGCACAAGGCTGAAGGTGAGGATTGATTGGATAAGCATAGTTCAGGATATGAGTGAAGAATGGAAAAGGCATGCCCATAGGGGAATCTCCTTTCACCCTTTTGAGCACTTGCAGAAGTTAAAAAGGTCACACAGGGCTGGGGATGTGGCTCATTTGTAGCACCCTCGCTTGGCATGCGTGCGGCCCGGGTTCGATCCTCAGCACCACATACAAACAAAGATGTCGTGTCCAGCAAAAAACTAAAAAATAAATATTAAAAATTCTCTCTGTCTCTCTCTCTCTCACCTCTCTCTTTAAAAAAAATGGTCACGCAGAATTTGAGGATCAAGAGACCCCTCTGGGGGCCATCGGTTTTGGTTATCTAATTGGTAATATGGCCAATGCTGTGTACTGAATTTGATGAGGAGTTTGTGTTCCATCAGGCAGCCCCTGTATGCTCACATCCCCATGACGTACAGCAAAAGTCTGCCAGGCATTCTGGGATTACTAAAAAGGAGTGATGGATTTTTCCTTTCCCCAGGTCCATGATCCTCTTAGTTATACAAGTCCCATATTTACTGCCATTAGCCCCTTGAACTAGAGACCTTTTATTTGATAGAGGGCCCAATGGGGCCTTAAGGGCTGAGTTTATTGCCCCTGTATCCACTTCAAAGTTTACTGGTGTCTCCTCCACTTCAAAAGATACGCTGGGCTCAGGGAGGGGATCTGAGGCCCGACTTTCGTAGTCATGCTGAAGAGTCAGAAAGGCTGGCTGGCGTGGCTGCCTCTTTCTAGGGAACTCTTGAACCCAGTGTCCTCTTTCTTTACAGTAGACACATTGATCTGAGGTCAGGGGTGGCCTCTGGCGTGGGACCAGGTATCCCTTCCTGTCTCCCTGTTTCTTAATTTCTGGCCTTTTTGTTATTGTGACCGGGACCTTAGTCAACTCCTTAGTCTGTCTTTTGTTTCTTTTATCCTCCTTTTGCTCCCTTCTCTTCCTCAGTTTCTCTCTTATAGTATACTTTCTCGGCTTCTCTGACTAAATCTCTCAAAGTCATATCTTGTAATCCATCTAAGCATTGTAACTTTCTTTAAATATCCAAGGCAGCATGCCCAATAAAGGCCATTGTGACAGATGATTTTTGATCCTCTGCATGAGGATCGAAAGGAGTATATCTCCTATATGCCTCCGTAATTCTCTCTAGAAACATAGAGGAAGATTCATCAGGCCCGCAGGCGTGGTACCCACGTCACCCCAAATGGAGTAGGGAAAGAGCAGTGCCACTGCCTGCTCCCGGATCAGGCCCAGCCACCAGCTGGTGTGGTAGTCACGTCACCCAAATTGTAGTAGGGGCCAAGCAGGCTGCCCCCCGTGCCCGCCACAAAAGCAGACCTGTGACTGACCTTCGGAACAGGCCCAGAGGCCTGCCACCATGGTAGACATGACACCCTAATTGGAGTAGTGGCAGAGCAGAGCTTTCTCCCGCGCCCAGTACAAGCACAACGGCCCACCGGCGTGGTAGTCACGTCAACCCAATTGGAGTAGGGGCAGAGCAGAGTGTTTGCCCGGACCCGGAACAGGCCCAGCAATCTGCCAGCATGGTAGTCACGACACCCCAATTGCAGTAGGGCCAAAGCAGAGCCACCACCCGCTCCCGCAAGGTAGGCAGACCTGCAACTGACCGGCGGAACAGGACTAGCGGCCTGCAAGCACAGCAGACACATCAACCCATTTGGTTCTTTGAAAAAATAAAAAGAATCTACAGACCCTTAGCCATGCTAACGAAGACAAAAAGAGAGAGAACTCAAATTACTAGCATACAGGATGAAAAAGACAATATCATAACAGATATTTCAGATATACAGAAGATAATCCGAAATTATTTTGAATCTTTGTACTCTAATAAAAAAGAAGACAGTGAAGGCATCGATAAATTTCTTAAGTCATATGATCTGCCCAGATTGAGTCAGGAGGATATAGACAACCTAAACAGACCAATATCAATTGAGGAAATAGAAAAAACCATCAAAACACTACCAAGTAAGAAAAGCCCAGGACCTGATGGGTATACAGCAGAGTTTTACAAAACCTTTAAAGGGGAACTAATACCAATACTTTTCAAGCTATTTCAGGAAATTGAAAAAGAGGGAGAACTTCCAAATTCATTCTATGAGGTCAACATCACTCTGATTCCTACACCAGACAAAGACACTTCAAAGAATGAAAACTACAGACCAATATCTCTAATGAGCCTAGAGGCAAAAATCCTCAATTAAATTCTGGCAAATCAGATACAAAAGCATATCAAAAAAATTGTGCACCATGATCAAGTAGGATTCATCCGTGGGATGCAAGGCTGGTTCAATATACAGAAATCAATAAATGTTATTCATCACATCAATAGACTTAAAAATAAGAACCATATGATCATCTCGATAGATGCAGAAAAAGCATTCGACAAAGTACAGCATCCCTTTATGTTCAAAATTCTAGAAAAACTAGGGATAACAGGAACATACCTCAATATTGTAAAAGCAATCTATGCTAAGTCTCAGGCTAGCATACTTCTGAATGGAGAAAAATTGAAGGCATTCCCCCTAAAATCTGGAACAAGACAGGTATGCCCTCTTTCACCACTTCTGTTCAACATAGTTCTCGAAAAACTGGCCAGAGCAATTAGAGAGATGAAAGAAATTAAAGGCATATAAATAGGAAAAGAAGAACTTAAATTATCACTATTGCAGATGACATGATTCTATTCCTAGCAGACCCAAAAGGGTCTACAAAGAAACTAATAGAGCAAATAAATGAATTCAGCAAAGTGGCAGGATATAAAATCAACACTCATAAATCAAAGACATTCCTGAATATCAGTGACAAATCCTCTGAAACGGAAATGAGGACAACCACTCCATTCACAATATACTAAAAAAAAAAAAAATAATTGGGAATCAACCTAACAAAAGAGGTGCAAGTTTTATACAAGGAAAACTACAGAAACCTAAAGAGAAAAATAGAGGAAGATATTAGAAGATGTAAAAATGTACCCTGTTCATAGATAGACAGAACTAACATCATCAAAATGGCGATATTACTAAAAGTTCTCTATAGGTTTAGTGCAATGCCAATCAAAACCCAACGGCATTTCTTGTAGAAATAGAGAAAGCAATCATGAAATTCATATGGAAAAATAAAAGACCCAGAATAGCAAAAACAACACTAAGCAGGAAGTGTGAATCAGTCGGTATAGGGATACCAGACTTCAAACTATACTGCAGAACAATAGTAACAAAAATAGCATGGTACTGGTACCAAAACAGGTGGGTGGACCAATGGTACAGAATAAAGGACACAGAAACCAATCCAAAAAATACAACTATCTTACATTTGATAAAGGGGCTAAAAGCATGCAATGGATGAATGATAGCATCTTCAACAAATGGTGCTGGGAAACCTGGAAATCCATATGTAACAAAAAGAAACTGAATCCCTTTCTCTCGCCATGCACAAAAGTTAACTCAAAATGGATCAAGGAGCTTGATATCAAATCAGACATGGTGTCTGATAGAAGACAAAGTTGGCTACGATCTACATACTGTGGGGTCGCCTCCAAATTCCTCAATAGGACACCCATAGCACAAGCGTTAATAACTAGAATCAACACATGGGACTTACTCAAACTAAAAAGGTTTTTTCTCAGCAAAAGAAACAGTAAGAGAGGAAAATAGGGAGCCCACATCCTGGAAACAAATCTTTTCTCCTAACACTTCAGATAGAGCACTAATATCCAGAGTATACAAAGAACTCAAAAAATTAGTCAATAAGATAACAAATAACCCAAACAACAAATGGGCCAAGAACCTGAACAGACACTTCTCAGAGGAGGACATAAAATCAATCAACAAGTACATGAAAAAATGGTCACCATCTCCAGCAGTCAGAGAAATGTGAATCAAAACCACCCTAAGATACCATCTCACTCCAGTAAGATTGGCAGCCATTATGAAGTCAAACAATCACAAGTGCTGGCGAGGATCTGGGGAAACAGGTACACTTGTATATTTCTGGTGGGACTGCAAATTGGTGCAGGAAAATGGGAAAGCAGTATGGAGATTTCTTGGAAAGCTGGGAACGGAACCACCATTTGACCCAGTTATTCCCCTTCTCGGTCTAAAACCTAAAGACCTAAAAAGAGCATGCTACAGGGACACTGCTACATCGATGTTCATAGCAGCACAATTCACAATAGCAAGACTGTGGAACCAACCTAGATGTCCTTCAATAGAAGAATGAATGAAAAAAATGTGGCATTTATACACAATGGAGTATTACTCGGCATTAAAAAATGACAGAATCATAGAATTTTCAGGGAAATGGATGGCATTAGAACAGATTATGCTAAGTGAAGCTAGCCAATCCCTAAAAAACAAATGCCAAATGTCTTCTTTGATATAAGGAGAGTAACTAAGAACAGAGTAGGGACGAGGAGCATGAGAAGAAGATTAACATTAAACACAAATGAGAGGTGGAAGGGAAAGGGAGAGAGAAGAGAAAGTGCATGAAAATGGAAGGAGAACCTCAGGGTTATACAAAATTACATACAAGAGGAAGTGAGGGGAAAGGGAAAAATAATACAAGGGGGAGAAATTTATTACTGTATAGGGGGTAGAGAGAGAAGAGGAGAGGAGACTGGAGGGGAGGGGGGATAGTAGAGGATAGGAAAGGCAGCAGAATACAACAGACACTAGTATGGCAATATATGAATCAATGGATGTGTAACTGATGTGATTCTGCAATCTGTATAAGGGGCAAAAATGGGAGTTCATAACCCACATAAATCAAAGTGTGAAATATTATTTATCAAGAACTATGTAATGTTTTGAACAACCATATATAAAAATTTAAAAAAAGAGATAACTAAATTCGGTGAATAATGCACGAGAATCCTAATATTTCTACAGTTTAAAATCAATGCCAGTAGATTCCTATGGGACATGATGTGTATTTTGACGTTCATTTTTATTCAACAATGGTACATTACTATTTCATGAGTTTATGCACATCATAGGATATATATTTCATCCACAAATTAGCAAATTTATAGGCATTTGATTGAATTTCAATCGCTTCCTGCTTTACAATATATGCATTCCTCCAGGTTTCCTGAAAGGTCTTTTCATGAGACTTCTTTCCAAACATATTATTTTCGATTTCCATAATCACTTTTGAAGCAAAACTCACACACTGTTCATGATAAACCAAAACACTAATATTACCATTAGATGTATAATTGGTGGGAATGAATGATTGTATATCAATATAAGATTTCCTGTAATTTTCCAGATATCAGTTCAATATATTATTTAATGTTTGAACAAGTTATATTATTTATTCAGAGTATTGTCTATTCATGCTTTATCTCTATATTCATAGACACAGGGTGCACCTCTTTGTACCCCCAATACTAATTTTACGTCTTCAATATATTGTTTCCAGAAATGGTGGACGAAATACTCATGTCACCTGATCTACATATACATTTTTTCACAGTAATATTCTGGACAAATAATGTAATGGTCACGGTTATGATTGCACGAAGGACTAAATGAAAAGTGAACATGGATTACTAAAAACATCTATGTCCAGGTTGCCTAATGCTCTTAACTGTCAATCCTATTGGTGACTACATATTTTTTTTCTTCAAAAGATTATGTATTCAAACTCAACCCTGTTGAAAATGTCTAATCCTATCACTCACTTTATACTTTGCCTGATTTCATAATGTCTCTATTGATATCTGCATTTCTACATTTTTTCCCAGCTCATCATAGTGACTGACTCTTCATATGTGCTGACATTTACATTCACTCTCTAACCGAAAACCTATTGTTAAAGAACTTTTGTCCAAATCAAATACTCACTCTTCTTCCTAAACCTACCGACTAGCTTCATAATCTTACTGACTATCCCTTTTTGACTGGATGTTCTCTTCTACATTCAATCATCCAAGGTACAAAGTCCTATGCCATTGTGTATTGAATTAACTGAGACATCTTTGCAGAACATAATTCAAAGCTAATTATCCCAATCAAGGGCTCAATGCCCTTCTGGGCTTCAAATCATACCTAGATTTCTGTTCTCATACTTATATTTAACCTCCATATTCTTTTAAATATCGAAGGTCCCCAACACTATTATTCATCACACAGAATGATTCCTAACACAAATCGAACCTGTTATTAACCCGAAACATACACTGTTCCCTCAATCTCATTTTACAGAAGAGCAGGGACAGAGTTGTTCTTACAATACAGGAAAGAAGGGGACAGTCCACCTGCTGAGAACCTCAAAGGTCCATGCAGAAATGATACCTGGACAAGTTGTAGGCAGGTATAAAGGACCTGAGTGAGCAAAACTCATCTTCCATGGCAAAACACCTGGTCAGGATGAAGGGATGTGTCTTAATCAGCCTCTCTCTTCTTATTGTAGAGAAGACTGACAAAACCAGACCTGTGTGTAGAGCTGTTCCTGGGTGCCTATCGTTGATATTTCATTCTAACTTGTGAAAGTGTCACAGGAAGTAGGGACCGGCTCCATCTCATGGGACCCTTGGAAGCAACTGTTAGGGAAAAGTGGTTGCCAAGGCAGTGACCTCATTCAGTTCCAAAGAAAGTGACATACCTCATTATTTGGTGATGGAACTCTCTGAACTTGGTATCCAAGAAGCCAGGCACCCAGAGGCAGTCCCAGTTCCAGTCCCAGTGGACTCGCTTGTTTGGATTTTCCAAGGACAAAATCAATCTTTCTTGGTACCTACTGATGTGAGGATGGCCAAATGCCAGAAGAGCTCTGAAGAGGGACCTTTCCTGAGAAAGCAGGTAGTGGCTCACCACTTTTTCCTGACAACTTCACAGAGTTGGCCATGGAAACCAGATCTGAAAGAGGACAGGCCATTTTGGGAGAACATAGTATGGCTCACCAGTCATAGGACACTCCTTCTAATCACAGACATACTTGGGGGAAGGAGCTGCCTTTGTGGGAATGGGTATGGCTTTGTGGTTCTGTCTCATGTTCTGAGAATAGGTAGGAAAGGCGTTTTTTATTTGTTGTTTTTTTTTTGTTTTTGGTTTTCAGTGGACTGTTCTAGTAAGTCGTTTGACAAGGCAAGTATTTCCATGTCTGTGTATTCCACTGTGTCCGTTGTTGTAAACATTAGGAAAGAAAATGCATTAATGAATGTGTCCTTTAAAGTATAAATATTCCCAAAATTCATCCTGCCCAATATATGAATGAACTGCAGCTTGTCTTATCGAAGGGAAACACCTGCTATCTTCCCAAGTTAATGTTTTCTTCCTGTATTCTGGCCAGTCTCCAGAATAGGCTCATGGTTTTGTGTCCACGATATGTACCACCTCCAAGCTCTGTGACATGGTCATGTACTGGATAGCTGAAAAGAATGGCGAGCATCTCAGAAAACTCAGATATCAGTGTGACCAAGAAACTCTCAGTGGAGAGACCCTGCTTTGGACCTTTTGCTTAAGTACTGTTTTGTTACACTGAATATCTGGAAGGTCTTTGCTTCAGGGCACCCCGTTGTGAAGCCTGAAGAATATAGTTTTGAAATGGAAATGAATAGGCATCACCTGTGGCTCTTTGCTTAATTGCTTTGGAAATGGATGTGGCTGAATTAGCCTCTTGGCCTTCTTTGTGGCTGTGATTTAGATTCTCAGCACATGATGGATATAAAGAATGATCCCATGTGTGCGTCCAAAACTATAATGGCAAAAAATCAGTCATTGTGGATGAAGTCTCTCGTCTTCCTCTGTTAGGTTCCTGACCTCCATCAAGTGTGAATAGGGATTCTTTGGGTCAAATGAGTTCTTCAAAGCCCTGATGAGGTGCTTGGGTTTTCGCATGACTCCAAATCACATATAGATTCTATACCTGACAGTCAGTAGGCCTCAAATTGTAGAAACAGAGCAGTATTAACGGCAGGCTTATTTGATCACTTCTGGTTCACAGGAGGGCTGTCAAGGCCACCCTGACTTTAGGCAAATGAGGGGCAAGCGAGCTTTTTTTGGACACAGTCTTGGGCTGTGCCCCTGATGGAAAACTCCAGCCAGAGGTTACGATGAGTGACTATATGGAAGAAGATGAGGGCCATGTGGGAATGTTTTGGTTTTAATTTTGGCCATTTGTTTGGCGGTTGGAAGAAATGACTGGGTCCACTTGGGCTTGAACTTTGGTGTGATTCCCCTTAGAGACTGAGTTGTGAAACTGAACTCAGAGAAGTATTGCCATGAATTTTGTTTGGATTTTAGGATGCCACGCATGTGAGTCGCCCTTGTAAACTGAGATCTAGGGCCAGGGTGGCTTTCCACAGAGCACTGGGAATCTCTGCCAGGATATCACATGATTTTATTCTCAAAGACATGGCAGCCATATTTGAGAGTCGAAAAATACATAGGACTCACATTGTAGACTTTAATGGGCCTGGCATCATGTGACCATTTTGGCACTCTTTCAGAAGCCTTGCCTGTGAGAGTTCTCCAGAGCTTTTATTGAATTGAGCTTCCTCAACATTTAATGGTTACTGAATGAATTGAAAGCCACAGTGCCTCCAACTTCATCCTTGAAAAATGGCTAGATAAATACCATGAAAATTTTGAAATTCCCATGACCAGGTGGCACTGGAGAACCTTTGGATGTCCTATTGCTGATCAAGAGTATACCAGACAGTGCCTTGATTGACTGGGTTTCATGAAAATGGTGTAGTACAGAGATGCCAGTAAGTTAGAGCCTGCTGAGTAGTGGGCCTAGAGCAGTTTTGGGCAGGTGTGTGATAAATCACCAGTGGTAGGGTCATGAGGATCTACCATTGTATTCCAAATGGCATGTTACTTACATGGTGCAGCCAGCAGACCCTTATATGTAAAGGCATCTTGTTATATGGAGAGGTTTCAGGGCAATGTTCAGAATTAGGTTGATATGGACAAGGGGGCAATGGGGCAAGCTATGAGGGATAGAAGCCGGGTTGGTGCATTCTCCTGCATACCCTGGCACACCACACGTGACAGAACTCCCTCCAGAATTGTGTCCCAGTTTAGCTACTTGTATGTCATGAAACAAATACCAAAATCCGAGTGCAGTAGCAAAAACACGACAAAAAGTGGACCAGGACCAAATGGCTTCACAGTCCACATGGGGAGAAACTTAGTCCCCAGTGGTCACAGTTTACCTACAAAGAGATAATGCAGCACTGCTGCTCATCTTTATTGGAATATAAGAAGCCATGTCCTCCAGGTCACATAAATGCAGACCCAGCTTTGATGGTCTCACGCAAAGAAGTCAAATCTCCTGACAACAACATATTTTTCAAGTGCCCAACCTCACAGAAAGTTTCTCAAAAAGTTTTTAGGCCAGAAGAGCTCCATGTTTGTGGAGTGTTAACCCAGTCCCTTACTTTTGGAAACTCCTCTACCACCTCCAAGATTGTGAACTCCTGAGCATTTCCATTCCAGATATGTATTCACTGATTTTCTAACTCTTCTCCTCCAATTGTGTCTTAATTGGGGCAAAGGTATTGACAAGGCATTGCTCTGGATGAGAGTGGAAGGATATTTATGCAGCACATATTTGCATACACATTGGATTCATTTTTCAATTTTCCTATTGAAATAGTGAATCCCTGACACTAACCCGAACCTATTAGGCTCAGACTACTCAACCTAATAAAAAGGAGAAAAATAACCCAAACAAATATAAATACAAGCAGTTCAGAGGAGGCATGTTGTATATTTGGACTTGCCTTTTGCATTATATAAGGTAGGAGTTATAAATCTAGTCAATTTTTAATTGAAATAGTTCTCCATGTGTTTTTAAAGTTAACAGATATGTGAATTCTTGTTTCCAATTCTCTGTAGCCATTTCACCCATGTATATTTATATACATATATAGAATCCTACCAGGTATCACATGTACATTTTTGGGAGGTGGCTGACTTGGCAGATACAAATTGTGAGAAGAGTTCACTCCTCTTAAACGCTGTTGGAACTGAAAATTCAACCTACAAGCTTCCTAGTAGAACAACATTATACATAAGCTCATGTTCAGTAAAATAAATATTTTTGCATCTGTGGATGATATATATTTAATGATGAATTTTGTTTGGCATATATATTGCTACTTTTTAATGTCTATTTGTGTTTTTTTTTTTTGTATATATACATACACTCTGTAGATTTTTCAAAATATGAAATATGTGTCTTATATACACTCTCTTAATTCATTCATGTTCATGTACTTGGATTTATAATCAACTTTTCACAAGATTATTCTCAGACATATTCATTTAACTGAAATACATGTTTGTTTCCTAGTACTGAAAACTAACTTCAGTGAATGGTGCATACAAATTCTAATAATTCTACAGTAACTAACCCAGTCTAACATCAATGCAAGTAGATTCCTATGGCACATGATATGTAATTTGACGTTCATTTGTATTCAACACTGGTACATTACTATTTCTTCAGGGTTTGCACATCATAGGATATACATTTCATCCACAAGTTCACAAATTTATAGGCATTTGTTTCAACTTTAATCACTTATTGCTTCAGAACACATGTATTATCAGGGTTTCTTGACTGGTCTTTTCATGAGAATTCTTTCCAAACACATTATTTTCAATTTCCATAATCACTATTGAAGCAAAACTCACACACTCTTCATGATAAACCAAAACACTAATATTACCATTTGATGTATAATTGGTCGGAATGAATGATTGTATATCAATATAAGATTTCCTGTAATTTTTCAGATATCAGTTCAATACATAATTTAAATTTGGAACAACTTATATTATTTATTCACATTATGGTCTATTCATGCTTTATCTCTATATTCATAGACACAGGGTACACCTCTTTGTACCCCCAAAACTAATTTTATGTCTTCAATATATTGCTCTCAGAAAAGGTGGTAGAAATACTCATGTCACCTGATCTACATAAACATTTTATCACAGTAATATTCGGAACTAAAAATGGAAAGGTCACACTTAAGACTGTACCAAAGCCAAAAGGGAAATTGTACATGGATTACTAAAACATCCATGTCCAGGTTGCCTAATGCTCTCAAATGTCAATCCTATTGGTGACGACATATTTGTTTCTTCATAAGATTATATATTGAAACTCAACCTTGTAGAAAATGTCTAATCCTATCACTCATTTTATACTTTGCATGATTTCATAATGTCTCTATTGATATCTGCTTTTCTACATATTTTCCCAAGCTCATCATAGTGACTCACTCTTCATATGTGCTGACATTAACATTCACCCTCTAACCAAAACCCTATTAGGAAAGAACTTTTGATACAAATCCTATACTCACTCTTCTTCCTAAACCTACCGACTATCTTCTTAATCCTACCTACTATCCCTTTTTGACTGGATGTTCTCTTCTACATTCAATCATCCAAGGTACAAGGTCCTATGCCATTTATTATTGAATTATCTGAGACATCTTTGCAGAATATAATTAAAAGCTAAGTATCCCAGTCAAGGGCCGAATGATTTCTGGCCTTCAAATCTTACTTAGATTTCTGTTTTTGTACATTTATTTCAACTCTATATTCTTATAAATATCGTAGGTACCCAATACCATTATTCATCTCACAGAATGATTCCTAACTGAAATCGAACCTGTTATTAACCCGAAACATACACTGTTCCCTCAATCTCATTTTACAGAAGAGCAGGGAAAGAGTTGTTCTTACAATACAGGAAATTAGGGTACTTTCCACCTGCGAGAACCTCAAAGGTCCATTCAGAAATGATACCTGGAGAAGATTTAGGCAGGTATAAATGACCTGAGAGAGCAAAAGTCATCTTCCATGGCAAACAACCTGGTCAGGATGAAGGGATGTGTCTGAATCAGCCTCTCTCTTCTTATTGTAGAGAAGATGGACAATACCAGGCCTGGGTGAAGAGCTGTTCCCAGGTTCCTCTGGTTGATATACCATTCTAACTAGTGAAAGTGTCACAAGAAGTAGAGGCCGGCTCCATCTCATGGGACCCTTGGAAGGAACTCTTAGGACAAAGTGTTTGCCAAGGCAGTGACCTCATTCAGTTCCAAAGAAAGTGACATACCTCATTTCCTTGGTGATGGAACTCTCTGAACTTGGTATCCAAGAAGTCAGGCACCCAGAAGCAGTCCCAGTCCCAGTATCAGTGGGCTCACTTGGTTGGATTTAACAAGGACAGAGTCAGTCTTTTTTGGTACCTACTGATGTGAGGAAGGACAAATGGAGGAGAGCTCTGAAGAGGGACCTTTCCTGAGAAAGCAGGTAGTGGCTCACCACTTTTTCCTGACACCTTTACAGAGTTGGCCAAGGAAACCAGATCTGATAGAGGACAGGCCATTTTGGGAGAAGATAGTATGGCCCACAAGTCAGAGAACACTTTGGATAGTCACAGACCTACTTGAGGGAAGGAGGTGCCTTTGTGGGAGTGGGTGTGTGTTTGTGGTTCTGTCTCATGTTCTGAGAATAGGTAGGAAAGTCGGTTTTTTCGTTTGCAGTGGACTATTTCTAGTAAGTCGTTTGACCAGACTAGTGTTCCTATGTCTGTGTATTTCACTGTGTCCGTTGTTGTAGACATTTGAAAAGATAATGCATTAATATATGTCTAGTCTAGTATAAATCTTCCCATAATTCATCCTGGCCAATTAATGAATGGAATGCAACCTGTCTTATCCATGGGCAACACCTGCTATCTACCTAAGTTCCTGTTTTCTTCCTGAATTCTGGCCATTCTCCAGAATTGGCTCATGGTTTTGTTTCCAAGATATCTACCACCTCCAAGCCCTGTGACATGGCCATGTACTGGATAGCTTAAGGGAATGGCGAGATTCTCAGAAAACTCAGATATCAGTGTGACCAGGAAAGTCTCAGTGGAGAGACCCTACTTTGGATCTTTTGCTTAACTATTGTTCTGTTGCCCTGAATGTCAAATATCAGTGTGACCAGGAAAGTCTCAGAGGAGAGACCCTACTTTGGATCTTTTGCTTAACTATTTTTCTGTTGCCCTGAATGTCTGGAAGGCCTTTGCCTCAGGCCACCCCTCTGTGAAGCCTGAGGAAAACAGTTTTGAAATGGAAATGAATGGGCATCATCTGTGGCTCTTTGCTTAATTGCTTTGGTAAGGGATGTGGCTGAATTAGCCTTTTGGTCTTATGTGTGGCTGTGACTTAGATTCTCAGCTCCTGATGGATCTAAAGAATGATCGCTTGTGTCCATTCAAAACCATAATTGCAAAAAGATCAGTCATTGTGGATGAAGTCACTTGCCTTCCTCTGTTAGGTTCATGACCTCTATCAAGTGAGAATAGGGATTCTTTGGATGAAATGAGTTCTTCCAAGCCCTGCAGTGGTGCTTGGTTTTTCACATGACTCCAAATGAAATAAAGAATCTATATCTGAAAATCAGTAGGGCTCAAATTGGAGAAACAGAGCAATATTAAAGGCATGCTTATTTTGTCACTCCTGGTTCACAGGAAGGGTGTCCAGGCCACCCTGACTTTAGGCAAATGAGGGGCAAGCGAGCTTATTTTGGAAACTGTCTTTGGCTGCGCCCCTCATAGAAACCTTCGCCAGAGGTGAGGATGAGTCTCTACATGGAAGAGGATTAGTGTCATGTGGAGGTGTTTTGGTTATAATTTTGGTCATTTGTGTGTCGGTTGGAAAAAATGACTGTGTCCTCCTGTGCTTGAACTCTGGTGTGATTCCCCTTAGAGACTGAGTTGTGGAACTAAAGTCAGAGAAATATTGCCATGAATTTTGTTGGAATTTTAGTAGGCCATGCATGAGAGTCGCCATTGGAAACTGAGATCTAGGCCCAGGGTGGCTTTCCACAGAGCACTGGGAATCTCCGCCAGGATATAACATGATTTTATTATTAAAGACTTGGCAGGCTGAGTTGAGAGTCAAAACACACATGGGCCTCACCTTGTAGACCTCAATGGGCCTGGCTTTATGTGGCCTCTTTGGGCACTCTTTCAGAAGCCTTGCCTGTGAGAGTTCTTTAGAGCTATCATTGAAATGAGCTTCCTCACCATTTAATGATTCCTGAATGAATTGAAACCCACAGTGACTCCAACTTCATCTTTGAAAAATGGTTAGATAAATACCATGAAATTTTTGAAATTCCCATGACCAGGTGGCACTGGAAAACTTTTGGATGTCTTGTTGCTGATCATGAGTATACCAGACAGTACCTTGATTTACTGGGTTGCATGAAAATGGTTTAGAACAGAGATGCCAGTAAGTTGGATCCTGCTGAGTAGTGGCCCAGAGCAGTGGTGTGCAGGTGTTTGATAAAACATCAGTGGTAGGGCCATGAGGATCTATCATTGGATTCCAAATGGCTTGTGACTGACATGGTGTAGCCAGCAGACCCTTATATGTAAAGGAATCTTGTTATATGGAGAGGTTTCAGGGCAATGTTCTGAATCATGTTGCTATTGTCAAGGGGGCAAGCTACGTGGGATAAAATACTGTTTGGTGCATTCTCCTCCAGACCCTTCCCCCCACACCTGACAGAACTCCTCCAGTACTGTGTCCCATTTGAACTCGTATTTTGTGAAACAAATACCAACCTCCCAGAGCAGCAGCAAAAACACCACGAAAATTAGAGGATGGCCAAATGGCTTCACAGTCCACACGAAGAGACAATTAGCCCTCAGAGGCCACAGTTTACCTACAAAGAGAGAATTCAGCACTGTTGCCTCATTTCATTGGAAAGTAAGTAACCATGTCATCCAGATCACATAGATGCAGACCCAGCTTTGATGGTCTCACTACAAAGTAAGCTAAAGCTCCTGACAACAGCATATATTTCAAGTGCTCAACCTCAGAGGCAGATCCTCAAAAATATTTAGGACAGCAGAGCTCGAGGTTTGTGGAGTGTTTACCCTGTCCATTACTTTTAGAAACTCCTCTACCAACTCCAATGATGTGAAATCTGGAGCATTTTCCAATCCAGATAGGTATTCACAAATTTTTTAACTCTTCTACTCTAATTGTGTTTTTCTTGAGGCGAAGGTAATGTCAAGGCATTGTTCTGGATGAGAGTGGAAAGATTTTTCTGTAGCATATGTTTGCATACACATTGGATTCAATTTCCTGTTTTCCATTCAAAATACTGAATCCCTGACACTAACCCATACCCTACCAGACTCTGACTACTAATCCTAATATGATGGAGAAAAATAACCCAAACAGAATAGAAATACAAGTAGTTCAGAGGAGGCACGGTGTATAGTTGGACTTCCCTTCTGCATGATACAGAGTAGGAGTTATAAATCTAGTCAATTGTTTGTTGAAATAGTTCTCCATGTATTTTTAAAGTTAACAAACATGTGAATTCCTGTCTCCCTTTCTCTGTAGCCTATTCAGCATGTGTATTTTAATATGGACATATACAATCCTACCTGGTACCACACGTTTGTTCTTGTGATTTGGCTTACTTGGCAGATACAAATTGTGAGACGAGATCACTCCTACTAAACCCTGTTGGTACTGAATATTGAAACAATGGGTGAGCTTCCTAGTTGAACAACATTATACATAAATCCATGTTCAGTAAAATGAATATTTTTGGATCTGTGGATGATATATATTTTATGATGAATTTTGATTGACATATATTGCTACTTTTTTTGTCTGTGTGTACTCTCCAGATTTTTCTAAATATGAAATATATGTGTCTTATGTACACTCCCTAAATTCATTCATGTTCATGTATGTGGATTTATAATCAACTATTCACAAGATTATTCTCAGAAATATTCATCCACCTGAAATTTGCCTAATGCTCTCAAATGTCAATCCTATTGGTGACTACATATTTGTTTCTTCCTAAATTATGTATTCAAACTCAACCCTGTTCAAAATGTCTAATCCTATCACTCACTTTATACTTTGCCTTATTTTGTAATGTCTCTATTTATATCTGCTTTACTTCATGTTTTCCCCAGTTCATCATTGTGACTGACTCTTCACCTGTGCTGACTTTAACAATCACTCTGTAACCGAAACCCTGTAGCTAACGAACTTTTGTTCCAAATCCTATACTCACACTTCTTCCTAAACGTACTATCTTCCTATTTCTATCAACAATCCCTTTTTGACTGGATGTTCTCTTCTACTTTCAATCATTATAGTAAATGTCGGGCGAGCTTCGCAGGAGGAAACCACCAACAGACTATCTCATGCAACAGCAAAGGGTTTATTGAGTGTCCAGCATGCTGGTGCTCAGAGCTCACTTGAATAGAGCAGATAGCCCTGAGAATCGCTTAAGTAGAGCTTATATACTTTACCTGGAGAGGGCAGGGAGGGAAGTTTATTGATGGATCAGGGCGAGTGGGCGATTTGCGTGCAACTGGGTGAGGGAGCACATTCTGCAGTTGGGCAGTTGGGGACAGCACATACTGGGAACAAGATTTGCAAGCATTTCTCAAGATTTCAACAGTGTTTTGTTAAGCATACAGAAAAACAGGAAGTGACAAGTACCTATTTTATTAACCTTTTATTCCCCACTTCTTTTTCTGGCTACTTTTAATCATAAAAATGATCATTGGGGGGTGTCACATTCTATGTATACTAGTGGGGTATTACCATAAGTTTAACTCGTCCAATTTGAGCCTGGAGAAAAGAAATTACATGGTTGAGAAAACAGGGTTTAATAGTTAGCAATAATATGAGGATTATTATTGGACCGGCCAGGGTTGATAAAAAAACGTAGTTAACCAGGAAGACTGTGTGAACCAAGACTCAAACCACCTTTTTTGGGCCTCTCTGTCTCTTTGATGCTTTTCAAGGAATCTTTTTAATTTACTCTTAGATTTTATTACAACTCCAGTATGCTCGGCATACAAACAACTTTCTTCTCTCAATGCAGCACAGAGGCCCCTTCTCTCATGACAAGGAGGTCCAACCCTCGAGTGGTCTGAAAAACAACTTCAGAGAGAGAGGTAAAAGACTCATGCAAAGCTCTGATGGAGGTTTCTAATATCTTAGTTTTGGTCTATTGCTGTCATTTGTTGGGTCATTTGTTGAGTCCCATGGACAAAGGCAGTGGTTCCCGTGGCCACCAGTGCAGCAATTTCTATTCCTAATATGATGGCTAAGTTGAGGGATATATATTTTCAGTGGAACCGGGTTGAATGCCCCCCTATTTGATCTTCAAATGAACCTGCATTGTGATAGAGCACTCTGGGAAACATCTGCACGATTACACGATTAATCACATCTGTTGACCATTTCATGAAAACATTAACAATGTTTAAGTATATAGAATCATGCTGTAGTAGGGACGGACAAGGCAACTCACCTAAGATAGCACTGAAGACAGGGAAACAGTCCTATTTGGTGGCAACCAGATTCAGAGGGCATTGATTCTGTTGTAATCAAGTAATCCTCTGAAACCCAAGTTTAGGTAGTTTCAGAATTTTGTACCCAACATGTAATGGAAGGGGCTCAGAAGTTCACAGTCTGCAGAAGTTGAAAAAAGCAGTTTTGTTTCTGTTTTTTCCTCGGTTCTGGGCAAGTTAACTTTTCAAGGACACCTGGGAGGGAAAGAGCTTTTTCTTCCCTTTCTTATTTTCCCATTTCCAGCTGTTACCACGGAGCCCAGTTGCTAACTTCGTTAACTTAGAAATGTAGCCATCTCTGTGAAGCCCCATGTCAAGGCCAGAGGCCTTGTTCACATATTTTTGTGAAAAACTAGTAAGGGGGTGTCTTGATTAGGAGTGCTAATTTTTTTAGCCAGTGGCCAAGTAGAACAGGGCAACATGAAAATAGGAAGTTTAACTACATTGAACTTTTTTATAGGGACTCTTTTGCTGAAAGTCCTAAAGTCAGCCATGGTGAAGACTTCTGGAGAAGGTCAGTTAAAGACTTTTCTGTGGGCCTGGTACAGAGGGGAAAGATGGAGAAGGTGGGGCTGAGAGCAGCTCAGAGTATCTGAGAATGAGAAAAGAGAGATGTAAAAAAATAATTGGAAAGTGGTTTGGAATTTTCCTAGCAACAAATATTTGAGCAGTAGAACAGGTAGAGCAAAGAAGAAGATGGTTGTGAGTATCCCAAAACACATGTTAGGGACTTTAAATTCTTAGTAAACTGTTTTCAGTGATGACAAAGCAACTTTAAAGGCCATTTTCATTACATCTTGGATATGGGTCTGAGGGCTCTCCTCAGCTGGTTTGAGCTTTGGGTTAGTTGGTAAGAGGACCTGGTGGGACCCGGTGCGGGCACTGACAGGAGAAGAGAGGAGTGAGTGGGTGGAGGGGTACCTCAGTACCTGCTACGTCAGCAAGGGGGCAATGGTCTGAGAACCAGCAGAGATTTGGATTTTTGATCTAATAATTGTAGTGGAGAAATCAGGTTGCTGAGGTGGGAGTGACAGCAGAGACTCTGGAGCAGAAGGCTGAAGGTGAGGATCTATTGGGTAAGCATAGTTCAGGATGTGAGCGAAGAAGGGAAAAGGCCTCTACATAGTGGAATCTCCTTTTACCCTTTTGAGCACCAGCAGATGTTAAAAAGGTCACACAGGATTTGAGGATCTAGAGTCCCCTCTGGTTGCCATCAGTTTTTGTATTCTAATTCGTAATATGGCCAATGCTGTGTACTGAATTTAATGCGGAGTTTGGGTTCCATCAGGCAGCCCCTGTATGCTCACATCCCCATGACTTACAGAAGAAGTCGGCTTTTCCCCCACATAGCCATGGCTGTTTATGGCTTTGACAGTCGGCCGGGTAAACACAGTAATCTAGGCTAGCCAACCTGCATCTGGCTCGTGTGTCCCTACATCCATAATGTTTGTTTCCATTATCTATGGTAAGGAAGGGATTTAATGGAATTTTAGTGGGATCCTCTTCATCAGGGATATCCCATTAGGAAAGACCTATAGCCAGCTGACAAATGTCTGGGTGGAGAGATGGTCACCAGGTCCCTAAGTGGGCTGTATGCGAGATAGATTATACTTCTTTTCCAGTAGAATTTGTGATCAGCCAACGCTGCTGAACGGGCTGATGAGGGTTAGGACTACTTGTGGCTGAGGGGAGAGTCTATAGGCTTATCCACATGGTGAATATGCAATTTGAAAGTGTTACCAGTCTTTTCCAGTTTCCAGCCAGAGTGTGGACAGGGCGCAGGCTTGAGATGAGAGGCATGGATCCAGGAAGTGATTCCGTCTACCTTTACCACTGTAGATGTTATAAGTACCACCTGGTATGGTCCTTTCCAGTGGGGTTCCAGGGATGACACCTGATATCATCTTATGTAGATGAATCTCTTACTTGATATCGATGTGGAGTCCCCTCGTCCCCAGTTTGGTAGGCAGTGGCCAGCTTTTTCCACAGGTATCACTGAGATCTTTCAAGAGCTTTAAGTCTGTCAAGCAAGGGGGTGTGAAAGGGATCGTTAGGTCTTAGAGTTGGGCTTTGGTCCATTACTGGAGGAGAGGCACCCTAGATATTCACAGGGGGTGTGGTTACTCAAAGAAACAGAGGGCGTATTTCTTGCACGAAACATTGTATAAGGCATGAGCATAGTCCAATCATTTATGCTAGTCTCTAAGCTTAATTTTGTTGAGGTCTCTTTAATGGTTCTATTCATTCTTTCTACCTGTCCTGAACTCTAGGGTCTGTAAGCACAATAAAACTTCCAATGAATCCCCAGGTTCCTGGCTAACCCCTGACTTACTTGGGCAACGAACGCCGGTGCATTATCAGACCGTATTACCTTTGGCAGGCCGTATCTTTGAAAAATGTCTTTCAGGATCTGCTTGACCACCATTTGCACTGTTTCTTTTTTTTTCTTTTAGTGGGGAAGGCTTCAATCCATCCTAAAAATGTATCTACAAAGACTAGAAGATATTTATGTCCATACCTTGCTGGCTTAATTTCAGTAAAGTCAACTGCCCAGAATTGTCCTGGTCTGGTTCCTCGTAGGTGCTTTCCTGCAGGAAGCTTGGAAGGGTAAGCATTTACCAATTGATGGACTCGACAGGCTTTTTTTACCCATTTAGTTATTTCTTTTTGCTGTGAGTCAGTTAGTGGAAAACTCTGTTCTTGATACTTCAGAAATACCTGCAGTTTCTTTGAACCAAGGTGAGTGAGTTGATGTGCATTTTCTACTGACATATTTAGAGCTGTGACTATAGGAGTTTTTAGTGAAGGATTTAGAAATTCCACTTGGGGGCCTTCAGGGTTAAAAGTTATTTTGGCCCGGTACTTGGTGAACAGATCTCTGCCCATCAATGGGGCCAGGCATTCTGTGATTACTAGGAAGGATTGATGGATTTTCCTTTTCCCAGGTCTATGGTCCTCTTAGTTGTCCAAGCCCGATACTTACTGCCATTTGCCCCTTGAACTAGAGACCTTTTATTTGATAGATGGCCCAATGGGGCCTTGAGGGCTGAGTATATTGCCCCTGTATCCACTTCAAAGTTTACTGGGGTCCCCTACACTTCAAAAGTTACCCTGAGCTCCGGGAGGGGATGTTAGCCCCGACTTTTGGAGTCATCCTCAAGAGTCAGAATGGCTGGCAGGAGTGGCTGTCTCTTTCTAGGGAACTCTTTGGCCCAGTGTCCTTTTTTTTTACAGTAGGCACAGTGATCTGAGGCAAGGAGTGGCCTCTGGCGTGGGCCCAGGTATCCCTTCCTGTCTCCCTGTTTCTTAATTTCTGGCCCTTTTGTTGTTGTGACCAGAACCTTAGTCAACACCTTATTCTGTCTTTTGTTTCTTTTATCCTCACTTTGCTTCATTCTCTTCCTCAGTTTCTCTCTTAAGGTATATTTTCTTGGCTTCTCTGACTAAATCTCTCAAAGTCATATCTTGTAATCCATCTAAGCATTGTAACTTTCTTTTAATATCCAGGGCAGCTTGCCCAATAAAGGCCATCATGACAGATGCCTTTTGATCCTCTGCCTGAGGATCGAAAGGAGTATATCTCCTACTTGCCTCCATAATTCTCTCTAGAAACATAGAGGGAGATTCATCAGGCCTTTGAATAATCTCTATTACCTTGGCCAAATTAGTTGGTCGCCTAGTGGCCACTCGGATGCCCACTATTAGAACCTGGTGATAAGTGGACAGATGCTTTCTAACTTCAATGGTGTTGGTGTCCCAGTTGGGTTGTTTCAAAGGAAAACCAGCTTTGATTAAGTTGGGAAGATGTATCACTCTCCAATCTGGTCGGAGGACATTTTTTTATAGCTTCCAGGAAGATTCTCTTTTGTTCCTCTGTCGTGAAGAGAGTCCCTAGGAATTGTTGACAGTCATCCCAAGTAGGCAAATGTGAAAATATCAATGACTCAACCAGACCTGTGAGCCCTGTGGGGTCCTCGGAAAAAGGGGGATTGTTATATTTCCAGTTATATAGGTCGGAAGAGGAGAAAGGCCAATATTTGTAGGCTTGCATTTTCCCCCCATGGCCTTCGTCAATCAATGGTCTGTAGAGACATAGTGGGAGCATCACAGGAGTTCCAGGGTTTTCAATCATTCACCACCATCAAGTTTCCTTAGCTGGGCTAGCTTCCTCCTGCGAAGGAGGGGCTGTGTGTGCTGCGGGGGAGTTATCTGGAGGGCGCTGGGCCAGCTTATATTCCTCCAGTGGTAGAGAGGCTGAGTCAGCTGCAGGGGAATCACTTAGAGGGTGTTGGTGGTTGGGGGACGAAGGCAGGGTATAATAAGGGGGAAGAGAGTCCAGAAGAGTCAAATCTTTTGACTCAGGGATTACAAAGGGTGGAGGAGGAGGAGGAGCAGAGGGTTTGAGAGATCATGGGGGAAGGAGTAGGAGCAGGGGAAGGGACAAAGAAAGGCTTCACCCATTGAGGAGGAGATTTGCAGAGGTCCAGCAAAGTTAAGATATATGGCTGTTGATCCGGATGGCTATGTGTGCCCGGGTGAAAGACAATATCTCTGACTTCTTAAATTAGTGGGAAGTAGAAAGATCCTTCTAGGGGCCATCCAAATTCAAAGGTGGGCCATTCTGAGGCACAGAGATTCTGAAAGGTCCAGCGTTTAACTGAAAAAGAAAGATTCTGAGCCCTTAAGCGGACTTTGGTCCAGTGATCAAGGGTCAGGGACAGGGGCATTGAAGTGCTGTGTCCCATAATGAAAGATACACAAAGAGTGAATGCAAGACACACGACACAGACAAGACAAGACAATAAAGACATTCAATGGACATCCAAAACTGAGACCAGGACTGAGTAGCCAGCAAAACCCAATGGGCTGGCAATTCTGAATCAGATACAAAATATTACTGAGTCGAAGAGACTATTGTTCCTCGATTTCCCGAGTCTTTGGGAAGTTCCCCAGGGACGTGGCCTGTGGCTCTGTGACACGTCTGTCAGCCACCATCGGAGAGAACTCACGCTCTTCATCGACAGCCATTTTGCCCAGCACTAACCTTAACACTGAAACAAGAAAGAGGCGCCTTACTTAACCCAAGAGGAACCCGTTAGGGTCTTTTGTCCGCCGCTGCCAAAACTCGGTGGAATCTCCATATGTAAAGGTCGGGTGAGCATGGAAGGAAGAGACCACTAACAGACTGTCTTATCCAACAGCAAAGGGTTTATTCTGGGTCCAGCATGCTGGGGCTCGGAGCTCACTTGAATAGAGCAGAGAGCCCTGAGAACAGTTTAAGCAGAACATATATATTTTCCTTGGAGAGGGCAGGGAGGGAAGTATACTGATGGGTCAGGGCGAGTGGTCGGTTTGATGCAACCGGGTGAGGGAGTACATTCTACACTTTGGCAGTTGGGGACAGCACATTCTGGGAACAAGATTAGCAAACAGTTCTCAAGATTTCAACAGTGTTTTGTTAAGCATACAGAAAAACAGGAAGTGACAAGTACCTATTTTATTAACCTTTCACTACCGACTATCCTTTTTGACTGGATGTTCTCTTCTACATTCTATGATCCAAAGTACAAGCTCCTATGCCATTGTATATCAATTTTTTCAAAGCTAAGTATCCCAATCAAGGGCCCAGTGCCCTTCTGGGCTTCAAATGTTACTTAGATTTCTGTTTTTATACATATATTTCACCTATATATTTTTATACATATTGCAGGTTCCCAATACCATTATTTATTCAGCATAATGATTCCTAACCCAAATCAAACATGTTATTAACCCTAACCATACATGGTTCCCTCAATCTAACGTTACAGAAGAGCAGGGACAGAGTTGGTGTTACAATACAGGAATATAGGGAATCTTCCCCCTGCTGATAACCTCAAAGGTCCATGCAGATATAATCTCTGAAGGACCTGAGAGTGCAAAAGTCATCTTCCATGGAAAACAACTTGGTAAGGGTGAAGGGTTCTGTCTGAATCAGCCTCTCCATTCTTAATGTAGAGAAGATGGACCAAATGATACCTGTGTGGAGAGCTGCTCCTGGGTGCCTATGGGTGATATACCATTCTAACTTGTGAAAGGGTCACAGGAAGCAGGGGCAGCCTCCATCTCATGGGAAGCTTGGAAGCAACTCTTAGGACAGATTGGTTGCCAAGGCAGTGAACTCATTCAGTTCCTGACGGAAGTGACCTCACCTCACTTCCTTGGTGATGGAACTCTGTGAACTTGCCATCCAGGAAGCCAGTCAAACATTGACAGCCCCAGTCCCAGTCTCAGTGGTTTTACTTTTTGAATTTCCCAAGGACAGAGTCAGTCTTTCTTGGTACCTATTGATGTTAGGATGGCCAAATGGCAGGAAAACTCTGAAGAGGGGCCTTTCCTGAGAAAACAGGTAGTGGCTCACTGCTGGCTCCTGACAACTTCAGAGACTTGGCAAAGGACACAAAATCTGAGACAGGACAGGCCATTTTGGGGGAACCTAGAATGGCCCAGAGTCAGAGGACACTCCAAATAGTCACAACCTACTTGGAGGAAAGAGGTGCCTTTGTGGGTGTGGGTGTGGGTTTGTGGTTTTGGCTCATGTTCTGAGAAGAGGTAGGAAATGAGGTTTGTTTGGTTTGGGGGGAATTGTTTCTAGTAAGTCATTTGACAATGTGAGTGTTTCTGTGTCGCTGTATCCCACTGTGTCCGTGATTGTAGATATTAGAAAAGAGAAAGCATCAATGGATGTGTCCTGTCTTTTAGAAAGCTTACCAGCATTCATGCTGCCCAATTTATAAATAGAATGCGGCTTGCCATAATGATGGGCAACACCTACGATCTTCCTAAGTTCCTGTTTTCTTCCAGAAATCTGGTCACTCTCCATAATAGGCTTATGGTTTTGTATCCAAGATATGTACCACCTCCATGGTCTGTGACATGGCCATTTACTGAATAACTGAAGTGAATGGCGAGCATCTCAGAAAACTCACATACCAGTGTGACCTGTAAAGTCTCATTGGAGAAACCCTGCTTTGGGCCTTTTGCTTACCTATTGTTCTGTTTCCCTGAATGTCAGGAAGGTCTTTGCCTAAGGAAAACGCTTTGTGAAGTCTGAAGAAAACCTTTTTCAAATAAAAAAGAATGGGCATCAGCTGTGGCTCTTTGCTTAATTGCTTTGCAAAGAGATGTGTCTGAATCAGCGTCTTGGCCCTGTGTTAGGCTGTAGCTTAGATTCTCAGCAACTGATGGATCTAAAGAAAGATCCCATGTGTGCATCCAAAACCAAAATAGCAAAAGAGCAGTCATTGTGGATGAAGTCTTTCGCCTTCTTCTGTAAGGTTTCTGACATCAATCAAGTGAGAATAGGGATCCTTTAGGTCAAATGAGTTCTTCAATTCCCTGCAGAGGCTAGCACATAGGTGGTTGGGTTTTCTCATGACTCCAATTCACATAAAGAATCTAAACCCCACAGTCAGTAGGTCTCAAATTTGAAAAGTGGATCAGTATTAACGGCAGGCCTATTTGATCACTCCTGGTTCACAGGAAGGGTGTCCAGGTCACTCAGAATTTAGGTAAATGAGGGTCAAGAAAGCGTATTTTGGACACTGTCTTGGGCTGCATTCCTCATGGAAATCTACAGTCAGAGGTTATGATGAGTGTCTATATGGAAGAAGGTGAGGGCCATGTGGGAGTGTTTTGGTATTAATTGTGGTTATTTTTGTGGCAGTTGAAAGGGATGACTGAGTCCACCTGAGTTTGAACTCTGGTGTGATTCCCTTAGAGACTGAGTACAGGAACTGAACTTAGAGAAGTATTGCCATGAATTGAGTTGGGATTTCAGAAGGCCAAGCATGAGAGTCACCCTTGGAAACTGAGATCTAGGCCCAGGGTGGCTTTCCAGAGACCACTGGGAATCTCAGGCTTGATATCACATGATTTTATTCTTAACGACTTGGCAGTCTTAGTTGAGAGTCAAAACACACATGGACGTTACATTGTAGACCTCAATGGGCCTGGATTTATGTGACCCTTTGGCCAATCTTTGGGAAACCTTGCCTGTGAGAGTTCTCCAGAACTTCATTTGAAATGAACTTCCACAACATTTAATGGTCCCTGAATAAATTGAAACCCACATGCTGCCAACTTCATCCTTGAAAAATTGCTAGATAAATACCATGAAATTTTTGAAATTCCCATGACCAGATGGCACTGGAGAAACTTTGGTTGTCCTGTTGCTGAACATGATTATGCAGGACAGTGACTTGATTGACTGAGTTTCATGAAAATGGTGTATAACAGAGATTCCAGGAAGTTGGACCCTGCTGAGTAGTGGGCCTAGTGCAGTGATGGGCAGGTGTGTGATAAAAAAACATCTGTGGTGGGGCCATGTGGATCTGCCATTGGCTTCCAATTGGCTTGTGACTGACATGATGCATCCAGCAGACGCTTCTATGTAAAGGTATCTTGTTATATGGAGAGGTTTCAGGCCAATGTTCAGAATCCGGTTGCTATGGTCAAGGAGGCAAGCTATGTGGAATAGAAGCCTGGTTGGTACATTCTTCTGCAGACCCTGACTCACCACAGGTGACAGAACTCCCTCCAGCACTTTGTCCCAGGTGAATTCCTTGTAATTCGTGAAGCAAATACGAAATTCCCAGTGCAGCAGCAAGCAACACCAGGAAAACTGGAGGATGACCAAATGGCTTCAGAGTCCACAAGAGTAGACTATTAGCCCCCAGTGGCCACAGTTTACCTACAAACAGAAAATTAAATACAGCTTCCTCATGTTTATTGGAAAATAAGAAATCATGTATTCCAGGTCACATAGAAGCATACCCAGATTTGATGGTCTCACTACAAAGGAAGCTGAATCTCCTGACTACAACATATATTTCAAGTGCCCAACCTCAGAGGCAGTTCCTCAAGAAGTCTTTAGTCCAGCAGAGCTCCATGTTTGTGGAGTGTTTACCCTGTCCCTTACTTTTGGAATCTCCTCTACCACCTCCAAGTTTGTGAACTCGTGAGCATATTTGATTCCAGATATGTATTCACAGATTTTCTAACTCTTCTCCTCTAATTGTGTCTAACTTGGGGCCAAGGTAATCTCAAGGCATTGTTATGGATGAGAGTGGGAAGATACTTTTGTAGCATATATTTGCATAAACATTGGAATCATTTTCCAAATTTTCATTCAAAATACTGAATCCCTGACACAAACCCATGCCAACTAGACTCTGACTACTAATTCTAATATGATGGAGAAAATTAACCCAAACAGAATAGAAATACAAGCAGTTCAGAGGAGGAATGGTGTATCATTGGAATTGCCTTTTGCATTATATAGGGTAGGAGTTATAAATCTAGTCAATTTTTTGTTGAAATGGTTCTCCATGTGTTTTTAAAGTTAACAAATATGTGAATTCCTGTCTAGCTTTCTCTGTATCCTATTCAGCACATGTATTTTTATATGCACATATAGAATCCTACCTGGTACCACACGTACATTCCTGTGAGGTGGCTGACTTGGCAGACACAAATTGTGAGAAGAGATCACTCCTCCTAAACGCTGTTGAAACTGAAAATTCAAACTATTGATGAGCTTCCTAGTACAATAAAATTATACATGAATCCATGTTCAGTAAAAAAAATTTATTTGGATCTGTGGATGACATATATTTCGTGGTGAATTTCAATTGGGATATATTGCTACTTTTTAATGTCTGTTTGTGTGCGTGCGTGTGTGTGTGTGTGTGTGTGTGTGTGTGTATGTTTATATATATATACACACACACTCTACAGATTTTTCAAAATATGAAATATATGTGTCTTATTATACACTCCGTAAATTCATTCATATTCATGTATGTGGATTAATAATCAACTTTTCACAAGATTATTCTGAGAAATATTCATCCACCTGAACTACATATTTGATTCCTATTACTGAAAACTAACAGTAAATGGTGCATACAAATCCTAATATTTCTGCAGTAACTGACACAGTTTTATATCAATGCAAGTAGATTCCTATGGGACGTGATGTGTATTTTGTCATTCATTTTTATTCAATACTGGTACATTTCTTTTTCTTCAGTTGATGCACATGATAGGATATATATTTAATTCACTAGTTCAGAAATTTATAGGCATTTTGTTTTACTTTTCATCACTTCCTAATTCAGAAAACATGTTTTCCACAGGGTTTCATGACTGGTCTTTTCATGAGACTTCTTTCACAAAATGCAAAGGTCACACTTATGTTTGTACCGAAGTCTAAATGGAAAGTGAGTATGGATTACTAAAAACATCTATGTCCAGGTTGCCTAATGCTATCAAATGTCAATTTTATTGGTGACTACATATTTGTTTCTTCCTAAGATTATATATTCAACCTCAACACTGTTGAAAATGCCTGATCCTATCACGTACTTTATACTTTGCCTGATTTCCTAATGTCTCTATTGATATATGGTTTCCTACATACTTTCCAGAGTTCATCAATGTGACTGGCTCTTCACATGTGTTGATATTTACATTCATTCTCTACCCGAAACCCTACTGTTATAGAACGTTTGGTTCAAATCCTATACTCACTCTGCTTTCTAAACCTATGAATATCTTCCTAATCCTACTGACTATCCTTCTGACTGGATGTTCTTTTTGACATTCAATCATCCAAGGTACAAGGTCCTATGCCATTGTATATCAATTTATCTGAGACATCTGTGCAGAATATAATTCAAAGCTGAGTATTTCAATCAAGGGCCCAATGCACTTCTGGGCGTCAAATCTTACCTAGATTTCTGTGTTCATACTTATATTTCACCTATATATTCTTGTAAATATCGCAGGTTCCCAAAACCATTATTCATTGCACAGAATGATTCCTAAGCCAAATCAAACTTGTTATTAACCCTAAGCATACACTGTTCCATCAATCTATCTTTACAGTAGAGCAGGGACAGAGTTGGTCTTACAATACAGGTATGTAGGGGATCTTCCACCTGCTGAAATCCTCAAAGGTCCATGCAGAAATGATCCCTGGAGAAGACTTAGGCAGCTATGAAGGACCTGAGAGCACAAAATCATCTTCCATGGCAAAAAAACCGGTCAGGATGAAGTATTGTGTCTGAATCAGTCGCTCTGTTCTTAATGTAGAGAAGATGGACAAAACCAGGCCTGTGTGGAGAGCTGTTCCATGGTGCCTGTGGTTGATATACCATTCTAACTTATGACTGAGTCAGAGAAAGTAGGGGCAGCCTCCATCTCATGGGACCCTTGTAAACAACTGTTAGGACAAAGTGGTTGCCAAGGTATTGACCTCATTCAGTTCCTGAAGGAAGTGACCTACCTCACTTCCTTGGTGATGGAACTCTCTGAACTTGGGATCCAGGAAGCCAGCCACCCAGAGCCAGTGCCAGTCCCATTCCCAGTGGGCACACTTGTTTGAATTTTCCAAGGACAGAGTCAGTCTTTCTTGGTACCTCCTGATGTGAGGATGACCAAATGCTAGGAGAACTCTGAAGAGGGGCCTTTCCTGAGGAAGCAGGTAGTGGCTCATTGCTGGCTCCTGACAACTTAACAGAGTTGGCAAAAGGGACCTGATCTGATAAAGGACAGGCCATTTTGGGGGAACATAGTATGGTCCACCAGTCAGAGGACACTCCGGATAGTCACAGACCTTGTTGTGGGAATGAGGTGCCTTAGTGGGTGTGGGTGTGAGTTCGTGGTTTTGTCTCATGTTCTGAGAATAGGTAGCAAAGGTTGTTTGTTTGGTTTGGAGTCGACTGTTTCTAGTAAGTCATTTGAGAAGGCGAGTTTTTCTATGTCTGTGCATCCACTGTGTCCGTGGTTGTAGTTATTAGAAAAGCGAATACATCAATGGAGGTGTCCTGACTAGTAGGAAGCTTCCAGGCATTTATTCTGCCCTTTTTATGAATGGACTGCGGCTGGCCTTATGGATAGATAACACCTACTATCTTCCTAAGTTCCTGTTCACCTCCTGATTTCTGGCCTCTCTCCAGAATAGGCTCATGGTTTTGTGTCCAAGATATGTACCACCTCCAAACTCTGTGACATAGCCATGTACTGGATAGCTGAAGGGAATGGAAACATCTCAGAAACCTCAGAGATCAGTGTAACCAGAAAAGTCTCAGTGGAGAAACCCTGCTTTGGGCAATTTGCTTACCTATGGTTCCCTTGCCCTGAATGTTAGGAATGTCTTTGCCTCAGGCCACCCCTTTGTGGAGCCTGAAGAAAACAGTTTTCAAATTAAAATGAATGGGCATCACCTGTGGCTCTTTGCTTAATTACTTTGGAAAGGGATGTGTCTGAATCAGCCTCTTGGCCCTGTGTGAGGTTGTGGCTTTGATTCTCAGAACCTGATAGATCTAAAGAAAAATCCCATGTGTGCATCCAAAACCAAAATTGCCAAAAGAGCAGTCATTGCTGATGAAGTCTTTCGCCTCCCTCTGTAAGTTTCCTGACCTGTATCAAGTGAGAATAGGGAAGATACACCAAGTCAATTGATGGCTCCTATTGGAAAAATTCTATCACTGATGACAGCATCAGCATAAGTACCCCAACACTGCCACAATTCGCTGCACCAGCAGATAGTTCACAATGCATACAAGTGAGTTCACAATGCATACAAGTGATACATAATCCAGGCAAGTTCTACAAGCAGTTCAGTGATGGCTATTGCAGAATCTGTAGATTGATTTTATCTTTGTCTTCACCGGCACTGGGATGAAGATAGGAATTCTGGCAATAATGGCTAAAGAAAAAATTCTGTAACATTCCTGAAGGCACTAAAAGAAAACAATTTTCTTAACAATTTACGTTATCTTGAAGAGAATAATTAAATATAATGAAAAGGAAAAGTGAAAGTAAACAAACACGTCTGTTAACCTCCTATTTTTTCACATATTAAAACAATCCTGAACAGTTGTTTACCCAATTTAAATTAAACAATTTAATTCACGTGAATAAAAAAAATGGATATATTATTTCATTAGCACTCATCATATGTGATATATGGACATACGCACATTCAAATATATAACACAAAACACAAGTGTGCACACATAATAAATACATACAACACATAATATAATAGTAAAGGCCTTATAACATTTTACATGTGAAATCATCATTGCAATGTTTAAAAACTCTACAGTCAAAAAATAGAACTGATAAGCAAAACATTAACCTAGGTCTGTATGAGCTCAAAAAAACAAAAGAGAACTTCATGATTTGAGAAAGGGCAATAATAAAATAGATATTGAAAAAAGCATCCCTGTTCTGTCGCAGATGTAAGGATAGCCAAACTGGAGTTTTGGATATCAGCTGTTAGGGATTTGAGCCAAATCATCATATTTTGGTCTATCGAAATCGCTTCAGTTAATCTCTCTGGAATCCAAATCGGCTGCTGTTCTCCCTGTGGAAACACATAAACAGACCCCCGACTCCAGGCAATCACTGGGTCGGGATCTTAGTTAATCTCTCTGGAATCCAAATCGGCTGCTGTTCTTCCTGTGGAAACCCACAAACAGACCTCCAACTCCAGAAAATTAATGGGTCAGGACCTTTCCATTGTCCTGTTAGAATATCCTTCCAAAGTACCTCGGGCTTATACACATTTTTTGGACACTTATGCCTTTCTGCAGCACTAAGTCCTGAAAATCCAAATTTAAAAAGTTTAGAGTAAAAAGGGTTATTTTAAGTTTATCTTTGGGGAATTTATATCCCTTCCCAATTCTGTCTTCTTACTTTAATGAGTACATTTTAATAGTGTGATGTGCTCTTTCAACTATGGCTTGTCCCTGTGGATTGTATGGGTTTCCTGATATATGAGTAATGCCAAATGATGAGCAAAATGGTTTAAAAGAGGTAGAAGTATAACCGGGGGCATTATCAGTTTTTAACTGCTTTGGAATGACCACAGTGCAAAATTTTGTAAGCAATGAGCTATAACATCTTTAGTTTTTTTCCCCCATGAAGGGAGCCCATCAAAAATCCAGAAGAAGTATCAACTGTAACATGCAAATATTTTAATTTTCCAAATTCTGGCAAGTGTGTGACATCCATCTGCCATATATGGTAAGGTATCAATCCTCTACGATTGACTCTAAGATTAAAATGTGGTAAAATGGTCACACAATTTTGACATTGTTTTATTATTTGTCTAGCTTGTTCCTTAGTTATTTTAAAATGCTTTTGTAAAGTATTAGCATTGATAATGAACTTTTTATAAAAATTTATAACTTCTTCTAGTGTACAGAAAATATGTATGTATGTCATGTGTAGTTTTACCTGCTAAATCATTGCCCAAACTAAGGGCTCCAGGCAATCCTGTATGTGCCCAGATATGTCCTATTAAGAATGGATATTTTCTGTCCCAGATTAGACTTCGTATACTGGAAAGGAAAGAGAAAACAGTAGAGGAAGGGGAAATCCTACCAGCATCTTCAAGAGATACTATAGCATTAACTATATACTGACTATTGGAAAATAAATTAAACACAGAATCTTTAAACATCACAAAAGCTTATAATACTGCATTAAGCTCTACCTTTTGAGCTGATTTTTGGGGTGCTAAAAATGTAAAAATTTTATCAGGTGTAACTTTTGCTGCTGTACCATTATTTGACCCATCAGTGAATATATTTGGAGCATTCATGATAGGAGTTTTCTTGTAATTTTTGGAAAAATTACAGGATGCAATGACCCAAAAGACAATAAAAGATTAGATGGTAAGTGGTTATCAAATAAAACATTAGATTTACACATGATTATTGCCCAAGTATTTAACTCATTAGCTAATTCATCAATTTGATTCATAGTGTATGGAGTAATAATTTTATTGGGAGAAATTCCAAACACTCCCTTTGCTGCTTTTTTCCTATGAGTATTAATTGTCCCTCAGCCTCAGGATACCTAGTAATAATAGTGTTAGAAGAATAAGATAAATGTATCCATAATAATGGACCTTCTTGCCAAAATACTCCTGTAGGAATATTTTTTGTTGGTAGTACAATAAATAATAAAGGCATTATTTTATCAAATCTATCCAAATGCATATTTCCCATATATGTTTCAATGATTTTTAATGCCTTTATTGCTTCAGGCGTAAACATTCTGGGTGAATTTGGATCAGATGGACCTTTTAGGATATCAAATATAGGTCCCAACTGTCCTGTTGGTATACCTAGATAAGGCCTTATCCAATTAATGTCTCCTAATAACTTCTGAAAGTCATTAATTGATTTGAGTTGATCTACTCGTATTTGAATTTTTGGTGGACTGACCATGGTTGAGGATAATAGAACTCCTAAATAATTAATTGGAAAATTTAATTGTATTTTATCAATTGATATCCCTAGATTATAATTTTTTAATAAGTTTGTAAGTGTGGCATAACATTCTAGCAATGGGTTTTTAACTTGTGTGCTAATAACACATCATCCATATTGTGAAATATTTGTAGTTCAGGATTTTGATTTCTAAGTGGCTGGATTACTTTGTTAACATAAATATGACAAATAGTTGGGCTGTTAGCCATCCCTTGAGGGAGTACTTTCCACTCATACCTCTGATCAGGACCTTCATGATTCAGTGCAGGGATAGTAAATGCAAAACTTGGACTATCCTCAAGAAGAATTGGAAATGAAAAAAAAAAAAAACAATCTTTAATATGTATAACTAAAACATACCAAGTTTTTGGCAAAGCAGACAATTGAGGAATCCTTGATTGAGCAGGTCCCAAAATAACCATCTCATTATTAATGGCTCTTAAATCTTGCAATAATCTCCATTTACCAGATTTCTTTTTGATGACAGAAATGAAAGTATAATGGGGAGATACAGAAGGTTGTATATGTTCTTCCGCTAATTGTTGTTTGACCAGGAACTGGGCTGCTTGTATCTTTTCTTTAGTCAGGGTCCACTGAAGAAGCCATACTGGTCTTTCTGATTTCCAAGTAATTTTTATTGTCTCAGTGGCCCTTTCTGAAAATCCAACCCATGTCTGTCTGTTGCTTGGTCTATTTGTATTGGCGCTGCTATACCTTGTTCTTGTTTTTCTAATCTTTTTCCTTTCCTAAAACCTTCTCTAGCCATAATAATGTGTACATTTTGATTGATGTTATTTGTTAATGTCAAACCTAATTGATCTAGGACATCTCATCCCAATAAATTTACGGGAAGATTATCCAATACATATGGCTGTATAGTTCCTTCACATTCTTCAGGATCCTTCCAATCCAATACCATTGCACTTCTATGGGGATTAGTTGCCACTCCTAGGTCTCAAAATGTTTGAGTGTATTGTTGTAATGGCCAATGTTTTGGCCATTCTTGATGAGAGACAATGCTAACATCTGCACCTGTATCAAGTAGCCCATTGAACTCGTGTCTTTGAATATTTAGTTTTAGCCTAGGGCGAGAATCTAAATTTAAAGAAAGCATAACCAAATCTACACCTGTGGAGCCTAATCCCTTGGAACCTCTTTCTACAGCACGACTGGAAAATTTATCATGCAGACTGAGTATTATTAGTAACTGTGCTATTCTATCTCCTGGTGAAATTACTGATATGTCCTTTGGAGAACTGGCTATAAATTTTATTTCACCTTCATAATCGGGATCAATTACCCAAGGACTTATCATAAGTCCTTTTAGATTAGAAGAGCTGCGTCCCAATAATAAGCCTACTGTTCCTTTGAGAAGAGGTCCTTTCACCATGTGTGAATGATTTGAACCCCCATCTCTACAGTTAGTACTGATCTGACGGAGGTGCAGATGTCTAACCCTGCGCTCCCTCTGATTTGTCTGATGAGGCGTCTGATGCACAATGTGTCCTGGGCACTACACTGATGGGGTTGCTGGGTTCCTCCAGTGCTCCGTATATTTGTGGTTTTGGGCCCCAGAGCATTGGGCTCCCCTGTCCATTTTTTGGCAATGGAGCCCGGTACCTTTCTCCATGATATCGTGGATAAACAGCTAGTCCTTTTTCGTTTTTGATAATGAAGTACCCTCTATGGTGGTTTGAGAACGGCATTCATTAGCCCAAAGTCTCCCTCTACGGCATCGTGGGCAAATACCCAGTATTCTACTCCTTTGGTACCTATTTTTGTTAAACCCTCTTCCTATGGAGCAATTCCTTTTAAAATGTCCTGTTTGTTCACAATTGTAGCATGTTCCTGGCCTTGCATCTAAAGCCTGTTTAATGCAGCTGCCACAAATTGCCCTTGTTCATTGATGTCTCTGGCATCTAAAGCCTGTTTTACTGAAGCTGCCATGACTTCCTCTTATTCATTAATGTCTTTACATAATTTAATATATGTGTTTAAATCTTCATGTTTCCATGGTCTAGTGATATCTCTGCACCTACGATTCGCTTGGTCATAAGCCAGTTTTTTATTAATGGCATTGCTTGTTCTGTATTCCCCAAAACTCTGGTAGCTGTTTGAATAAGCCTATCTACAAATTCAGTGTAAGATTCATTAGCTCCTTGTATTACCTTAGATAATTGACCTTGTAAACCTCCATGTCCTTGTAAAGTCTTCCATGCCCTAACCGCCTCTGCAGCAATTTGTGCGTATACGCCAGGATCATATGCAATTTGTTGCTGCTGGTCCTCATAAGGTCCCTTTCCTAACAAAATATCTAGATTTCTCTGAGGATAACCAGCTTCTGCATTTCACCTAGCCGTCTCCTTGCAAAATTCCTCATTGGCAACCTTCCATAAAAGGTATTGACCTCCATTTAGCACAGCTTTACACATATTAGCCCAATCTACTGGCATCATATTCAAGTTGTTAATGGATTCGACCAAGCTTACAATGAAGGGTACTTGAGGACCATAGGTTGTTACAGCCCCTTTTAGCTGCTTCACTATTTTGAAATTTAAAGCATGGTGAATTCGCTGCCCTCCTACCTCAAATACAGGGCATGTTAATACTTGAGATCCTGTCTCAGGAACCGAACTATCAACTGCGGGGTTTGGGGGCCTCCTAGCATATGGAGGTGGCCTTGTTATTTGGACATTTATATACTCTGGTGATAGAAAGGTGTTAGTAACAGTCTCCTGTAGAGGAGGCGCTGTTGGTTGGACACTTACGCCCTCTAGTTATTGAAAGTTGTTAGTAGCAGTCTCCTTTTGTAACTTTGCCCCTGATGGCTTTTTCTGACCTAAGCTTTGTTCCTCTATCTTTGTCTGATCTGAAGTCTTTGGACTAAGCAAACCAGATATAAACGTCCTCAATGGCAATGTGCCAACTGTCAGAGTCCCTGGGCTGTTCTTTTCCCCCCTTTTAAATCTTCACCATGATGGTTCCATTATGGTATATTTAACAACTCCTTAAAAATCCATGGGCTACATTTTTGTATTGTATCAACGTATGCCCTGACTGTCCTTGACTTTACTGAGGTGCCTCCTTCCTCTAACAATTTACTTAACACTATTTCAGTTTGTTTTTTTACTAATTTCTGATCCTGTATTTCTACTATAATACAACCCAACAAGACGATGCCAAACAAAACCGAGACAGAATAAAATAAAAAGGGAACAACAAAAAGTCATTTTAGCCTTTATATCCTACTGACATGTGCATCCGTCCTTTCTCCCTATCTGTTCCTCAGAAGTAAATAATTTTTTTCTCAGATGTGAGCGGTTTTTCATCCATCTCACTCATCTCCATGGACAGGCAACAAAAGTGAAGCAAAACAAAAGAGAAATCTTAAAATGGCTACCGATCCTCTCGCCCTTCCCTCAGGGGCTAGCAGTTTACCTTATCACTTACCCTCAGTGGCTCCCCATGCGAGCTACCAAATGCTGCAGTCTGGCTGAGCACGATTCAAGAGCGACTTTTCAAAAGAAACAAAGTTTATTTTTAGAACCACACACGCCAAGCAAAACAGCTCCTTAGGAAAAACCCTCAGAGCCCAACTGCCACCACTGGATTCCTTGCAAAGTTTCTGTCACACCCACAAGCCTCTCCACCTCTCACAATCCTCCTGCTCTTGAGGCCATATGGCTGGGTCAGGTGGGTGGAACCAAAAAAGTCCCACAATGAGCAGCTCTGTGGTCTGAAAGGGCAGGGAAACTGCCCAATGTGCATCATCGCAGAGGAGCCAATCAGCTTGATGTTGCTGGGGCTGCTGTGAGCCAATCATCAGCTGGCAGTCGGAAAGAGCGGGGAAAAAGCTCAATGAGCATCTTCATTGTGCATCACCACAGAGGAGCCAATCAGCTAGATGTTGCTGGGGCCGCTGTGAGCCAATAATCATCTCGCAGGGGAATGTTGCTGGTAACTGGAAGTTTGATGGGGCCCCTTAAGCTGTGGCTCTCAACAAATTGGTGTCTCCTTTCTCTGTAGACTATTCAGCACATGTATTTTTATATGCACATATAGAATCCTACCTGTTATCAAACGTACATTTTTGTGAGGTTGCTGACTAGGCATGTACAAGTTATGAGAAGAGATCACTCCTCTTAAACACTGTTGGAATTGAGAATTCAACCTATGGGTGAGCTTGTTATTAGAACAACATTATATATAGATCCATTTTCAGTGAAATCAATATTTTTGCACCTGTGGATGTTACATATTTCATGATGAATTTCAATTGGCAAATATATTTCTAGTTTAAATGTCTGTCTCTGTGTGTGTGTGTGTGTGTGTGTGTGTGTGTGTATTTATATATATATATATATATATATATATATATATATATATATATACTCTCCAAATTTTTCAAAATATGAAATATATGAATCTTATTATACACTCCTTAAAATCATTCATATTTATGTATGTGGATTTATGATCAACTTTTCACAAGATTATTCTCAGAAATATTCATCCACCTTAAATACAGATTTGTTTCCTAGTACTGAAGACTAACTTCAGTGAATGGTGCACACAAATCCTAATATTTCTACAGTAAAACCAAGTTCAACATCAATGCAAGCATTTTCCTATGGGACATGATGTGTATTTTGCGGTTCATTTTTATTAAACAGTGGTACATTACTATTTCTTCAGTTTATGCACATCATATGATATATCTTTCATCCACAAGTTCACAAATTTATAGGCATTTGTTTCAATTTCAATCACCTCCTGCTTCAGAACACATATATTCCTCCAGTGTTCTTGACTGGTCTTGTCATGAGACTTCTTTCCAAACACATTATTTTTGATTTTCATAATCATATTTGAAGCAAAACTCACACACTCTTCATGATAAACCATAACCCTAATATTACCGTTAGATGTATACCTGGTTGTAGTGAATGTATGAATATCAGTTTAAGATTTCCAGTATATTTTCAGATATCAAATCAATCCACTATTTAAAGTTGGAACCAGTTATATTATTTATTCACAGTATCGTCTATTCATACATTATTTCTATATCCATTGACACAGGGTACTCCACTTTGTTCCCCCAATATTTATACGTCTTCAAAATATTGCTCCCAGTAATGGTGGAAGAAATGCTCATGTCACCTGATCTACATATAAATTTTAACACAGTAATATTCTGGACACAGAAAGCAAAAGTCACTCTTATGATTGTAGCAAAGCCTAAAAGGAAAGTGAGCATGGATTACTAAAAATATCCATGTCCCGGTTGCTTAATGCTCTAAAATGTAAATCCTATTGATAAATCCTATGTATTTGTTTCTTTCTAAGATTATATATTCAAACTCAACCCTGTTGAAAATGTCTAATCCTATCCCTCACTTTATACATTGCCTGATTTGTTAATGTCTCTATTGATATCTGCTTTCCTACATATTTTCCCCATTTCATCATTGTGTCTGACTCTTCACATGTGCTGATATTTACATTCACTCTCTTATTGAAAACCAATTGCTAAAGAACGTTTGGTCCAAATCCTATACTCATTGTTGTTTCTAAACCTAGAGACTATCGTCCTAAACCTACGGACTTTCCCTTTGTGACTGGATGTTCTCTTCAACTTTCAATCATCCAAGGTACAAGGTCCTATGTCATTGTATATCGATTTATCTGAGACATCTGTGCAGAACATAATTCAAAGCTAAGTAACCCACTCAAGGGCCCAATGCCCATCTGAGCTTCAAATCTTGCCTAGATTTCTGTTTTCATACTTTTATTTTACCTATATATTCTTGTAATTATTGCAGATTCCCAGTACGAATATTCATCCTGCAGAATGATTCCTAACCCAAATCGAACGTGTTATTAACCCTAACCATACACTGTTCCCTCAATCTAACTTTACAGAAGAGCAGGGACAGTGTGACCAGGAAAGTCTCAGTGCAGAAACCCTGCTTTGGGCCTTTTGCTTACCTATTTTTCTGTTGCCCTGAATGTCAGGAAGTTCTTTACCTCAGGCTAACCCTTTGTAAAGCCTGAAGAAAACAGTTTTCAAATGGAAATGAATGGGCATCACCTATGGCTCTTTGCTAAATTTCTTTGGAAAGGGATGTGTCTGAATCAGCATCTTGGCCCTGTGTGAGGCTGTGACTTAGATTCTCAGCACCTGATGGATCTAAAGAAAGATCCCATGTGTGCATCCAAAACCAAAATGGCAAAAAGTTCAGTCATTTTGGATGAAGTATCTTCCCTTCCTCTGTTAGATTCCTGACCTCCATCAATTGAGAATAGGGATCCTTTGGGTCATATGAGTTCTTCAATCCCTGAAGAGGTGCTTGGGTTTCTCATGATTCCAATTCACATAAAAAATCTGTACCTATCAATCAGAAGTAGTCAGTCAATATTGCTCCCAGAAATGGTGGAAGAAATACTCATGTCACCTGATCTACATATACATTTATTCACAGAAATATTCTGGACACTAAATTCAAAGTTCACATTTATGATTGTACCAAAGCCAAAATGGAAAATTAACATGGATTACTAAAATCATCCATGTCCAAGATTACTTATGCTCTCAAATGTCAATCCTATTGATGACTACATATTTGTTTCTTCCTAAGATTGCATATTCAAACTCAACCCTGATTTCATAATGTCTCTATTGATATCTGCTTACCTACATATTTTTCCCACTTCATCATTGTGACAGACTCTTCACATGTGCTGACATTTAAATTCATTTTCTATCCGAAACCCTGTTGCTAAAGAAATTTTGTTCCAAATCATACACTCACCCTTCTTCCTATACCTACCTACTATCTTCCTATTCCTACTGACTCTCCCTTTTTGACCGGATGTTCGCTTCTACATTCAATCATCCAAGGTATAATGTCCTATGCCATTGTATATCAATTTATCTGAGACATCTGTGCAGAATGTAATTCAATGCTCAGTATCACAATCAAGGTCCCAATGCACTTCTGGGCTTCCAATCTTACTTGGATTTCTATTTTCATACACACAGTTCACCTCTATATTCTTATAAATTTCACAGGTTGCCAATACCATTATTCATCCAGAAAATGATTCCTAATCCAAATTGAACCTGTTATTAACCCTAAACATACAGTATTCCCTCAATCTGACTTTACAGAAGAGCAGGGACAGAGGTGGTCTTATAATACTGAAATGTAGGGATCCTCTACCTGCTGAGAACTTCAAAGGTCCATGCTGAAAGTATCCCTGGAGAATATGTAGGCAGCTATGAAGGACCTGAGAGACCACAAGTCATCTTCAATGGCAAACAACCTGGTCAGGATGTAGGGTTGTGTCTTAATCAGCTTCTCTCTTCTTAATGTGGAGAAGATGGACCAAATCAGGCCTGTATGGAGAGCTGTTCCCGGGTGCCAATGGTTGATATACCATTTTAACTTGTGAAATTGTCACATTAAGTAGGGGAAGCCTCCATCTCATGGGACCCTTGGAAGCAACTGTTAGGACAAAGTGGTTGCCAAGGCAGTGACCTCATTCAGATCCTGAAGGAAGTGACCTCACATCACTTCCTCGGTGATGGAAATTGGCATCCAGGAAGCCAGGCACACAGAGCCAGTCCCAGTCCCACTCCCAGTGGTGTCACTAGTTTTGAATTACCAAGGACAGAGTCAGCCTATCTTGGTACCTACAGATGTGAGAATGGCCATATGCCAGGAAAGCTCTGAAGAGGGGGCTTGTATGAGAAAACAGATAGTGGCTCACCACTGGCTTCTGACAAGTCTCAGTGAAGAAACCCTGCTTTGGTACTTTTAATTACCTATTGTTCTGTTGCTCTGAATGTCAGGAAGTTTTTTGCCTCAGGCCACCCCTTTGGGAAGCCTGAAGAAAAGAGTTTTCAAATGGAAATGAATGGGCATCATCTGTGGCTCCTTGCTTAATTGCTTTGGAAAGGGATGTGTCTGAATCAGCCTCTTGGCCCTGTGTGAGGCTATGGCTTAGATTCTTAGCACCTGATGGATCTAAAGAAGCATCCCACGTTTGCATCCAAACCCAAAAGAGCCAAAAGAGCAGTCATTGTGGATGAAGTCTCTCACCTTCCTCTGTAAGGTTCCTGACGTCCATCTATGAGAATAGGGATCCTTTGGGTCAAATGAGTTCTTCAAAGCCCTGCAGAGACTAGATCATACGTTCATAGGTTTCTCATGACTCCATTTAACATAAAGAATCTAAACCCCACATTCATTAGGCCTCAAAATGGAGAATCAGAGCTGTATTAAGGGCAGGCCTCTTTGATCACTCCTGGTTCACTAGAAGGGTTTCCCAGCCACATTGACTTTAGGCAAATGTGGGCAAGGGACCTTATTTTGGATACTGTCCTTGACTGTGCCCCTCATGAAAAACTACAGCCTGAGATTATGATGAGTGTCGATATGAAAGAAGATGAGGGCCATGTGGAAGTGTTTTGGTTTTTATTGTGGTCATTTTTGTGGCTGTTGGAAAAGATGATGGGTCCACCTGGTCTTGAACACTGGTGTGATTCCCCTTAGAGACTGAGTTTTGGAATGGATCTCAAATAAGTATTGCCATGTATTGTGTTGGGATTTTAGGATGCCACACATGAGAGTTGCCCTTGGAAACTGAGATCTAGGCCCAGGGTGGCTTTCCACAGAGCACTGGGAATCTCAGGAAGAATATCACATAATTTTATTCTTAAAGAATTGGCAGCCATAGTTGCAAGTCAAAACACACATGGACCACACATTGTAGACCTCAAACGCCTGGCTTTATGTGACCTTTTTGCCTGTCTTTGGGAAGCCTTGCCTGTTAGAATTCTCCAGAATTTTCAATGAAATGAGCTTCCTCTCCATTTAATGGTTCCTGAATGAATTGAAACCCAAAGTGCCTCCAACTTCATCCTTGAAAAATGTCTGATAATTACCATGAAATTTTTGAAATTCCCATGACCACTTTGCACTGTAGAATCTTTGGATGTTCTATTGATGATCACGAGTATACCAGACAGTGCCTGTTTGATTGGGTTTCAGGAAAATGGTGTAGAACAGAGATGGCAGTAATTTGGACCCTGCTGAGTAGTCGGCCTAGAGAAGTGGTGTGAAGGTGTGTGTTAAAACATTTGTGGTTGGGTGATGTGGATCTGCCATTGGCTTTCAAATGGTTTGTGACTGACATGGTGCAGCCCCCAGACCCTTGTATGTAAAGGTATGTTGTTATATGGAGAGGTTTCAGTGCAATGTTTAGAATCAGATTGCTATTGTGAAGGGGGCAAGCTATGTGGGATAGAAGCCTGGTTGGTGCATTCTCCCGCAGACCCTTACCCATCACATGTGACAGAACTCCCTCCAGTACTGTGTCCCAGTTGAACTCTTCGTATTTCATGAAGCAAATACCAAACTCCCAGTGCAGCTGCAAGAAACACAACAAAATTGGAGGATGAGCAAATGGCTTCCAAACTGGAAGACACTTAGCACTCAGTGACAACAGTTTACCTACAAAGAGAGAATTCAGCACTGCTGCCTCATGTCCTTTGGAAAATAAGAAACCATGTCCTCCAGGTCACATACATGCAGACCCAGCTTGATGGTCTCACTACAAAGGGAGCTAAAGCTCCTGACAACAACATATATTTCAGGTGCCCAACCTCAGAGGCAGTTTCTCAAAAAGTCTTTAGTCTAGCAGAGCTCCATGTTTGTGGAGTTTTACCCTCTCCCTTACATTTGGAAACTCCTCTACCACCTCCAAGGTTGTGAACTCCTGAGCATTTTCCATTCGTGATGTGTATTCACAGATTTTCTAACTCTTCTCCTCTAATTGTGTCTTACTTGGGGTGAAGGTAATGTCAAGGCATTGTTCTGGATGAGAGTGGAAAGATTTTTGGGTAGCACATATTTGCATACACATTGGATTCTTTCTCCAATTTTCCATTTGAAATACTGAATCCCTGACTGTAAGGGGTAGAAGGAATTCTCCTTCAAAGAATAGTCTGACACTTACAAGAAACAGCCCCCAGGGAGACATCCTGTCTGGGAGACATCCTGTAGTCATCTGTGTTCCTGAGACATCCTGTGGCCATCTGTCTTCCTGAAATATCCTGAGGTTATCTCACCTTGTGAAGACATCCAGGAACTGCTGATAAGAGAGCTTTCAAATTTCCAGCATATAAATTCCTCTGTGTGAACAATAAAAGTTTGCAGCTTGATCAGAACTTTTGTCTTGCTGTCATCTCTCGTGTCTCTTGTCCCTTCATTCCTCCCCACCTAGGTTTGCTACCCACTTTGATGTGTCCTGCAGGCCAGGACAACTGGCGCCCAACGACTGGGGCTCGAGCCTTTGACTGAGGGGGAACCCTGTCCTCCTGGAAGATTTGGACAAGTGGAGCTCGCGATTGCCTCAGCAGACACCACTGAGAGACAGATCCAGGAGGAGAGTGGGGATGACGCACAGTGAGTGACCCACCATGGGACAAGCAGTTTCGTCACATGATTTGTTTTTGTCAGGCCACAAGGAATCCTTAAATACATGGGGGGCACGTGTTAAGAAAAATGACTTAATATTTTTCTTTTCATACATCGAAGAATTTTTTCCATGGTTTCCCCTTGAAGGTACCATTGATGGTAAAAGATGGCTTAGAGTAGGAGACATTTTAAAAGACTATTATGAATCCTTTGGCCCAGAAAAAGTGCCTGTTCCTACCTTTTCTTTCTGGAAATAAATTAGTGAAATTCTTAAAAGTTCACCCTTTGACAATGGTACCTTAATACTTGTCAGGATTGGGGAAGAGACTATGCAAAAGACCTCTCGTCCCTTCTCGGCATGCCCATCAGTTAGTATAGACATAGACCCTTCTTAGTCTCCCCAGGACCCTGGGACCTTCCTGATCTTCCTCAAAATCCCACCCTAATGAATAAGGCTCCAATGGTTTCCAACCGCCTTTATGCAGTTTTAAATCCCGGAGAAACATTGACCCCTGGGGAGGAGGCTACCTTGGAGAAGGAAGCAGCTCGCTACCATTCAGAAGACTCTCCACCTCTCAGGACCCTGCCACAGACTATAGGACTTACACATTCCCCTCCCTCCTATATCCCTCCTGCCTTTTGTGCTCTGGCCCTTCAGGGGCCAAATGTCCCCCCAGATATTTTTTCCCCACTTCCCTTGCCTAACCTGGCTCCCTTGAGAGAGTCTCTCCAACATGGACAGGAACAGATCCAATTTTTAAAAGAATAAAGATCCCTTGACTCTGAGCTCTCTTCATTAGCCTTAGGAATGGAGTCAACACAAGCTGTCCACAGTGGTCTAATACAAAGGCGAAGCCGCTCCATCGGCCTGTGCTCGCCTTCCAGTCACCACCAGTCAGATAGATAAGCCTGCCCAGGCTGAGGTCAAAGACTTAGAAGAGGAAAAAGAGGAGGAAGTGGGGGAAATGGATCAAGGAGATCAGGACTTAGAGGATGAGGAGTTCACCCCTAGGCAGGAAGGAACCCAGAGTGTCTACAAAAAATTTAGCCTCCATTTTCTTGAAAAACTTAAAAAGGCTTGTGCTCACTATGGCCCCACTGTGCCCTATACGTTGGCTTTATTAGAAAGCTGCAGCACACAATTTCTTACTCCCAATGATTGGAAATTTTTAGACCTAGCTGCCCTCAGTGCCGGAGACTTCCTGCTATGGAATGCAGATTTCAAAGAGCCCTGTCAGAAACTACTCAAAAAAAATTAACAAAGGCCTCCTCTAAATCCTGGACTTATGTTAAGCTAGTGGGCAATGCAACTTTTGACACTAAAACTAAACGGGCACGTTTCCCTGCTGGACTTTTTGCGCAGATTTAGATGGCTGGCTTAGTTGCTTGGAGACGCCTCCCTGAAAGGGCCTCGGCTATCACTTCCCTGGCAAGAACTCGACAAGGGCCCGATGAGCCTTATAGCGACTTTGTTCCCCGGCTTTACCTAGCTGTGGAATGCTTGCTTGGACCAAGCGAAAGCGAAAGCACCTTTGTAAAACATCTTGCCTTTGAAAATGTCAACCCGGCATGTCAGGATGTTCTTCGACATCATAAGGATAAAGGGAAACTTTCTGACTTTATTAGAATCTGTGCAGGCTTGGGTGCAGCCCATGCGATGGGTCTCAAATTAGTGCCGCATTTACCAAGGCCTTTTACAATACTGGCTCAAGTACTTGCTTTACTTGTAAACAACCAGGCCATTTTGCATGCAGGTGTCCGACAGGCAAACAAAGAGTAAGAATAGTGTCTCCTCAAACTGGAGCTAAACCGACCCCAGCTACACTTTGTCCTTGATATGGTAAAGGTCATCACTGGGCCAGTGAGTGTAGATCAATGACAAATGCCCTCAGACAGCCTATTTCTTCCTACTTCTCAGGAAACTCCCTGGGGCAATGAGGTTTGTTCCCTCCCAAACTCCCAACCTACCTCAAAATCCTTTTCCACAATTGGCTCCCTCCAACTACCCACTCCAGGCATTGCAGGATTGGACCTCTGTGCCACCACTGATACAATATTAGACTCAATGCAAGGGCCCCAGATAATACCAACTGGAATTATGGGTGCCCCTCCATCTCATACGTGTGCCCTTATTCTTGGAAGAGCCTCTACTACCTTACAAGGTGTTCAGGTCTTCCCTGGCATTAATGATAATGATTTCACTGGAGAAATAAAAATAATGGCCACAGTTATTAATATAGTTGCGGCCATCCCAGGAGGAAAAAGTCTTGCACAATTAATACTTCTTCCCTTAGATTAAGGGGCATTTCCACCTCTCAAACCTACTGTGGGGGACTGCCTCCTTGGGCTCCTCTGAGGTATATTGGGTTCATCCCATTTCTCATATTAGACACACCCTTACCTTACTTATTGAAGGAAAGGAATACCAAGCAATTGTACTTACTGGAGCTGATGCGACAATTATTTCTCAAAAATACTGGCGATCAGGTTGGCCCCTCACCCCATCCTTGACTGACCTTAAAGGGATAGGAAAGTCAAAAAATCCTCTGGTCAGCTCTACTGCTCTTAGCTGGACTGATAAAGAGGGTAATAAGGGAACTGTCACTTCTTTCGTTGTTCCTGACCTCCCTGTTTACCTATGGGCTGGAGATATTTTGAGTCAAATAGAAGTTATTCTTGCCAGTCCCAATTCCATGGTGACTCATCAAATGCTCCGTATGAATTTTGTCCCTGGTACAGGCCTTGGGAGGCTGAGACAAGGACTGGTGGAGCCTATACAACCAATAAAAAAAATACATATGGACTTGGATATTTGGATTTTTAGTGTCGGTTCCTGACCCTCCTGTTCCCATGGAGATACAATTATTTGGGAGACTCAGACTCTTGTGTGGGTGGATCAGTGGCCCCTTCCCCAAGAAAATTTGGAGGCTGCCTCCATGTTAGTGAAGGAACAGCTGGCAGCCCGCCATGTAGAGCCCTCAACCTCACCATCGTACACTCCTATTTTTGTTATCAAGAAAAAATCAGGCAAGTGGCGCCTTTTACAAGATTTGTGTGCCATTAATAAAGTTATACTCCCGATGGGAGCACTACAGCCAGACATTCCCACACCAGTGGCTATTTCCAAAAACTATTGTAAAATGGTTATGGACTTAAAAGATTGCTTTTTTACCATTCCTTTGTATCCTGTGGATAGACCCTATTTTGGCTTTAGTCTTTCTTGCATTAATATTCAGGGCCCTATGCAGAGACTTCAATGGAAGGTTCTTCCCCAAGGTATGGCCAACATCCCTACTCTTTGCCAAAAATACGTTGCTCAAGAAGTAGACCCTGTGAGAGAGCGAGGGCCACAAATTTATATTTTACATTATATGGATGATTTGTTAATTGCTGCACCTAATACCCATGATCTTAATAATTGTTACTTGGACTTTTACAAAATCCTCACTACCTTGGGACTACAGATAGCTCCTAATAAGGTTCAAACACAGGACTCTTATAAAAGTTTGGGCCTTAAAATTCTACAGAAATCAGATCCAAATTTCTAAAATACAACTACGTGTGGACCATCTTCACACCCTTAAAGATTTTCAGAAATTACTGAGGCATATTCAATGGCTAATAACATATTTAAAATTATGCACTTGTGTACTTTTGACCCTTAATGATATTTTGAGAGGTAATTCCCACCCCTCCTCCCCTCAAAATCTTACTCCCAAGGCATAACAGGCATTAAACCAAGTCACAGGAGCCATTGCCCAACAATTTGTTACGCAAATTTCTTATAACCTTCCTCTGGTTCTGGTTATTTTACACACTCCTCATACACCCACAGGAATATTTTGGCAGCGAGATCCACATTTTAATAATAAAGACTGCCCCTTGTTGTGGGTCCATTTACCCACCACATCCTCGAAGGTTATTACTGTTTATCTTGCTCAGGTAGCTTCTATTATTTTTAAAGGTCATTTGATTTCTCTACAACATTTTGGCAAAGACCCTGATAATATTTTTATTCCATATACTAAGGACCAAACCCAATTTTTACTAGAGACAAGGGATGAATGAGGTATTTCCCTATCAGGCTTTTGGGAACAATTGATCACCACCTCCCCAATGACCCCCCTTTACATTTTGTCCAGTTACATCCATTTACTTTTCCTGAAATTACTCAAAATGCTCCCATTCCTCAAGCCCTTACTGTCTTTACAGATGGTTCCTGTAATGGCCGAGCGGTCTTTGTTGTCAATAACCAGCCTACCACCTTTGATACTGTCTATCAGTCACCACAGTTTGTGGAATTGTTTGACATAACACAAGTTTTTATAACATTTTTTATAATCCTGTTAATATTTATAAAGACAGTGGCTACATTGCTCATTCTGTGCACCTGCTGGTGATTTCACCCCCCATTAAGGCTTCTAACAATGCGGCCTTTCTGTTTCACCAGCTTCAGCAGCTAATTCAGGTCAGACAACACCCATTTTTCTTAGGACACATAAGGGCACACTCTGATCTTTCCAGCCCTCTAATTCAAGGTAATGCCCAAGCTGATGCAGCAACTCATTCCATCTTTCCAATTTTTGTTGGCTCCATTCAAAAGGCCACGGAGTTACACAATCTACACCATTTAAATTTCCAGAGCCTTTGATTACTTTGTAAAATTACCAGGCAACAGGCACGAGAAATAGTAAAAGCATGCCCTAGTTGCGCTGCCTCCCTCCCCATTCAACACTTGGGAGTTAACCCCCGAGGATTACTGCCCGATCAGTTTTGGCAAATGGATGTTACTCATTTTCTTGAATTTGTAATAGCCAAATATATATACACATTTCTGTAGATACCTTCAGCGGCTTTATTTTTGCATCACCACATTCTGGAGAGGCTACCAAAAATGTCCTTTCTCATCTTGTTTCAGCCTTTTCTGTTATGGGTAAACCAATACATATTAAAACAGATATTTATCCTACATATACCATTGCCAAGTTTAAACAGTTTTGTGCTACCTTGCAAATTTGTCATACTCCTGGAATTCCATACAACCCTCAGGGCCAAGGCATTGTGGAACTTGCCCACCTTACCTTAAAAACTTGGCTAACCCTCCTTAAGGCTTCCTCCATTGTATTTACCACACCCAGGCATCGCCTTAACAATGCATTATTTGCCCTTATTTTTCTTACCCTAGACAATGAAGGCCATTTGGCAGCAGACAGACACTGCCATCCCTCGTCCAATTCTGTTCGCCCACCTGTTATGTGACACAATCCCCTTACAAATAAATAAAAAGGCCCAGATCCTGTCCTCATCTGGGGAGGAGGCTCAGCTTATGTTTTGGACCAAGATCAAACAGCCCCAAGATGGTTACCAGAACTCCTGGTTAAACAGGTTAATGACTTACCTCAAAACAGGGACAGAGGGACTCCTCATGAGGACAAAATTTCTTCTTTTTCAGATGCAGCCAACAATCTGCCAGCCTTGGAATAACAGTTCCTGTGGGCACAGGTACACTGGCTTAGGCACGTCTATTCACTCTTACCATCGCCTGTCTCAACAAATTATAAACTCTATCAGTAACAACTGATAAAAACTCTATCATGAACCATTAAAGATTTGCAGGACCAAATAGACTCACTGCCAGAAGTGTTCCTTCAAAAAAGACGAGGCTTAAATTTGCTGACAGCTAACCAGGGAGGTATTTGCTTGGCCTTAGGGGAATGATGCTGCATTTATGCCAATTATTCTGGCATAGTATGCACTAAAATTAAGCAGCTTCAAGAAGATCTAGAAAAGAGACGAAGGGAAATATTTGAAAATCCCCTCTGGACTGGGCTTAATGGATTTCTGCCCTATCTTCTTCCCCTATTAGGCCCTTTGTTGGGTTTACTTTTAATGGTGTCCCTAGGACCCTGCATTATAAACAGGCTGTTACAATTTATTAAAGAACAGATTAATATTTTGGCCTCTAAGCCCCTACAGGTCCACTATCATCGCCTGGATATGGAAGACCGTGCTGCCAACATTTAAAAGGATGTTCTACCCTCCTCACAAGCTTATTTCTTAAGGTTACATGCCCACAGATCTCGCTTTCTTATATAAAACTCTAAGTAACAGCTCTGACCAACCATCTTCTGCCCTTGCCATAAGGGTTCGTCCTCCATGGGCCCCTCTGTTTGGGGGAGGACAAACCCATGGAGTGAGGACGTTAGGCCATAATAACAGAGAGTGCAGGAAGGACTGCAGGAGGATGGATCCATGGTTCCCAAAACCCAAGTCTTCTGAGTGACACGCTCTGGTGCATGGCAGTTGGCATGCTTCCCCCTCAAAGCCGTCTCCTTAAAAAACATGCCTAGGCCACCACGAAATCTCCTAGTAAACATGCTCGATCAGATCAGGAGATATTCTAAGGCCTGTTAGAGAAACAGAGCCTCTATAACCCCCTAAAACATTGGCCTGTAAGGTATGGTCAAATATTTAATATAAGAAAGGGGGAAGATGTCAGGGGCTAGAAGGAAGTTCTCCTTCAAAGAATAGCCTGACACTTACAAGAAATAGACCCCTGCGAGATTTCCTGCCTGGGAGACATCCCGCAGCCATCTATCACCCTGAGACATCCTGCGGCTATCCGTCTTCCTAAAATATCCTGAGGTTATCTCACCCTGTGAAGACATCCAGCAACTGCCGATAAGAGAGCTTTCTCATCCGCAGCATATAAATACACTGTGAGAACTATAAAAGTTTTCAGCATGATCAGAACTGTTGTCTTGCTGTCTTCTCTCATCACTCTTGTCCCTTCATTCCTCCCCAACAAGGTTCAACGCCCATGTTTAAGTGTCCAGCCGGCCCGGACACCTGACACTAAACCATAACCTACTAGACTCTGACTACTAATCCTAATATGATGGAGAAAAATAATCCAAACAGAATGGAAATACAAGCAGTACAGAGGAGGCATGGTGTATAGTTGGACTTGCCTTTTGAATGATATAGGGTAGGTGTTATAAATCTAGCTAATTTTTAACTGAAATAGTTCTCCACATGTTTTTAAAGTTAACAAATATGTGAATACCTGTCTCCCTTTCTCTGTAGCCAATTAAGCACATGTATTTTTATATGCACATATAGAATCTTACCTGGTATCACACGTATATTCTTCTGAGGTGTCTGACTTGGCAAATACAAATTGTGAGAAGAAATCACTCCTCCTAAACTCTGTTGGAACTGAAAATTCAACCTATGGGTGAGCCTCCTAGTAGAACAACATTATACATAAATCGATGTTCGGTAAAATAAATATTTTTGCATCTGTGGCTGATGTACATTTCATGAAGAATTTCGATTAGCATATATATTGCTACATTTTATTGTCTGTGTGTGTTTTTTAATATATATATATATATATATATATATATATATATATACTCTCCAAATTTTTCCAAATATAAAATATATGTGTCTTATATACACTACCTAAATTCATTCATGTTCATAAATATATGTGTCTTATATACACTACCTAAATTCATTCATGTTCATGTATGTGGATTTATAATCAACATTTCACAAGATTATTCTCAGAAATATTCATCCACCTGAAATACATATTTGTTTCCTATTACTGAAAACTAACTTCAGTGAATGGTGCATACAATCCTAATATTTCTACATTAACTGACCCTGTTTAACATCAATGCAAGTAGATTCCTATGGGACATGATGTGTATTTTGAAGTTCATTTTATTCAACACTGGTACAATAGAATTTCTATAGTTTACGAACATCATAGGACATATATTTCATCCATAAGTTCACAAATTTATAGGCATTTGATTCACTTTCAGTCATTTACTGATTCAGAACACATGTATTCCTCCAGGTTTCTTGACTGGTCTTTTCATGAGACTTCATTTCAAACACATTATTTTTGATTTCCATAATCATTTTGAAGCAAAACTCACACACTCTTCATGATAAAACATAACCCTAATATTACCATTAGATGTATTACTGGTTGGAATGAATAATTGTATATCAATATAAGATTTTCTGTATATATTCAGATATCAATTCAATCCTTTATTTAAAGTTGGAACCAATTATATTATTTATTCACAGTATGGTCTATTCATGCATTATCTCTACATTCATAGACACAGGGTACATCTATTTGTAACCCCAATACTAATTTATTCGTCTTCAAAATGTTGCTCTCAGAAATGGTGGAAGAAATACTCATGTCACCTGATCTACGTATGCATTTATCACAGTAATATTCTGGACACAAAAAGCAGAGGTCACACTTATGATTGTACCAAAGCCTAAATGGAAAGTGAGCATGGATTACTAAAAACATTCATGTCCAGGTTGCCTAATGCTCTCAAATGTCAATCCTATTTATGACAACATATTTGTTTCTTCCTAAGACTATATATTCAACCTCAGCCCTGTTGCAAATGTCTAATCCTATCACTCACTTTATACTTTTCCTGATTTCCTAATGTCTCTATTGATGTCTGCTTTCCTAAATATTTTCACCAGTTCACAATTTTGACTAACACTTCACATGTGCTGACATTTACATTCACTGTCTATGTGATACCCTATTGCTAAAGAACTTTTGTTACAATTCCTGTACTCACTCTTCTTCTGAAACCTACAGAATATCTTCCTAATCCTACCGACTATCCCAGTTTGAGTGGATACTCACTTCTACATTCAATCATCCAAGGTACAAGGTCCTATGCCATTGATTATTGATTTATCTGAAACATCTATGCAGAACATGTATCAAAGCTAAGTATCCCAATCAAGAGCGCAATGCCCTAGTGGGATTCCAATCTTACCTAGATTTCTATTTTCATACTTATATTTCACCTATATATTCTTATAAATATCACAGGTTCCCAATACCATTATTCATCAAGCAGAATGATTCCTAACCCAAATCAAACCTGTTATTAAGCGAAACGATACACTGTTCCCTCAATCTAACTTTACAGAAGAGCAGGGACAGTGTTGGTCCTAAAATAGAGGAATGTAGTGAATCTTCCACCTGTTGAAAAACTCAAAGTTTCATGCAGAAGTGATCCCTGGAGAAGATATAGGCACCACTGAAGGACCTGAGAGAGCAAAAGTCAACTTCCATGGCAAACAACCTGGTCAGGATGAAAGGTTGTTACTGAATCAGCCTCTCTGTTCTTTTTTTTATTATTGGTTGTTCAAAACCTTACAAATCTTTTGACATAACATATTCATACATTAGCATACATTAGCTTCAAGTGATTTATGAACTCCCATTTTTACCCCAGATACAGATTGAAGAATCACTTCGGTTACACATCCACATTTTTACATAATTCCATACTAGTAATTGTTGTATTCTGCTACCGTTCCTATCCTCTACTATCCCCCCTCCCCTCCCCTCGGATCTTCTCTGTCCACCCCATCTACTGTAATTCATTTCTCACCTTGTTTATTTTCCCATTCCATTCACAACCTCTAATATGTAATTTAGTATAACAATGAGGGTCTCCCTCCATTTCCATGCAATTCCCCTTTTCTCTCTCTTTCCCTCCCACCTCATGTCTCTGTTTAATGTTAATCTTTTCTTCCTGCTCTTCCTCCCTGCTCTATTCTTAGTTGCTCTCATTATATCAAAGAAGACATTTGGTATTTGTTTTTTAGGGATTGGCCAGCTTCACTAAGCATAATCTGCTCTAGTGCCACCCATTAGAATATGGACTCAAACAGTCCTGTTTGGAGAGCTGGTCCCGGGTGCCTATGGTTGATATACATTCTAACTTGTGAAAGTGTCACAGGACGTAGGGGCAGCCTCCATCTCATGGGACCCTTGGAAGCAACTGTTAGGACAAAGTTGTTGCTAAGGCAGTGACCTCATTCAGTTCCTGAAGGAAGTGACCTCACCTCACTTCCTTGGTGATGGAACTCTAAGAACTTGGGATGCAGGAAGACAGGCACCCAGAGCCTGTCCCAGTCCCAGTCCCAGTGGTCTCACTTGTTTGGATATACCAAGGACAGAGTCAGTCTTTCTTGGTACCTACTGATATGAGAATGGCCAAAAGCCAGAAAAGCTCTAAAGAGGGGCCTTTCCTGAGAAAGCAGATAGTGGTTCACCAGTGGCTCCTGACATCTTCACAGAGTTGGTTAAAGAGACCAGATCTGAGACAGGACAGGCCATTTCGGGGGAACATACTATAACCCACCAGTCAGAGGACACTCTGGATAGTCACAGACCTACTTTGGGGAAGGAGGTGCCTCTGTGGGTGTCGCTGTGTGTTTATGGATTTGCCTCATGTTCTGAGAATAGATAGAAAAGGCGGTTTGTTTGGTTTTGAGTGAACTGTTTCTAGTAAGTCATTTGACAACGCGAGTGTTTCTATGTCTGTGTATCCCACTGTGTCCATGGTTATAGACATTAGAAAAGATAATGCATCAATTGATGTGTCCTGTCTAGTAGAAAGCTTCCCATCATTTATTCTGCCAAATTGATGAATGGATTTTGGCTTGCCTTATCGATGGGCAACACGCGCTATCTTCCAAAGTTCGTGCGTTCTTCCTGAATTCTGGCCACTCTACAGAATAGGCTCATGGTTTTGTGTCCAATATATGTACCATTTCCAAACCCTGTTACATGGCCATGTACTGGATAGCTGAAGGGAATGGCGAGCATCTCAGAAAACTCAGATATCAGTGTGACCAATAAAGTCTCAGTGGAGAAACCCTGCTTTGCTTACCTATTGTTCTGTTGCCCTGAATGTCAGGAAGGTCTTTGTTTCAGGCCACCCCTTTGTGAAGCCTGAAGAAAACAGGTTTCAAATGGAAATGAATGGGCATCACCTGTGGCTCTTTGCTTAATTGCTTTGAAAAGGGATGTGTCTGAATCAGCCTCTTGGCCCTGTTTGAGGCAATGGCTTAGATTCTCACCACCTGATGTATCTTAAGAATGATCCCATGTGTGCATTCAAAACCAAAATGGCCAAAAGAGCAGTCATTGTGGATGAAGTCTCTCCCCTTCCTCTTTTATGTTCCTGACCTCCATCAAGTGAGAATAGGGATCCTTTGGGTCAAATGATTTCTTCAAAGCCCTGCAGAAGCTAGCCGATATGTGCTTGGGTTTTATAATGACTCCAATTCACATAAAAAAATAAACCCCACAGTCAGTAGGCCTCAAATTGGAGAAGCAGAGAAGTATTAACAGCAGGCCTATTTGATCACTCCTAGTTCACAGGAAGTGTGTCCAGGCAACCCTGATTTTAGGCCATTAAGGGGCAAGGGAGATTATTTTGGAGACTGTCTTGTGTTTGCCCCTCATGGAAACATCCAGCCAGAGGTTATGATGAGTGTCTATATGAAAGATCATGAGGGCCATGTGGGAGTGTTTTGGTTTTAATTGTGGCCATTTGTTTGGTGTTTGGAAGACATGACTGGGTCCACCTTTACATGAACTCTGGTGTGATTCCCCTTAGAGACTGAGTTCTGGAACTGAACTCAGAGAATTATTGCCATGAATTGCGTTGGGATTTTCGGAGGCCATGCATGAGAGTCCCCCTTGAAAACTGAGATCTATGTGCAGGGTGGCTTTCAACAGAGCACTGGGAATCACAGCCAAGATATCACGTGATTTTATTCTGAAAGACTTGTCAGCCATATTTGAGAGTCGAAACACACATGGACCTCATTGTAGACCTCAATGGGACTGGCTTCATGTGACCATTTGGCCACTTTTTGAGAAGCCTTGCCTGTGAGAATTCTCCAAAGCTTTCATTGAAATGTGCTTCCTCTACATTTAATGGTTCTGGAGTGAATTTTAACCCACAGTGCCTCCAACATCATCATTGAAAAATGGCTACAAAAATACCATAAAATTTTTGAATTTCCCATGACCAGGTGGCAATGGAGGACCTTTGGATGTCCTGTTGCTGATCATGAGTATACCAGACAGTGCTTTGATTGACTCGGTTTCATGAAAATCGTGTAGAACAGAGATGCCAATAAGTTGGAGCCTGCTGAGTAGTGGGCCTAGAGCCGTGGTGGTCAGGTGTATGATAAAACATCTGTGGTGGGGCCTGTGGATCTTCCATTGGCTTCCAAATGGCTTGTGACTGACATGGTGCAGCAAGCAGTCCCTTCTATATAAAGGCATCTTGTAATACTGAGAGATTTCAGGGCAATGTTCAGAATCAAGTTGCTATGGTCAATGGGGCAATATATGTGGGCTAGAAGTATGTTTGGTGCATTCTCCTGCAGAAACTGACCCACCACATGTGACAGAACTCCATCCAGCACTGTGACCCACTAGAACTCCTTGTATTTTTGAATCAAATAGCAAACTCCCAGTGTAGCAGCAAGAAACACCATGAAATTTGGAGGATGACCAAATGGCTTCACAGTCCACATGGGGAGACACTTAGTCCCCAGTGGTCACAGTTCACCTACAAAGAGCAAATTCAGCACTGCTGCCTCATCTTCACTGGAAAATAAGAAACCATGTCCTCCAGGTCACATAGATGTAGACCCAGCTTTGATGGTCTCACTACAAATGAAGCTAAAGCTCCAGAAAACAACATATTTTTCAGGTGCCCAACCTCAGAGGCAGTTCTTCAAGAAGTCTTTAGGCCAGCAGATCTCCATGTTTGTGGAGTGTTCACCCTATCCCTTACTTTTGGGAACTCCTCTACCACCTCCAGTGTTGTGAACTACTGAGCATATTCCATTCCAGATATATATTCACAGATTTTCTAACACTTCTCCTCTAATTGTGTCTTACTTGGGGCAAAAGTAATGTCAAGCCATAGTTCTTGATGAGAGTGGGAACATTTTTGTGTAGCACATATTTACATACACATTGGATTCATTTTCCAATTTTCCATTTGAAATACTGAATCCCTGACACTAACCCCTACCCTACTAGACTCTGACTACTAATCGTAATATCATGGAAAATAATAACCCAATCAGAATAGAAATACAAGCAGTTAAGAGGAGGCATGTTTGGTATTCTTGGACTTGCCTTTTGCATTACATAGGGTAGGAGTTATAAATCTAGTCAATTTTTTTGTTGAAATAGTTCTCCATGTGTTTTTAAAGTTAACAAACATGTGAATTTATGTCTCCCTTTCTCTGTAGCCTAGTCAGCAAATGTATTTTTATATGCATATATAGAATCCTACCTAGTATTACACGTACATTTTTGTGAGGTGGCTGACTTGGCAGATACAAATTGTGAGAAGATATCACTCCTCCTAAATGCTGTTGAAACTGAAAATTCAACCTATGGCTGAGCCTCCTATTTGAACAACATTATACATAAATCCATGTTCAGTAAAATTAATATTTTTGGATCTCTGGATGATATGTATTTCACGATAAATTTCCGTTGGCATACATAATGCTACATTGTAATGTCTCTCTGTGTATATATATATATATATATATATATATATATATATACTCTCAAGATTTTTCAAAATATGAAATATATGTGCCTTATTGTGCACTCCCCAAATTCATTCATATCATGAATGTGGATTTATAATCAACTTTTCAAAAGATAATTCTCAGAAATATTCATCAACCTGAATTACATATTGGTTGCCTAGTACTGAAATCTATCTTCAGTAAATGGTGCATACAAAACATAATATTTCGACATTGCAAGTTGGCCGCGAATAGAGTGCATCACACCCAGTGTACCACGCCACATTGCAGGTGAATAACGAGTTAAAATGACAAAAGACTATCTTGTTAGGATCTTATAGAAAAATGGGTGTGCACCGAAACCTAAAAGAATGATTTCCACCAACGAGGTCCGGTAATTGAGTCTCAAACGTGAGCTGAATATGCAACCGGAGATCCGGGCTTACTGATCCGTGCGGCCCGCCCCGTGGCTACAGACGTCGAGGCACCACCGAGAAGCGACTAGCATCCAGGGAGAAACGTTGCTGCAGATTCTGTGGAATCCTGCCGGCTGACCCCCCACTGAGCCCCAGGCGGAGTTCGGGATCTCAGTCAGGGAAGGAAGCGCTACAGTTCTATCCCCCACAACGGAAACTCCACCAAGGAAACCAACGGCAACCATCTTGGAGAGCTGAAGTAACCACCGCCACTCTCCGACAGATTGCAACAATAAAACAGTTGTGTGTTTTCCGCTCATCTCCCATACAGTAGGATATTTGCATAAAATCTTTCCTAAGCTTTCCAGGGGAGGGATTATCAGAGAGAGCCTGAATAAAGATGGGGGGGAAACTAGAGGCACCTGACCTTCTACTCCCCCTCCCATCAGTGGTGAAAACAAAATCTGTCTAGCCAGCGATGGGGAAGGGGCAAACGGAAAAAAAAAAAAAAAAAAAAAACAATAGAGTGCTGGGGTTCCCAATAGACACAATCCACACCCAAGAAACGGCAGGCCAGAGTACAGTTTGAGCTGCCGAGGGCATTACTCAGGGGAAAACTGGTGTAGCAAGAGAAACCAGGACTAGCAGGAGAAACCAGGGGACTAGAGGCCAGGCCCGCGTGACTGGGCGCCTGGAGAACGCTCGCCCGCTGGCAACAGCCGGCCCGCTGCAGGTGCAACTGGACGGCTGGAGACCGCCTGCCCACCAGCGACCAATCACCTGCCATATGCCTGCCCTAATGGGTGGCTAGAGATCGCACAACCGCCGATGACAGCCCACCCGCTGACTGCGTGACTGGACAGCTTGTGACCGCCTGCACACCCGCGACCAGGAGCTGAAAACAAACAGAGACAGTACAGTCCCACACCCCCATGCGAACACCCGGGCAAAGAGCCTGGGGCCCACCATACCAGAGAGGTGACATCACTGGAGCTCGGCCGTCGGAATTCCTTCCCAGTGGAATCCACTTTAGCATGCACAGTCTACCAACACAAAGGAGCTACAATAGAGATATATAAAACCAAAACAAATATATAGAAGAGAGCAGAAACACAGCAATCAAACAGAGCTGGAAAGTAATGTGAACTTCATGAAAAAACAAGGGAAAAAGGTGTACAAATAATGCCGGACAACTTAATTCTACAGGAGGACCTAGAATCATCAGAAACAGGGATAGGGAAAAAACTCAATGCATCCCTAACTCAGATGGAAAGAAATATTAGAGAAGACATGAGGCAGCAAGTCCAAGCAATAAAAGAATATTTTGAAAATGAATTAAACAAACAATTTCAAATGGCAAAGAAGGAGCTTTACCAAAAGACAGAGTTCTTAAAAAAATCAAACAGTAATCCTAGGAATGCAGAAAAATATAAACCACATTAAAAACTCAAACGAGAATATTGTAAATAGACTAGATTAAGTAGAAGTCAGAAGATCAGATAATGAAGACAAAGTTTATCAACTTGAAAAGAATATAGTGAACACAGAAAAGATGCTTATATCCCATGAGCAATCTATTTAAGAGATATGGGATGTCATAAAAAAACAAATTTGAGAGTCATCAGGATAGAAGAAGGCATAGAGATTCAAACCAAAGGAATGGACAACATATTAAATGAAATAATTCAAGAAAACTTCCCAGAGATAAAAGATGGAATGGATTGCCAAATCCTTGAAGCCTACATGACCTCAAACATTCAAAACCATAATAGACCAACTCCAGGACATAGAATTATCAAGATAGCTAACATACAGAACAAGGAGAGAATATTAAAAGCTAAAAGAGAAATGAGGCAGATTACATTCTGGGGTAAACCAATTAGGTTAACGACTGAATTTTCATCACAAACTTTGAAAGCGAGTAGATCCTGGAACAATGTATTTCAAACGCTGAAAAATAATGGGTTCCAACCAAGAGTACTGTATCCATCAAAATTAAGTTTGGGATTTGACAATGAAATTAGTGTCTTTCACGATAAGCAAAAGCTAAAAGAATTTGCAGAAAGAACACCAGCACTGCAAAGCATTTGAGCAAAATACTAGAAGAAGAGGAATTGATAAATAGTGCCCCAAACTAACAGCAGGAGGTATCTCAGTAAAGGGGGAGAAAAATAACCAAAAAGTAAAAACTAGCCAAACTAAAAATAAATAAATAAATAAACATGAATGAAAGTAAAAATCATATTTCAATTGTAACCTTAAATGTTAATGGCATAAACTCACCAATCAAGAGACATAGGTTAGTAACCTGAATCAAAAAAACAAATCCTACAGTCTGCTGCCTTCAGGAGACTCATATGATAGGTAAAGACATACACAGGCTGAAAGTAAAAGGTTGGGATAAATCATACCACTCACATGGCCCTCGGAAGCAAGCAGGAGTAGCCATACTCATATCAAATAAAATCAATTTCAAACCTACGTTAATAAAAAGGGATAACGAAGGACACTATGTACTGTTAAAAGGAACCATCCACCAACAAGACATAACAATTATCAATTTGTATGCACCAAACAATTGAGCTGCAACGCTCATGAAACAAACTCTCCTCAAGTTCAAGAGTCAAATAGACTACAACACAATAACTACGGGTGACTTCAACACACTGATCTCGCCATTAGAAAGATCCTCTAGACAAAAACTGAATAAAGAAACTATGGAATTCAACAGCACAATAAATAACCTAGGCTTAACCAACATATATAGAATATATCAACCATCCTCAAGTGGATACACGTTCTTCTCAGCAACACAAGGATCCTACTCAAAGATAGTTCATATATTATGCCATAGGGCAACCCTTAGTAAATATAAAGGCTTGGAGATAATACCATCCACCATATCTGATCATATTGGAATGAAACTGGAAATAAATGATAAAAGAAGGAAGGAAAAATCCTACATCATATGGAAAAATGAACAATATTCTACTGAATGATCAATGGGTTACAGAAGACATAGAGGAGGATATAAAAAATTCTTATAGACAAATGACAATACAGACACAACATACTGGAATCTATGGGACACAATGAAAGCAGTTTTAAGAGGGAAATTCATTTCTTGGAGTTCTTTCCTCAAAAAAATAAAATAAAATAAAATAAATGAACTCACACTACACTTCAAAAACCTAGAAAAAGAAAAGAAAAACAACAGCAAATGTAGTAGAAGACAAGAAATAATTAAAATTAGAGCAGAAATTAACGAAATTGAAACAAAAAAAAACATTGAAAAAATTGATAAAACTAAAGGTTGGTTCTTTGAAAACATAAATAAGATCGACAGGCCCTTAGCCATGCTAACAAAGAGAAGAAGAATGAGAACTCAAATTACTAACATACGGCATGAAAAAGGCATTATCATAACAGACACTACAGAAATACAGAAGATAATTAGAAAGTATTTTGAAACCCTATATTCAAATGAAATAGAAGATAGTGAAGATATCAATAAATTTCTTAAGTCATACGATGTGCCAAGATTGAGTCAGGAAGACACACACAATTTAAACAGACCAATAACAAAGGAAGAAATACAAGAAGCCATCAAAAGACTACGAACCAAAAAAAGCCCTGGAGCGGATGGGTATAGAGCGGAGCTCTACAAAACCTTAAAAGAAGAATTAATACCAATACTTTTCAAGCTATTTCAAGAAATAGAAAATGAAGGTGCTCTTTCAAATTCATTCTATGAGGCCAAAATCACCCTGATCCCGAAACCAGACAAAAACACTTCAAAGAAACAAAACTACAGACCAATATCTCTAATAAACTAGGATGCAAAAATTCTCAATAAAATCCTGGTGAATGTAATACAAAAGCATATCAAAAAATTGTGCACCATGATCAAGTAGGATTCATCCCAGGGATGCAAGGCTAGTTCAATATACGGAAATCCATAAATGCTATTCACCACATCAATAGACTTAAAGACAAGAACCATATGATCATCTTGATAGATGCAGAAAAAACATTCGACAAAGTTCAGCCTCCCTTTATGTTCAAAACACTAGAAAAACTAGGGATAACAGGAACTTACCTCAACATTGTAAAAGCTATATATGCTAAACCTCAGGCTAGCATCATCGTAAATGGAGAAAAACTGAAGGCATTCCCTCTAAAATCTGGAACAAGACAGGGATGCCCTCTATCACCACTTCTATTCGATTTAGTTCTTGAAATACTAGCCAGAGCAATTAGACAGACAAAAGAAATTAAAGACATGAAAATAGGAAAAGAAGAACTTAAATTATCGCTATTTTCAGATGACATGATAATATATTTAACAGACTCAAAAGGGTCTACAAACAACTGCTAGAGTTAATAAATGAATTCAGCAAAGTGGCAAGATATAAAGTCAACACGCATTAATCAAAGGCATTCCTGTATATCAGCAGAAAAACTTCTGAAATTGAAATGAGGAAAACCACTCCATTCACTATATCCACAAAGAATATAAGATACTTGGGAATCATCCTAACGAAAGAGGTGAAAGATTTATATAATGAAAACTACAGAACCCTAAAGAGAGAGATAGAAAAAGATCTTAGAAGATGGAAAAATGTACTTTGTTCATGGATAGGCAGAATTAACATCATCAAAATGTTGATATTACCCAAAGTTCTCTACAGGTTTAAATCGGTGCCAATAAAAATCCCAACGGCATTTATTGTAGAAATGATAAAGCAATCATGAAATTCATATGGAAAAACAAAAGACCCTGAATACCAAAAGCAATTCTAAGCAGGAAGTGTGAATCTGGAGGTATAGCGATACAAGAGTTCAAACTGTACTACAAAGCAATAGTAATAAAAACATCGTGGTACTGGTACCAAAACAGGCAGCTGGACCAATGGTATAGAATAGAGGACACAGAAACCAATCCACAAAATTACAACTTTCTTATATTTGATAAAGGGGCTAAAAACATGCAATGGAGGAAAGATAGCATCTTCAACAAATGGTGCTGGGAAAATTGGAAATCCATATGCAACAAAATGAAACTGAATCCCTTTCTCTCACCATGCAAAAAGTTAACTCAAAATGGATCGAGGAGCTAGATATCAAATCAGAGATACTGCGTCTAATAGAAGAAAAAGTTGGCTACGATCTACATACTGTGGGGTCGGGCTCCACATTCTTTAATAGGATGCCCATAGCCAAAGAGTTAATAACAAGAATAAACAAATGGGACTCACTTAAACTAATTTTTTTTTCTCAGCAAGAGAAACAATAAGAGAGGTAAATAGAGAGCCTACATCCTGGGAACAAATTTTTACCCCTCACACTTCAGATAGAGCCCTAATATCCAGAATATACAAAGAACTCAAAAAAATTAATCAATAAGATAACAAATAACCCAATCAACAAATGGGCCAAGGACCTGAACAGACACTTCACAGAGGAGGACATTCAATCAATGAACAAGTACATGAAAAAATGCTCACTATCTCTAGCAGTCAGAGAAATGCAAATCAAAACCACCCTATGATACCATCTCACTCCAGTAAGATCGGCAGCCATTATGAAGTCAAACAAAATAAGTGTTGGTGAGAATGTGGGGAAAAGGGTACACTTGTACACTGCTGGTGGGACTGCAAATTGGTGAGGCCAATTTGGAAAGTACTATGGTGATACCTGGGAAAGCTGGGAATGGATCCACCATTTGACCCAGCTATCACCCTTCTCGAACTATTTCCTGAGGATCTTAAAAGAGCGTACTGTAGAGATACTGCCACATCAATGATCATAGCTGCACAATTCACAATAGCTAGACTGTGGAACCAACCTAGATGCCCTTCAATAAATGAATGGATAAAAAAATGTGGCTTTTATACAAAATGGAGTATTACTCTTCATTAAAAAATGACAAAATCATTGAATTTGCATGGAAATGGATGGCATTAGAGCAGATTATGCTAGGCGAAGCTAGCCAATCCTTAAAAAAACAAATGCCAAATGTCTTCTTTGATATTAAAAGAGCAACTAAGAACAGAACATCGAGGAAGAGCATGAGGAAAAGTTTATCATTAAACAAAGACGAGTTGGGGGAGAGAAAGGGAGAGAGAAGGGAAAGCATATGGAAATAGTAGGAGACCCTCAATGTTACACAAAATTACATATAAGAGGATTTGAGGGGAAATGGGGGGGAAACAATGGAGAGAATTGAACAACAGCAGATGAGGTAGAGAGGGAAGATGGGAGGGGAGGGGAGGGGGGATAGTGGGGGATAGGAAAGGTCGCAGAATACAACAGTCACTAATATGCTATTGTTCAAAAATGTGAATGTGTAACCAATGTGATTCTGAAATTCATATTTGTGGAAAAAATGGGAGTTCATAACCCTTTTGAGTCAAATGTATCAAAGATGATATATCATGAGCTTTGTAATGTTTGGAACAACCAATAGAAATAAATAAATAAATAACGGTTTAAAATTGAGAGGGAAGAAATCAGCTAAAAATGGGTTGAGATGCATTCATTTTGCTAAGCAGAAACTTTGTTTCGTTTAGTTGTAACTATCACAAATTTATTTTACCAGGAAATTGGCTTTTGAAAATGCACATAAATTGAGATTAAAGGATAATTCACCTACCTTCATGAAAAATTCATAGCATTTTCTATATTTATCATATTTCATTTTTTTTCGTGAATATTTTGTCATGGACCAGGTCTAGTCTTAGGCTATTCTTCCAGAATACTACCTCATCTGACAAATTCGTACAATGTGTTGGATTGTTGTTTTCACCTTTTATTTAATAGTTTCTAGTTGATAATGTGTATTTTCTTTATCTTTATTTGCACATATATACCCAACAATATCTTTGCATTTTATGTTTTACTGGGGAAGAGACTCATCAAAAGCTCTTTGTTATATGTATCAACAATCAGACATTTAGAGCACACAATTATTCTTAATTTTGCATGAAAATATCTTTGTACTATTTTCTTATACAGATTTAGAATTATTAATAATGTCCCTACTGTAATAAGTAATTATTTACAAGAAGAATTAAACAATTGACTTTATATCAATTATGAATATGAAAAGTACTAAAATAAGCATTTGGCAATTAATACACAATTGATAGAAATTGAAATCACAAGAAAGCCTTTAAAATGTCAGTGCATATGGTCCTTAAATAATAGGTTATTCAAAAAACTTTTTCTAATTCATAAGATTTAATATGCCGTATTATAGCTTAATGTGATATAAAACCTTAAATTATCAGTATTGATAAAAAGAATGATACCTGTTTATTTAAATATGTTTATTTGATTTTCACTGTAAGATGTTAATTCTGGAAGGCTTGAGAATTAAGAAAGTTTTGGTCTATATTATTTTTAACAGGCTAATCAAAGTACTTTTAAATGTATATGTATGTATATATATATAATATGTAATGCATATGCATGAATATAGATACATATGTATAAAAATTTATTTTAATATATCTATCAGGTGATTATAATTATTAAATTTTCTCAAGAAAAGAACAATGACTATAAAAAACAGTCTTAAATTTAAATTTTATAGCATACTACTGTTTGTAATGACATGAGAGAAAAACAGATATGAAAGGAAAATGAAAAAGCAAGAGAGAGAAGGGGGAAAATGAGGAAGAAAGTGAGTAAAGATGAGGGAGAGGCATGTTCGATGTAAAGATAAAAGTGGAGGGGCTGGGTTTGTGGTTCAGTGGTAACATGCTTTTCTAGCATGTGTGGGACACTGGGTTCTATTCTAAGCACCACATACAAATAAACAAAATGAAGGTCAATCACAACTGAAAAAATTAAAAATAAAAAAGTAGAAATATTACCAAAACTCCAAGCTTTTATGGATGTTAAATTAAAAAAATTATGTTACATAGCCTTATGTAATTTCTAGACTATCCAAAAGAGTCATTAAATGTTAGATTATTAGTGCGATAACTAAAAATCCATTGCTCTTTCCTCAACATTCTGTGGCATGCTAGTGGTAAAATAAATTCTATTATAACACCAAAAAAAAAATCTAATATTTCTATAGTAACTGACCCAGTTTAATATCAAGGCTAGTAGATTCCTATGGGACATGATGTGTATTTTGACATTCATTTTTATTCAACACTGGAACATTACTATTTCTTCAGTTTATGCACATCATAGGATATATATTTCATCCACAAGTTCGCTAATTTATACGCATTTGTTTCACTTTCAGTCACTTCCTGCTTCAGAACACATGTATTTCTCTATGTTTCTTGACTGCTCTTTTCATGAGACTTCTTTCCAAACTCATTATTTTCGATTTCCATTATCACATTTGAAGCAAAACTCATACACCCGTCATGATAAACCAAACCCTAGTATTACCATTAGATGTACAGCTAGCTGGAATGAATGATTGTATATCAATATAAGATTTCTTACTTAGTTTCAGATATCAATTAAATCCATTATTTAAAGTGGAACCAGTTATATTATTTATTCACAGTATGGTCTTTTCATGCATTATCTCTATATTCATAGACACAGGATACACCTCTTTGTACCCCCAATACTAATTTATACGTCTTCAAAATATTGCTCCCAGAAATGGTGGAAGAAATGCACATGTCACCTGATTTACATATACATTTTATCACAGTAATATTCTGGACACAAAACGCAAAGGTGACACTTATGATTTTACCAAACCTAAATGGAAAGTGAACATGGATTACTAAAAACTTCCATGTCCAGTTTGCCTAATGCTCTCAAATGTGAATCCTATTCTTGACTACATATTTGTTTCTTCCTAAGATTATATATTCAACCTCAAGCCCGTTGAAAATGTCTAATCTTATCACTCACTTTTTCATTTGCCTGATTTCCTAATGTCTCTATTGATATCTGCTTTCCTACATATTTTCCCCAGATTATCATTGTGACTGACTCTTCACATGTGCTCACATTTACATTCAATCTCTACCAGAAACCCTATTGCAAAAGAACTTTTGGTCCAAATCCTATACTCACTCTTAGTTCTAAACCTACAGACTATCTTTCTAATAATACCGACTATCCCTTCTTGACTAGAAGTTCTCTTTGACATTCCATCATTCAAGGTACAAAGTCCTATGCCATTGAACATTGATTTATCTGAGACATTTCTGCAGAACATAATTCAAAGCTAAGTATCCCAATCAAGGGCCCAATGCCCTTCTGGGCTTCAAATCTTACCTAGATTTCTGTTTTCATTCTTATATTTCACTTTTACATTCTTGTAAATATTACAGGTTCCCAATACCATTATTCATGCCGTGGAATGTTTCTTAACCCAAATTGAACTTTTATTAACCGTAACCATACACTCTTCCCTGAATCAAACTTTACAGAAGAGCAGGGACAGAGTTGCTTTTACAATACAGGAATGTAGGGGTTCTTAAACCTGCTGAGATCCTCAAAGGTCCATGCAGAAATGATCCCTGGAGAAGACGTAGGCAGCTATGAAGGAGTTGAGAGAGCAAAAGTCATCTTGCATGGCAAACCCCCTTGTCAGGATGAAGGGATGTGTCTGAATCAGTCTCTCTATCTAAATGTAGAGAAGATGGACTAAACCAGTCCTCTGTGGGGAGATGTTCCCAGGCGCCTATGTTTGTTATACCATTCTATCTTGTGAACTTGTCACCGAAAGAAGGGGCAGCCTCTATCTCATGGGACCCTTGGAAGCAAATGTTAAAACAAAGTGATTGCCAAGGTAGTGACCTCATACATTTCCTGAAGAAAGTGACCTACCTCACTTCCTTGGTGATGTAACTCTCTGAACTTGGGATCCAAGATGCCAGGCTGCCAGAGCCAGTCCCAGTCCCAATCCCAGTGGGCTCACTTGTTTGGATGTACCAAGGACAGAGTCAGTATTTCTTGGTATCTACTAATGTGAGGATTGCCAAATGCCAGGACAGATCTGAAGAGGGGCCTTTCCTGAGAAAGCAGGTAGTGGCTCACCGCTGGCTCCTGAGAACTTCACAGAGTTTGCAAAGGAGACAGATCTGAGACAGGACAGGACATTTCATTGGAACATTATACGGCCCAACAGACAGAGGACACTCCAGATAGTCAGAGACCTACTTGCAGGAAGGAGATGCCTTTGTGAGTGTGAGTGTCAGTTTGTGGTTTTGTCTCATGTTCTGAGAATAGGTAGGAAAGACAGTTTGTTTGGTTTGGAATGGACTGTTTCTAGTAAGTCTTTTGACAAGGTGAGTGATTCTATGCCTGTGTATCCCACTGTGTCCGTGGTTGTAGACATTAGAAAAGAGAATGCATCAATGGATATGTCTTGTCTTGTAGAAAGCTTCCCAGCATTCATCCTGCCCAATTTATGAATGAACTGCAGCTTGCCTTATGGAGGGACAACACCTACTATCTTCCTAAGTTCCTGTTTTCTTCCTGAATTCTGGCAACTCTGCAGAATAGGTTCATGGTTTTGTGTCCAAGATATGTACCACCTCCAAGCTCTGTTACATGGCCATGTACTGGATAGCGGTAAGGAATGGCGAGCATCTCAGAAAACTCAGATATCAGTGTGACCAGGAAATTCTCAGTGGAGAAACCCTGCTTTGGGCCATTCTCTTACCTATGTTTCTGTTGCCCTGAATGTCAGGAAGGTCTTTGCCTCAGGCCACCCCTTTGTGAAGCCTGAAGAAAACAGTTTTCAAATGAAAATGAATGGTCATCACCTGTGGCTCTTTGATTAGTTTCTTTGGAAATGGATGTGTCTTAATCAGCCTCTTGGACCTGTGTGAGGTTGTGGCTTAGATTCTCAGCACCTGATGGATCTAAAGAAAGATCCCATGTGTGCATCCAAACCAAAATGGCAAAAAGATCAGTTATGGTGGATGAAGTGTCTTGCCTTCCTTTGTTATGTTCCTGACCTACATCAAGTGAGAATAGGGATCATTTGGTTCAAATGAAATCTTCAAAGCCCTAAAGAAGTGCTTGGGTTTTCTCATTATTCCAAATCACATAAAGAATCTATACCTGACAGGCAGTAGGCTTCAAAATGGAGAAGCAGAGCAGTATTAACTGCAGTCCTATTTTATCACTCCTGGTTCAAATGCAGGGTGTCCAGGCCCCCATGACTTTAGGCAAATGAGGGGTAAGAGAGCTTATTTTGGACACTAACACATACCCCACTAGACTCTGACTACTAATCCTAACATGATGGAGAATAATAACCAAAACAGAATAGAAATACAAGCAGTTCAGAGGAGTCATGTTGTATAATTGGACTTGCCTTTTGCATTATATAGGCTAGGAATTATAAATCTACTCAATTTTTAATTAAAACAGTTCTCCATGTGTTTTTAAAGTTAACAAATATGTGAATTCCTCTCTCCCTTTCTCTGTGGCCTATTCAGCACATGTGTTTTTATATGCACATATAGAATCCTACCTGGTATCACATGTATATACTTGAGAGGTTGCTGACTTGGCAGATGCAAATTGTGAGAAGAGATCACTCCTCTTAATGCTGTTGGAACTGAAAATTCAAACTATTGGTGACCTTTCTAGCTGAACAAAATTATATATAAATCCATGTTCAGTAAAAAGTATATTTTGGGATGTGTGGATTATATATATTTCGTAACAAATTTCGATTGGCATATATATTGCTACTTTTTAATGTCTGTGTGAGTGTGTGTGTGTGTATATATATATAGGCATATGTATATATATGTATCTATATCTATATATCTATATATCTATATATCTATATATATCTATATCTATATCTATATCTATCTATCTATCTATCTATCTATATATATATATATATATATATATATATACACACTCTCCAGATTTTTGAAAATATGAAATATATGTGTCTTATTATACACTCCCAAAATTTATTCATGTTCATGTATGTGGATTTATTATCAACTTTTCACAAGATTATTCTCAGAAATATTCATCCACCTGAAATACATATTTGTTTCCTAGTACTGAAAACTAACTTCAGTGAATGATGAATACAAATCCTAATATTTCTACAGTTACTGACCAAGTTTAACATCAATGCAAGTAGATTCCTATGGGACATGATATGTATTTTGACGTTCATTTGTATTCAACACTGGTACATTACTATTTCTTCAGTTTATGCACATCATGGGATATATATTTCATCCACAAGTTCGCTAATTTATATCAATTTGTTTCACTTTCAATTACTTCCTGCTTCAGAACACACGTATTCCTCCATGTTTCTTGACTAGTCTCTTCATGAGACTTCTTTACAAACACATTATTTTCGATTTCCATAATTACTTTTGAAGCAAAACTCACACACCCTTAATGACAAACCATAACCCTCATATTACCATTAGATGTATAACTGATAGGAATGAATGACTGTGTATCAATATAAGATTTCTTGTAAATTTTAAGATATCAATTTAATCCATTATTTAAAGTGGAATCAGTTATATTATTTATTCACAGTATCATCTATTCATGCATTATCTCTATATTCATACACACAGGGTACACCTCTTTGTACCCGCAATACTAATTTATACATCTTCAAAATATTGCTCCCTGAAATGGTGGAAAAAATACTTATGTCACCTGATCTACCTATACATTTTATCACAGTACTATTTTGGATACAAAATGCAAAGATCACACATATGTTTGTACAAAAGCCTAAATTGAATGGGAGCATGGATTACTAAAAACATTGATGTCTAGGTTGCCTAATTCTCTCAAATGTCCATCCTATTGGTGACTACATATTTGTTTCTTCGAAGATTATATAGTCAACATCAACCCTGTTAAAATGTCTAATCCTATCACTCACTTTATACTTTGCCTGATTTCCTACTGTCTCTATTGATGTTTCCTTTCCTACATATTTTCCCCAGTTTACCTATGTGACTGACTCTTCACATGTGCTGACATTGACCTTCATTCTATTACCGAAACCCTATTGATAAAGAACTTTTGGTCCATATCCTGTACTCACACTTCTTGCAAAACCTACCGACTATCTTCCTAATCCTATGGACTATCCCTGTTTGAGTGGATGTTCTTTTCTACAATCTATCATCCAAGGCACAAGGTCCTATGTCATTGATAATCAATTTATCTGAGACATCACTGCAGAACGTAATTCAAAGCTAAGTATCCAAATCAAAGGCCCAATGCCAATATGGACTTTAAATCTTACTACATTTCTGTTTTCATACATATTTTTCAACTCTATGTTCTTATATATATCACAGATTCCCAATACCATTATTCATCCAGCAAAATGATTCCTAACCCAAAACAAACATGTAATTAACCCTAACCATAAACTGTTCCCTCAATCTACATTTACAAAAGAGCAGGGACAGAGTTGGTCTTACAATACAGAAAAGTAGGGGATTGTCCACCTGCTGAGAACCTCAAAGGTCCATGCAGAATTGATCCCTGGAGAAGATGTAGGCAGGTATGAAGGTCCTGAGAGATCAAAAGTCATCTTCCATGCCAAACAACCTGGTCAGGATGAAGGCTTTTGTCTGAATCAGCCTCTCTCTTCTTAATCTAGAGAAGATGGACCAAATGAGGCCTGTGTGGAGAGCTGTTCCCAGGTGCCTATGGTTGATATACCATTCTAACTTGTGAAAGTGTCACAGAAATACGGTCAGCCTACATGTCATGGGACACTTGGATGCATGTGTTAGGACAAACTGGTTGCCAAGGCAGTAACCTCATTCAGTTCCTGAAAGAAGTTACCTCACCTCACTTTTTTGTTCATGGCACTTTCTGAACTTGGGATCCAGGAAGCCAGGCACCTAGAGCCTGTCTCAGTCCCAGACCCAGTGGTCTCACTTGTTTGATATAACAAGGACAGAGTCAGTCTTTCTTGGTATCTACTGATGTGAGAATGGACAAATGACAGGAAAGCTCTTAAGAGGGGCCTTTCCTGAGAAAGAAGGCAGTGGCTAACTGCTGGCTCCTGACAACTTCACAGAATTGGCCATGGACACCAGATGTGAGATAGGAGAGGCCATTTCAGGGGAACATAGTATGGCCTATCAGTCAGAGGACACTCCGGATAGTTACAAACCTACTTGGAGGAAGGAGGTGCTTATCTGGCTGGGGGTGTGGGTTTGTGGTTTTTTTCTCATGCTCTGAGAATATGTCTGAAAGGCGGTTTGTTTGGTTTGGAGTAAAGTGTTTCCAGAAAGTCGTATGAAAAGGCGAGTGTTTCTATGTCTGTGTATCTCACTGTGTCAGTGGTTGTAGACATTAGCAAAGAGAATGCATCAATGGATGAGTCTTGTCTAGTAGAAAGCTTCCCAGCATTCATCCTTCCCAATTTATGAATGGACTGCGGCTTGCCTTATGGACCGGCAACACCTGCTATCTTCCTAAGTTACTGTTTGCTTCCTGAATTCTGGCCACTCTCCAGAATAGGCTCATGGTTTTGTGTCCAAGATATGTACCACCTCCAAGCTCTGTGACACGGCCATGTGTTGGTTAAATGAAGGGCATGGCGAGCATCTCAGAAAACTCAGATATCAGTGTGACCAGTAAAGACTCAGTGAAGAAACCATGCTTTGGGCCTTTTCCTTACCTAATGTTCTGTTGCCCTGAATGTCAGGAAAGTCTTTGCCTCAGGCCACCCTTTTTGAAGCCTGAAGAAAAGTTTTCAACTGCAAATGAAGGGGCATCAACTGTGGCTCTTTGCTTAATTGCTTTGGAAAGGGATATGTCTTAATCAGCCTCTTGGCCTTGTGTAATTCTGTGGCTTAGATTCTCTGCACCTGATGGATCTAAAGAGAGATCCCATGTATGCATCCAAAAGCAAAATGTCCAAAAGAGCAATCATTGTGGATGAAGTCTCTCTCCTTCCGTGGTAAGGTTCCTGACCTCCATTAAGTGAGAATAGGCCTCCTTTGGGTCAAATAAGTTCTTCAAAGCCCTGCAGATTCTAGCCCATAGGTGATTGGGTTTTCTCATGACTCCAATTCACATGAGGAATCTAAATCCCACCATCAGTAGGCCTCAAATTTAAGAAGCAGAGCAAAATAAACGGCAGGCCTATTTGATGACTCTTAGTTCACAGGAAGGGTGTCCAGGCCACCCTGACTTTAGGCAAATGAGGGGCAAGGAAGCTTATTTTGGACACTGTCTTGGGCTGCACCCCTCACGGAAACCTCCAGCCAGAGGTTATGATGAGTGTCTGTATGGAAGAAAATGAGGGCCATGTGGGAGTGTTTTGGTTTTAATTGTAGTCATTTTTGTGGCGGTTAGTAGAGATGACATGGTCCACCTTGGCTTGAACTTTGGTGGGATTCTGCATAAAGACTGAGTTCTCGTGCTGAACTCAGAGAAGTATTGCCATGAATAGTGTTGGAATTTTAGGAGGCCACGCATGAGAGTCGCCCTTGGAAACTGAGATCTAGGCCCAGGGTAATTATTCACAGAACACTGGAAATCTCAGCCAGGATATCACATGATTTTGTTTGAAAAACTTGGCAACCATTGTTGAGAGTCAAAACACACATGGACCTCACATTGTAGACCTCAATGTTCCTGGATTCATGTGACCTTTTGGCCACTCTTTGGGAAGTCTTTCCTGTGAGAGATCTCCAGATATTTCATTGAAATGAGCTTCCTCACCATTTAATAGTTCCAGAATGCCTCCAACTTCATCCTTGAAAAATGGCTAGGTCAATATATCATGAAATTTTTAAAATTCCCATGACAAGTTGGCACTGGAGATTCTTTGGATATCCTGTGGCCGATCATAAGAATAACAGTCAGTGCCTTGATTGACTGGTTTTCATAAAAATTGTGCAGAACAGTGATGCCAGGAAGCTGGAGCCTGCTGAGGAGTGGGCCTAGAGCATTGGTGGGCAGGTGTGTGATAAAACATCTGCGGTGTGTTCATGTGGATCTGCCTTTGGCTTCCAAATGGCTTGTGACTGATGTGGTGCAGCCAGCAGTCCCTTCAATGTAAAGGCATCTTGTTATATGCAGAGGTTTTAGGGAAATATTTAGAATCAGGTTGCTATGGTCAAGGGGGCAACTATGTGGGATATAAGCCTGTTAGGTGCATTCTCCTGCAGACCCTGACCCACCACACGTGATAGAACCCCCTCACGCACAGAGTAACAGTTGAATTCTTTGTATTTCTTGAAGCAAATACCAAAATCCCAGTGCAGCAGCAAGAAACAACACGAAAAGTGGAGAATGACCAAATAGCTTCACAGGCCCATGTGGATACACTTAGCCCCTCGTGTCCACAGTTTACCTACAAAGAGAGTATTCAGCACTGCTGACTCATGTTCAGGGAAAATAAGAAACCATGTCCTCCAGGTCACATAGATGAAGACGCTGATTTGATGGTCTCACTACAAACGAAGCTGAAGCTCCCGACAACAACATATATTTCAAGTGCCCACCCTCAGAGGCAGTTTCTCAAGAAGTCTTTACGCCAGCAGAGCTCCATGTTTTTGGAATGATTACACTGTCCCTTACTTTTGGAATCTCCTCTACCTCCTCCAAGGTTGTGAACTCCTGAGCATATTCCATTCCAGATATTTATTCACAGATTTTCTAACTCTTCTCTTCTAATTGTGTCTTACTCTGCGCGATTGTAATGTCAAGGCATTGTTCTGGATGAGAGTGGGAAGATTTTTGTGTACCACATATTTACATACACTTTGGATTCATTTTCCAATTTTCCTTTCAAAATACTGAATACCTCACACTAACACTTACCCTACTAGACTCTGACAACTAATCCTAATAAGATGGAGAAAAATAAACCAAAAAAAATAGAAATACAAGCAGTTCAGAGAAGGCATGGTGTATAGTGGAATTGCCTTTTGCATTATTTAGGGTAGGAGTTATAAATCTAGTCAATTATTTGTTAAAATATTTCTCCATGTGTTTTAAAGTTAACAAATATGTGAATTCCTGTTTCCCTGTCTCTGTAGTCTATTCAGCACATGTGTTTTTACATGCAATTATAGAATCTTACCTGATACCACACGTACATTTTTGTGAAGTGGCTGACTTGGCAGATACAAATTTTAAGAGATCACTCCTCCTAAACGCTTTAGAACTGAAAATTCAACCTATGCGTGAGCTTCCTAGTTGAACAACATTATACATAAATCCATGTTAAATAAAATAAATATTTTTGGATCTCTGGATGATATAAATTTCATGGTGAATTTCATATAGCATATATTATGCTATTTTTAATGTCTGTGTGTGTTTGTGTGTGTGTATATATATATATATATATATATATATATATATATATATATTCTCCAGATTTTTCAAAATATGAAATATGTGTCTTATTATACACTCCCTTAACTCATTCATATTCAAGTATGTGGATTTATAATCAAATTTTCTCAAGAGTTTTCTCAAAATATTCATTCTCCTGATATACATATTTGTTTCTTAGTACTGAAAACTAACTTTAGTGAATGGTGCATACAAATCCTAATATTTCTACAGTAACTGACCTAGTTTAACATCAACGCAAGTAGATTCCTATGGGACATGATGTGTATTTGGATGTTCATTTTATTCAACACTGGTACATTACTATTTCTTCAATTTATTCACATCATGGGATATATATTTCATCCACAAGTTCGCAAGTTTATAGGCATTTGTTTCACTTTCAATCATTTTCTTCTTCAGATCACATGTATTCCTCCATGTTTCTTGACTGGTCTTTTTATGAGACTTCTTTCCAAACACATTAATTTAGATTTCTATGATCACTTTTGAAGCAATACTCACACACCTTTCATGATAATCATAACCCTAATATTACATATAGATGTATTACTGGTTGGAATGAATAATATTATATCAATACAAGATTTCTTATAATATTTCATATATTAATTCAATCCATTATTTAAAGTGGGAACAGTTAAATTATTTATTCAAAATGTGGTCTATTCATGCATTATGTCTATATTCATGGACACAGGGTACACCTCTTTTACCCCCAATAGTAATTTATAGGTCTTGAAAACATTACTTCCAGAAATGCTTGAAGAAATGCTCATGTCATCTGATCCACATATACATTCTATGACAGTAATATTCTGGACAAAAAATGCAAAGGTCACACTTATAATTGTACCAAAGCCTAAAATGAAAGTGAACATGGATTACTAAAAGCATCCATGTCCAGGTTTCCTAATGCTCTCAAATGTCAATCCTAATGGTCACTGCATATTTGTTTCTTCTTAAGATTATATATTCAAACTCAACAGTGTACAAAATGTCTAATCCTATCACTCACTTTATACTTTGCCTGATTTTGTAAAGTCTCTATTATTATCTGCTTTTCTACATATTTTTCAAAGTTCATCATTGTGACTGAATTTTCATATGTGCTGACATTTACATTCACTCTCTAACTGAAAGCCTATTGCTAAAGAAATTCCCGTCCAAATCCTGTACTCACTCTTCTTCCTAAACCTACCGACTATCTACCTAATCGTACCGACTATCCCTTTTTGACTGAATGTTCTCTTCCTCATTCAATCATCCAATGTACAAGGTCCTATGCCATTGTAAATGGATTTATCTGAGACATCTGTGCAGAACCTAATTCAACACTACGTATCCCAATCAAGGGCCTAATGCCCTTCTGGGCTTCAAATCCTAGATTTCTGTTTTCATACATATATTTTACCAATATAATTTAATAAATATCGCATGTTCCCAATACCATTATTCATCGCGCAGAATGATTCCTAACCGAAATCGAACCTGTTATTACCCTAACCATCATCGCCTGGAGGTCATTCCTCAAAAAAAGGAAAAACCAACAAATAAATGAGCTCACACTTCATCTCAAAGCCCTAGAAAAGGATGAACAAAACAAGAGCAAATGCAGCAGAAGGCAAGAAATAATTAAAATCAGAGCGGAAATCAACAAAATTGAAACAAAAGAAACTATTGAAAAAATCAACAAAACTAAAAGTTGGTTCTTCGAAAAAATAAACAAGATTGACAGACCCTTAGCCATGCTAACGAAGAGGAGAGAGAACTCAAATTACTAACATACAGCATGAAAAAGGCAATATCACAACAGATGCTACAGAAATTCAGAAGACAATTAGAAATTATTTTGAAAACCTATATTCCAATAAAATAGAAGATAGTGAAGACATCGATAAATTTCTTAAGAAATATGATTTGCCCAGACTGAGTCAGGAGGATACACACAATTTGAACAGACCAATACCAATGGATGAAATTGAAGAAGCAATCAAGAGACTACCCACCAAGAAAAGCCCAGGACCGGATGGGTATACAGCGGAGTTTTACAAAACTTTTAAAGAAGAATTAATACCAATACTTTTCAAGTTATTTGAGAAAATAGAAAAAGAGGGAGCTCTTCCAAATTCATTCTATGAGGCCAACATCACGTTGATTCCGAAACCAGACAAAGACACATCAAAGAAAGAAAACTTCAGAACAATAACCCTGATGAACCTAGATGCAAAAATCCTCAATAAAATTCTGGCGAATCGGATACAAAGGCACATCAAAAAAATTGTGCTCCATGATCAAGTAGGATTCATCCCTGGGATGCAAGGATGGTTCAATATACGGAAATCAATAAATGTTAATCACCACATCAATAGACTTAAAGATAAGAACCATATGATCATCTCGATAGATGCAGAAAAAGCATTTGACAAGTACAGCATCCCTTGATGTTCGAAACATTAGAAAAACTAGGGATAACAGGAAATTACCTTGACATTGTAAAAGCTATCTATGCTAAGCCTCAGGCTAGCATCATTCTGAATGGTGAAAAATTGAAGGCATTCCCTCTAAAATCTGGAACAAGACAGGGATGCCCTCTATCACCACTTCTATTCAATATAGTTCTCGAAACACTGGCCAGAGCAATTAGACAGACGAAAGAAATTAAAGGCATAAAAATTGGAAAAGAAGAACTTAAATTATCATTATTTGCGGATGACATGATTTTATACATAGAAGACCTAAAAGGGTCTACAAAAAAACTACTAGAACTAATAAATGAATTCAGCAAAGTAGCAGGATATAAAATCAACACGCATAAATCAAAGGCATTCTTGTATATCAGCAACAAAACTTCTGAAATGGAAATGAGGAAAACCACTCCATTCACAATATCCTCAAAAAAAATAAAATACTTGGGAATCAACCTAACAAAAGAAGTGAAAGATTTATACAATGAAAACTACAGAACCCTAAAGAGAGAAGTAGAAGAAGATCTTAGAAGATGGAAAAATATACCCTGTTCATGGATAGGCAGAACTAACATCATCAAAATGGCGATATTACCAAAAGTTCTATATAGGTTTAATGCAATGCCAATCAAAATCCCAAAGGCATTGCTTGTAGAAATAGATAAAGCAATCATGAAATTCATATGGAAAAATAAAAGACCCAGAATAGCAAAAGCAATTCTAAGCAGAAAGTGCGAATCAGGCGGTATAGCGATACCGGATTTCAAACTATATTACAGAGCAATAGTAACAAAGACAGCATGGTACTGGTACCAAAACAGTCGGGTGGACCAATGGTACAGAATAGAGGACACAGAGAACAATCCACAAAGATACAACTATCTTATATTTGATAAAGGGGCTAAAAGCATGCAATGGAGGAAGAATAGAATCTTCAACAAATGGTGTTGGGAAAACTGGAAATCCATATGCAACAAAATGAAACTGAACCCCCTCCTCTCACCATGCACAAAAGTTAACTCAAAATGGATCAAAGACCTTGATATCAAATCAGAGACTCTGCGTCTGATAGAAGAAAAAGTTGGCTACGATCTACATATAGTGGGGTCGGGCTCCAAATTCCTTAATAGGACACCCATAGCACAGGAGTTGATAGCAAGAATCAACAAATGGGACTTACTTAAACTAAAAAGTTTTTTCACAGCAAAAGAAACAATAAGAGAAGTAAATAGGGAGCCTACATCATGGGAACAAATATTTACTCCTCACACGTCAGATAGAGCCCTAATATCCAGAATATACAAAGAACTTAAAAAATTAGACAATAAGATAACAAATAACCCAATCAACAAATGGGACAAGGACCTGAACAGAAACTTCTCCGAGGAGGACATACAATCAATCAACAAGTACATGAAAAAATGCTCATCATCTCTAGCAGTCAGAGAAATGCAAATCAAAACCACCCTAAGATACCATCTCACTCCAGTAAGATTGGCAGCCATTATGAAGTCAAACAACAACAAGTGCTGGCGAGGATGTGGGGAAAAGGGTTCTCTTGTACATTGCTGGTGGGGCTGCAAATTGGTGCGGCCAATTTGGAAAGCAGTATGGAGATTCCTGGGAAAGCTGGGAATGGAACCACCATTTGACCCAGCTATTGCCCTTCTCGGACTATTCCCTGAAGACCTTAAAAGAGCGTATTACAGGGATACTGCCACATCGATGTTCATAGCAGCACAATTGACAATAGCTAGATTGTGGAACCAACCCAGATGCCCTTCAATGGATGAATGGATTAAAAAAATGTGGCATCTATACACCATGGAGTATTACGCAGCACTAAAAAATGACAAAATCTTGGAATTTGCAGGGAAATGGATGGCACTAGAGCAGATTATGCTTAGTGAAGCTAGCCAATCCCTAAAAATCAAATACCAAATGTCTTCTTTGATATAATGAGAGCAACTAAGAATAAAGCAGGGAGGAAGAGCAGGAAGAAATGATTAACATTAAACAGAGACATGAGGTGGGAGGGAAAGGGAGAGAAAAGGGGAATTCCATGGAAACGGAGGGAGATCCTCATTGTTATACTAAATTACATATAAGAGGTTGTAAGTGGAATGGGAAAACAAACAAGGTGAGAAATGAATTACAGTAGAAGGGGTAGAGAGAGAAGATGGGAGGGGAGGGGAGGGGGGATAGTAGAGGATAGAAAAGGTAGCAGAATACAACAGTTACTAGTATGGTATGATGTAAAAATTTGGATGTGTAACCCATGTGATTCTGCAATCTGTACTTGGATAAAAAAGGGAGTTCAAAACTCACTTGAAGCTAATGTATGCTAATGTATGAAATATGATATGTCAAGAGCTTTGTAGGGTTTTGAACAACCAATAAAAAAAAAAGAAATTTCCGTCCAAATCCTGTACTCACTCTTCTTCCTAATCCTACCGACTATCTACCTAATCGTACCGACTATCCCTTTTTGACTGGATGTTCTCTTCCTCATTCAATCATCCAATGTACAAGGTCCTATGCCATTGTAAATGGATTTATCTGAGACAACTGTGCAGAACCTAATTCAACACTACGTATCCCAATCAAGGGCCCAATGCCCTTCTGGGCTTCAAATCCTAGATTTCTGTTTTCATACATATATTTTACCAATATAATTTAATAAATATCGCAGGTTCCCAATACCATTATTCATCGCACAGAATGATTCCTAACCCAAATCCAACCTGTTATTACACTAACCATACACTGTTCCCTCAATCTAACTTTACAGAAGAGCAGGGACAGAGTTGGTCTTACAATACAGGAGTGTAGGGAAACTTCCACCTGCTGAGAACCTCGAAGGTCCATGCAGAAATGATCCATGGAGAAGATGTAGGCAGCTATGAAGGACCTGAGGGAGGAAAAGTCAACTTCCATGGTAAACAACCTGGTCAGGATGAAGGGATGGGTCTGAATCAGCCTCTTTCATCTTAATGTAGAGAAGATGGACCAAACCAGGCCTGTGTGGAGAGCTGTTCCCGGTTGCCTATGGTTGATATACCATTCTAACTTGTGAAAATGTCAGAGCGAGTAGGTGCATCCTCCATCTCATGGGACCCTTAGAAGCAACTTTTAGGAAAAAGTTGTTGCCAAGGCAGTGACCTCATTTAGTTCCTGAAGGAAGTGACCTCACCTCACTTCCTTGGTGATGGAACTCTCTGAACTTGGGATACAGGAAGTCAGGCACCCAGAGCCAGTCCCAGTTCATGTCCCAGTGGTCAAACTTGTTTGGATTTTCCAAGGACAGAGACAGTCTTTCTTGGTACCTACTGATGTGAGGATGGCCTAATGCCAGGAAGGTCTGAGGAGGGGCCTTTCCTGAGAAAGAAGGTAGTGGCTCACCGCTGGCTCCTAACAGCTTCACAGAGTTGGACACGGAGACCAGATCTGAGAGAGAACAGCTCATTATGGGGGAATATATTATGGCCCACCAGTCAAAGGACACTCCATATTTTCACAGACCTACTTGGGGGTCTGTGTGGGTGTGGGTTTGTGGTTTTGTCTCATGTTCTGAGAATAGGTAGGAAAGTCGTTTTGTTTGGTTTGGTGTGAATTGTTTCTAGTAAGTCTTTTGACAAGGCGAGTGTTTCTATGTCTGTGTATCCCACTGTGTCCGTGGTTGTAGACATTAGAAAAGAGAGCGCATCAATACATATGTCCTATCTAGTAGAAATCTTACCAGCGTTCATCCTGTCCTATTTATGAATGGTCTACGGCTTGCCATATGGATCGGCCACTCCTAATATCTTCCTAAGATCCTATTTTCTTTCTGAATTTTGGCCAAACTCCAGAATAGGCTCATGGTTTTGTGTCCAAGATATGTACCACCTTTAAGCTCTGTGACATGGCCATGTACTGGATAGCTGAAGGCAATGGTGAGCATCTCAGAAAACTCAGATATCAGTGTGATCAGGAAAGTCTCAGTGGAGAAACCCTGCTTTGGGCCTTTTGCTTACCTATTGTACTATTGCCCTTAATGTCAGGAAAGTCTTTGCCTCAGGCCACCCCTTTGTGAAGACTGAAGAGTTTTCAAATGGAAATGAATGGGCATCACCTTTGGCTCTTTGCTTAATTGCTTTGGAAAGGGATGTGTCTGAATCAGCTTCTTGGCCCTGTGTGAGGTTGTGGCTTAGATTCTCAGCACCTAATGGATCTAAAAAAATCCCATGTGTGCATCCAAAACCAAAATACCCATAAGAGCAGTCATTGTGGATGAAGTCTCTTACCTTCCTCTGTAAAGTTCCTGACCTCCATCTTTGAGAATAGGGATCCTTTGGGTCAAATGAGTTCTTCAAATCACTACAGAGGCTAGGCCATAGGTGCTTGGGTTTTCTCATGACCCCAATTAACATAAGGAATCTAAACCCCACAGTAATTAGGCCACAAAATGGAGAATCAGAGCAGTATTAAGGGCAGGCCTCTTTCATCACTTCTGGTTCACATGAAGGGTCTCCCTGCCACACTGACTTTAAGCAAATGGGGGAAAGGGACCTTATTTTGGATACTGTCTTTGGCTTTGGCCCTCATGGAAACCTACAGCCTGAGGTTATGATTAGTGTCTATATGGAAGAAGATGAGGGCCATGTGGGAGTGTTTTGGTTTTAATTGTGGTCATTTTTGTGGCCGTTGGAAGAGATGACTGGGTCCACCTGGGCATGAACACTGGTGTGATTCCCCTTAGAAACTGAGTTATGGAACTGACCTCAAAGAAGTATTGCCATGTATTGTGTTGGGATTTTAGGAGGCCACGCATGAGAGTCGCCCTTGGAAACTGAGATCAAGGCCCAGGGTGGCTTTCCACAGAGCACTGGGAATCTCAGGAAGGATATCACATGATTTTATTTTTAAAGAATTGGCAGCCATAGTTGCAAGTCAAAGCACAAAAGGATCACACATTGTAGACCTCAAATGCCTGGCTTAATGTGACCTTTTAGCCTGTCGTTGGGAATCATTGCCTGTTAGAATTCTCCAGAGATTTCATTGAAATAAGCTTCCTCTCCATTTCATGGTTCCTGAATGAATTAAACACCACAGTGCCTCAAACTTCATCCTTGAAAAAAGGCTAGATAAATACCATTAAATTTTTGAAATTCCCATGAACAGGTGTCAGTGGATAACCTTTGGATGTCTTATAGATGATCATGAGTGTACCAGACAATGCCTTGATTGACTGGGTTTCATGAAAATCATGTAGAACAGAGATGCCAGTAATTTGGAGCCCGATGAGTAGTCGGCCTAGAGCAGTGGAGTGTAGGTGTTTGTTAAAACATCTGTGATGGGGTCATGTGGATCTGCCATTGGCTTCCAAATGGTTTGTGACTGACATGGTGCAGCCCCCATACCCTTGTATGTAAAGGCATCTTGTTATACGGAGAGGTTTCAGGGCAATGTTTAGAATCAGATTGGTATTGTCAAGGGGGCAAGCTATGTGGGATAGAAGCCTGGTTGGTGCACTCTCCTGCAGACCCTTAACCAACACACGTAACAGAACTCCCTCCAGCACTCTGTCCTAGTTGACCTCTTCGTATTTCATGAAGCAAATACTAAACTCCCAATGCAGCTGCAAGAAACACCATGAAAAGTAGAGAAAGACCAAATGGCTTCAAAGTCCACACTGGGAGACACTTTGCCCCCAAATGGCAACAAATTACCTACAAAGAGAGAATTCAGCCCTGCTGCCTCATGTTTATTGGAAAATAAGAAACCATGTGCTCCAGGTCACACAGATGCAGACCCAGATTTGATGGTCTCACTACAAAGGAAGTTAAAACTCCTGACAACAACATATATTTCAAGTGCCCAACCTCAGAGGCAGTTTCTCAAGAAGTCTTTAGGCCAACAGAGCTCCATGTTTGTGGAGTTTTTACCATGTACCTTACTTTTCGAAACACCTCTACCACCTCCAAGGTTGTTAACTACTGAGAATTTTCCATTCCAGATGTGTATTCACAGATTTTCTAACTCTTCTTCTCTTATTGTGTCTTACTTGGGGTGAAGGTAATGTCAAGGCATTGTTCTGAATGAAAGTGGGAAGACTTTTGGGTAGCACATATTTGCATAAACATTGGATTCATTTTCTAATTTTCTATTCGAAATACTGAATCCCTGACTGTCAGAGGTAGAAGGAATTCTATTCTACTTCAAAGAATAGCCTGACACTTACAAGAAACAGCCACCAGGAGACATCCTGTCTGAGAGACATCCTGTAGCCATCTGTCTCCCTGAGACATCCTGCGGCCATTTGTCTTTCTGAAACTTCCTGAGGTTATCTCACCTTGTGAAGACATCTAGGAACTGCCGATAAGAGAGATTTCCCACATCCAGCATACAAATACCCCTGTGTGAACAATAAAAGTTTGCAGCTTGATCAGAACTCCTGTCTTGCTGTCATCTCTCGTGTCTCTTGTCCCTTCATTCCTCCCTATCTAGGTTCGCTGCCCACGTTGATGTGTCCTGCCGGCTGGGACATCTGGCGCCCACCGACTGGGGCTTGAGCTTTTGATTGAGGGGGACCCCGTCCTCCTGGAAGATTTGGTCAAGCGGAGCTTCCAATAACTGCAGAAGACACCACCGAGAGACAGATCCAGGAGGAGCGTGGGGATGACGCACGGTGATTGACCCACTATGGGACAAGCAGTTTCATCATATGATTTGTTTTTGTCAGGCTACAAGGAGTCCTTGCAGACATGGGGGCGCGTGTTTAGAAAAAAGACTTAATTTTTTTTTCATACATAAGAGAGCAGTGTCCATGGTTTCCTCTTGAAAGGACCATTGATGGTAAAAGATGGCTTGGAGTAGGAGACTGTTTAAAAGATTATTATGAATCCTTTGGCCCAGAAAAAGTGCCTGTTCCCACCTTTTCTTACTGGAACTTAATTAATGAAATTCTTAAAAGTTCACCCTTTGACAATGGTACCTTAAAACTTGTCGAGGTTGGGGAAGAGGCTATGCAAATACTTCTCGTATCCCCTCGGCATGCCCATCAGTTAGTATAGACATAGACCCTTCTCAGGCTCCCCAGGACCATGGGAACCTTCCTGGTCCCCCTCAAAATACCACCCTAAGGATTAAGGCTCCAATGGTTACCAACTGCCTTTATCCAGTTTTAAATTCCGGAGACTCATTGACCCCTGTAGAGGAGGCTACCTTGGAGAAGGAAGCAGCTCGCTACCATTCAGAAGACCCTGCACCTCTCAAGACCCTGCCACAGCCTATAGGACTTACACATCCAACCCCTCCTATATCCCTCCTGCCTTTTGTGCTCTGGCCCTTCAGGGTACAAATGCCCCCCCCCAGATATTTTTTCCACCACTTCCCTTGCCTAAACTGGCTCCTTTGTGAGCATCCTTCCAACATAGACAGGAACAGATCCAACCTTTAAAAGAATTAAGATCCCTTCACTCTGAGCTCTGTTCATTAGCCTTAGGTATGGAGTCAAAGTAACTGGCCTACAGTGGTCTAATACAAAGGCGAAGCCACTCCATCAACCTGTGCTCGCCTTCCCAGTCACCACCAGTCAGATAGATAAGCCTGCCCAGGCTGAGGTCAAAGACTTAGACGAGGATCAAGAGGAGGAAGCGGAGAAATGGAATAAGGAGATCAGGACTCAGAGGATGAGGAGTTCAGCCCTAGGCAGGCAGGAACCCAGAGTCTACAAAAAATTAAGCCTGCATTTTCCTGAAAAACTTAAAAAGGCTTGTGCTCACTATGGCCCCTTTGCACCCTACATGTTGGCTTTATTAGAAAGCCACAGCACACAATGACTTACTCCCAATGATTGGAAATTTTTAGACCAAGCTACCCTCAGTGCCAGAGACTTCCTGTTATGGAATGCAGATTTCAAAGAGCACTGTCGGGAAACTGCTCAAAAAATTTTAACTAAGGCCTCCTCTAAGTCCGGGACTTATGTTAAGCTAGTGGGCAAAGAGCCTTTTGACACTAAAACTAAACAGGCACATTTCCCTGCTGGACTTTTGATGCAGATTCAGATGGCTGGCTTACATGCTTGGAGACACCTCCCTCAAAAGCCTCGGCTACCACTTCCCTGGCAAAAATTCGACAAGGGCCCGACGAGCCTTATAGCGACTTTGTTCCCAGGCTTAACCTAGCTGTGGAATGCTTGCTTGGACCAAGTGAAAACAAAAGCTCTCTTGTAAAACATCTTGCCTTTGAAAACGCCAACCCGGCATGTCAGGATGTTCTTCAACCACATAAGGATAAAGGGAAACTTTCTGACTTTATTAGACTCTATGCAGGGGTAGGTGCAGCTCATGCCATGGGTCTTGCCCTAGGTGTCACCTTTACCAAGACCTTTCACAATCCTGGCTCACATACTTGCTTTACTTGTAAACAACCTGGCCATTTTGCACGCAAGTGTCCGACAGGCAAAGAAAGCCTAGGAATAGCATCTCCTTCAACTGGGGCTATACCGCCCCAAGCTACCCTTTGCCCTAGATGTGGTAAAGGTCATCACTGGGCCAGTGAGTGTAGATCTAAGACAAATGCCCTCAGACAGCCTATTTTTTCCTGCTTCTTGGGAAACTCCCTGCGGGGCCAGCCCCGGGCCACGACATCCCCCAGGACAAAACCAGGGGCAATAAGATTTTTTCCCTTCCAAACTCCCAACCTACCTCAAAATTCTTCTCCACAATTGCTTCCCTCCAACTAGCCACTCCAGGCAGCGCAGGATTGGACATCTGTGCCACCACTGAAACTATATTAGACTCAATGCAAGGGCCCCAGATAATACCCACTGGAATTATGGGTCCCCCTCCATCTCATATCTGTGCCCTTATTTTTGGAAGAGCCTCTACTAACTTACATGGTGTTCAGGTCTTCCATGGCATTAATTATAATGACTTCACTGGAGAAAAAAAATACTGGCCACAGCTATTAATGGAGTTTTGGCCATCCCAGCAGGAACAAGTCTTGCACAATTAATACTCCTTCCCTTGAATCCAGGAGGCACTTAACCACCCAAACCTACCGCGGGGGACTGCCTCCTTGGGCTGCTCTGATGTAAATTGGGTTCAACCCGTTTCTCAAAATAGACCCACCATTTCCTTACTTATTGAAGGAAAGGAATTCCAAGGAATTCTAGATACTGGAGCTGATGCCACAATTATTTCTCAAAAATATTGGTCATCAGCTTGGATCCTCACCCCATCCTTGACTGACCTTAAAGGGATAGGACAGTCAAAAAATCCTCTGGTCAGCTCTACGGCTCTTATCTGGACTGATAAAGAGGGTAATAAGGGAATTGTCACTCCTTTCATTGTTCCTGACCTCCCTGTTAACCTATGGGCCCGAGATATTTTGAGTCAAATGGAAGTCATTCATGCCAGTCCCAATTCCATGGTGACTCAACAAATGCTTCGTATTTATTTTGTCCCTGGTATAGGCCTTGGGAGACTGAGACAAGGACTGGTTGAGCCAATAAAACCCATACAAAAAAGAAATACATATGGACTTGGGTATTCGGATTTTTAGTGTCAGTCTCTGACTCTCCTGTACCCCATGGAGATAAAATTATTTGGGAGACTCAGACTCTTGTGTGGTTGGATCAATGGTCCCTTACCCAAGAAAATTTGGAGGCTGCCTCCATGTTAGTGCAGGAACAGCTGGCAGCCGGCCATGCAGAGCCCTCAACCTCACCATCGAATACTCCAATTTTTGTTATCAAGTAAAAATCAGGCAAGTGGTGCCTTTTACAATATTTGTGTGCCATTAATAAACCTATGTGCCGAATAAGAGCACTACAGCCAGGCATTCCCACACCAGTGGCTATTCCCAAAAACTATTGTAAAATGATTATTGACTTAAAAGATTGTTTTTTTTTTACCATTCCTTTACATCCTGAGGATAGACACTATTTTGCCTTTAGTCTCCCTCACCTTAATTTTCAGGGCTCTATGCAGAGATTTCAATGGAAGGTTCTTCCCCAAGGTATGGCCAACAGCCCTAGTCTTTGCCAAAAATATGTTGCTCAAGCAGTAGACCCTGTGAGAGAGCTATGGCCACAAATTTATATTTTACATTATATGGATGATTTGTAATTGCTGCACCTAATAACCATGACCTTAATAATTGTTACTTGGACCTTTACAAAATCCTCACAACCTTGGGACTACAGATAGCTCCTAATAAGGTTAAAACACAGGACTGTTATACCTATTTGGTCCTTAAACTTCAAGATAATCAGATCCAAATTCCTAAGATACAACTATGGGTGGACCATCTTCACACCCTTAATGATTTTCAAAAATTACTGGGGAATATTCAATGGCTAAAAACATATTTAAAATTACCCACTTGTATACTTTTGTCCCTTAATGATATTTTGAGAGGTGATTCCCACCCCTCCTCCCCTCAAAAGCTTACTCCCGAGGCATGACAGGCATTAAACCAAGTCACAGAAGCCATTGCCAAACAGTTTTTTACAGAACATTCTTATAACCATCCTCTGGTTCTGGTTATTTTACACACTCCTCATACACCCACAGGAATATTTCGGCAGCGAAATACACATTTTAGAAATAAAGGCTGCCTTTGCTTTGGGTCCATTTACCCACCACATTCTCCAAGGTTATTACTGTTTTTCTTGCTCAGGTAGCTTCTATTATTTTTAAATGTCGTTTGCTATCTCGACAACATTTTGGCAAAGACCATGATAATATTTTAATTTCATATACTAAAGACCGAACCCAATTTTTACTACAGACAGAGAATGAATGGCTTTTTGAGAACAATTGATAACCACCTCCCCAATGACCCCCTTTTATATTTTGTCCAGTTACATCCATTTATTTTTGCCAAAATTACTCAAAAGGCTCCCATTCCTCAAGTCCTTACTGTCTTTACAGACGGTTCCAGTAATGGCCTAGCAGTCTTTGTTGTCAATAACCAACCTAACACCTTTGATACTGTCTATCATTCAGCACAGTTTGTGGAATTGTTTGCCATAACACAAGTTTTTAAAACATTTCTTGATAATCCTGTTAATATTTATACATACAGTGCCTACATTGCTCATTCTGTGCCCCTGCTTCAGATTTCACCCACCATTAAGGCTTCTTCCAATGTGGCCCATCGGTTTCACCAGCTTCAGAAGCTAATTCAGGCCAGACAACACCCATTTTTCTTAGGACACATCAGGGCACACTCTGATCTTCCCAGCCCTCTAACACAAGGTAATGCCAAAGCTGATGCAGCAACTCGTTTCATCTTTTCAATTTTTGTTGGCTCCATTCAAAAGGCCATGGATTTACACAATCTTCACCATCTAAATTTCCAGAACCTTCGATAACTATGTAAAATTACCAGGCAACAGGCACGAGAAATAGTAAAAGCATGCCCTGGTTGCCCTGTCTCCATCCCCATTCAACACTTGGGAGTTAACCCCCGAAGATTACTGTCCAATCAGTTTTGGCAAATGGATGTTACTCATTTTTCTGAATTTGGAAAAACCAAATATATACACGTTTCTGTAGATACCTTCAGCGGCCTTATTTTTGCATCACCACATTCTGGAGAGGCTATCAAAGATGTCCTTTCTCATCTTGTTTCAGTGTTTTCCGTAATGGGTAAACCAATACATATTAAAAAAAAAGATAATTGTCCTGCATATACCAGTGCCAAGTTTAAACAGTTTTGTGCTTCCTCGCAAATTTGTCATACTACTGGAATTCCATACAAGCCTCAGGCATTGTGGAACGTGCCCACCTTACCTAAAGACTTGGCTAACCCGCTTTAATGCTTCTGCACTTGTATTTACCACTCACAGGCATCGCCTTAATCATGCATTATTTGCCCTTATTTTTCTTTCCCTAGACAATGAAGGCCATTCGGCTGCAGACTGACACTGGCAATCCTCGTCCAATTCTGTTCGCCCACCTGTTATGTGGCACAATCCCCTTACAAATAAATGGAAAGGCCCAGGTCCTGTCCTCATCTGTGGACGAGGCTCAGCTTGTGTTTTGGACCAAGAGCAAGCAGCCCCAAGATGGTTACCAGAACGCCTGGTTAAACAGGTTAATGGCTTACCTCAACACAGGGATGGAGGCCCTCACCCTGAGGACAAATTTTCCTCTTTTTCAGATGCAGCCAACAATCTGTGTGAGGATCCTACTTAAGGCACTTCTGCTGAACAGGATTGTACACGGAGGCTTTGGCCCTCCACCTTCCAACATCATGGAGTACCTTTTTGGCCCTCCCTGTGAACGCAAGGGAGGATCTTGGACTCAGGCTCCCACTAGTTTGACCAAGACTGCTGACTGCGTGACTAAGGTGGCTTACCTCCGGGCCGAGGTTGACCATAAACTCAGAGGAGTTCATCAGCCTAAATTGGTATGTGTTAACAAGCCAAAGATTATTCCCCCTAGTACAAGTAATGCTCTCTAAAATTGTTCTGCAACTTGAACGCATACCCAAGAGATGCATGCCACTTGTTATGCGTCGGCCTCAATTTGTGTCAACAAGAAGGGAGAACAATTTTTTGAAGCCTCCCTAACTAAAACTCATGCAGCAGGAAGGACCACTATTCATTATACCCCCGTTCTTTTTGACCGGGGAGGAGAAGGCAAATACACCAAGCTACAGTCAGCTGGGTGCCAAGGCCCTGTTGGTAAACCCCCCTTCTGCCCCATTAAGGCACCTACAGGGGTCGCTGATGGTGGAGGATTCCCTTATGCTGTCAAGCATCCTCAGATAATCAAACTTTTGAAACCCCAAATCCCTGAGCTCACATATCATCTCTTAATATAGAGAAAATGCCAGCTCCCCGGTTTAGATAACAATATATTAGATATTTTGGAAACTACCTTCTCCTTGCTTAATAATTCCAACCCCACCTTTGCTGGTGATTGCTGGCTCTCCATGACAACAGGGGCAATCATGCCTATTGCAGTTCCTATTAATTCTATCATAGACGATGATAATACATGCCAACCCAGATTTCCTTTTAAAGTACAGTCTATAGGCACTTTTACAATATGTCTTTTAGGCGCGATGCAAAATAATACCTATGATATTGATGTTGGAGTTCCTTCCTTTGGAAATTGCTCAACAGTACAAAACTATTCCTCACCCACCCCATCTCTTTGTCCCTCCAATGGCACAGTTTTTATGTGTGGAGGAAACTCGGCCTTCCTGAGGCTTCCATCGAATTGGACCATTGGCTGTGTTCTTGCCTTATTACTCCCTGATATAACTATTGTCCCAGGAGACAAAACTCTATGCATTCCTAGTCTAGACACCTTAGTCAAAAGACACAGGCGGGCAATACAGGCCTTACCACTCTTTGCCAGCCTTGGAATAACAGCTGCTGTGAACACAGGTACAGCTGGCTTAGGCATGGCTATACACTCTTAGCGTCGCCTGTCTCAACAACTTATAAATGATGTAAAAACTCTATCAGGAACCATTAAAGATTTGCAGGACCTAGTAGACTCCCTGGCAGAAGTGTTCCTTCAAAACAGAGAAGGCTTAGATTTACTGACAGCTAACCAGGGAGGTATTTGCTTGGCCTTAGGGGCACGATGCTGCTTTAATGCCAATAAATCAGTCATAGTACGCACTAAAATTAAGCAGCTTCAAGAAGATCTAGAAAAGAAATGAAGGGAACTTTTTGAAAATCCCCTCTGGACTGGGTTTAATGGATTTCTACCCTACCTTCTTCCCCTATTAGGCCCTTTGTTGGGTTTACTTTTAATGGTGTCCATAGGACCCTGCATTATAAACAGGCTTGTACAATTTATTATAGAACAGATTAATATTTTGGCCTCTAAGCCCATACAGGTCCACTATCATCACCTGGAGATGGAAGACCATGCTGCCAACATTTAAAAGGATGTTCTACCCTTCTCACAGGCTTATTTCTTAAGTTTACATCCCCACAGATCTCTCTTTCTTACATTAAACTATAAGTAACAGCTCTGACCAACCATCTTCTGCCATTGCCATAAGGGTTCGTCCTCCATGGGCCCCTTCACTTGGGGGGGGGGATGCACCCATGGAGTGAGGACGTTAGGCCATAATAACTGAGGATGCAGGATGGACTGCAGGAGGATGGATCCACGGATACCAAAACAGAAGACCTCTTAGTGACATGCTCTGGTGCATGGCGGTCGGCATGCTTCCCTTTTAAAGCCGTCTCCTCCAAAAATATGCCAAGGCCACCACGAAATCTTGTAAACATGCTCTCTCGAATCAGGAGATATTCAAAGGCCTGCTAGAGAAACAGAGCCTCTATCACCCCCTAAAACATTGGCCGGTAAGGTATGGTCAAATATTTTATATAAGAAAGGGGGAGAGGTCAGGGGCTAGAAGGAAGTTCTCCTTCAAAGTATAGCCTGACACTGAAAAGAAACAGCCCCCTGGGAGATATCCTGCCTGGGAGACATCCCGCAGCCATCTATCTCCCTGAGACATCCTGCAGCCATCTGTCTTCCGGCAACATCCTGAGGTTATCTCACTTTCTGAAGACATCCAGCAACTGCCGATAAGAGAGCTTTCCCATCCACAGCATATAAATTTCCATGTGAGAACAATAAAAGTTTGCAGCATGATCAGAACTCCAGTCTTGCTGTAATCTCTCGTGTCTCTTGTCCCTTCATTCCTCCCCAACTAAGTTTCTTGCCCACGTTGATGTGTCCCGCCGGCCGGGACAACTGACACTAACCCATACCCTACTACACTCTGACAACTAATCCTAATATGATGGAGAAAAATAACCCAAACAGAATAGAAATACAAGCAGTTCAGAGGAGGCATGGTGTATATTTGGACTTGCCTTTTGCATGATATAGGGTAAGTGTTATAAATCTAGTTAACAACACCTACTATCTTCCTAAGCTCCTGTTTTCTTCCTGAATTCTGGCCACTCTCCAGAATAGGCTCATGGTTTTGTGTCCACGATATGTACGACCTCCAAGCTCTGTGACATGGCCATGTACTGGATAGCTGAAGGGAATGCGAGCATCTCAGAAAACTCAGATATCAGTGTGACCAGGAAAGTCTCAGTAGAGAAACCCTGCTTTGGGCCTTTTGCTAACCTATTTGCCTGTTGCCATGAATGTCAGGAAGGTCTTTGCCTCAGGCCAGCCCTTTGTGAATCCTGAAGAAAACTGTTTTCAAATGGTAATAAATGGGCATCACCTGTGGCTCTTTGCTTAAATGCTTTGGAAAGGGATGTGTCTGAATCTGCCTCTTTGCCCTGTGTGAGGTAGTGGCTTAGATTCTCAGCACCAGTTGGATCTAAAGAAAAATCCAATGTGTGCATCCAAAACCAAAATGCAAAAAAAGATCAGTCATGGTGTATGAAGTTTCTCACCTTCCTCTTTTAGGTTCCTGACCTCCATCAAGTGAGAATAGGGATCCTTTGGGACAAATGAGTTCTTTCATGCCCTGTAGAGATGATTGCGTTTTCTCATGACTCCAAATCACATGAAGAAACTATACCTGACAGTCAGTAGGCCTCAAATTGGAGAAGCAGAGCAGTATTAATGGCAGACCTATGTGATCAATCCTGGTTCACAGAAATGGTGTCCAGGCTACCCTGAGGTTAGGCAAATGAAGGGAAAGAGACCTTATTTTGGAAACTCTCTTTGGCTGTGCCATTCATGGAAACATCCAGCCAGAGGTTATGATGAATGTATATATGGAAGAAGATGAGGGCCTTGGTGGAGTGTTTTGGTTTTAATTGTGGTCATTTGTGTGGAGTTTGGAAGAGATGACTGGGTCCACCTGGGCTTGAACTCTTTTGTGATTCCCCTCAGAGACTGAGTTCAGTGACTGACCTCAGAGAAGTAATTGCTTTGGAAAGGGATGTGTCTTAATCAGCCTCTTGGCCCTGTGTGAGGCTGTGGCTTTGATTACCAGCACCGTATGGATCTAAAAATGATCCCATGTCTGCTTCCAAAACCAAAATGGCCAAAATTGCAGTCATTGGTGATGAAGTCTCTCGCCTTCCTTTGTAAGGTTCTGAAAGAATAAAAGAAATTGAAATTGAAACGTAAAGAAACAGGTTCTGTAAAGTGTCCAGGCTGCACGCAGAACCTGAAATTCCTGTGGCAGTTAAGACAATTCCCGGAACTACCCATTAGATGTGTGTTGAAATCTTCCCTGACCACCTAGTTACTTAACAACCTCTTCCCCAAAACCGTGCAGCTAAGCACATATACATCTCAGGGCTTCAACCAATCAGTTTAAATGTATACCCCTTCTCAGGGCTGACCAATCACCCCCTGCCTGAACTGTTCCCACCAATGAATGTGCAAATCATGTTTTAGAGTTGTTATTTGATTTTTCCCACAGTATACGGTGATTTGCTAAAGGAAGCTAGGATGTATGTTAAGTCCCTGCCCTCTCTAAAGAATGTATATAAAATCTGCTCATGTTGTTTTTGGGGCTCTTTGTTTTTTGCTCCTCTGAAGTGAGCTCTGAGCCCCAGCATGCTGGACCCCCAATAAACCCTTTGCTGTTTCATGAGAAATTCTCTTGGTGGTCTTTTCCTCCGACGTTCGGCCCACCTTTTCATCTGGAGGCCCTAGCTGAGAAATCCAGCAGTGACGAACAAAAGACCCCAATGGACTCCTTTCAGAGTAATTAAGGTGCCTCCTTCTGGTTTCAGGTTTCAGGTTAGGGCTTGGCAAAATGGCTGTCGGTGAAGAACATTACCTCTCTGCGATGGTGGCTGACAGATGTGTCACAGAGTCACAGGCCACGTCCCTGGGGGAAACTCCAGAGGACTCGGGAAATTGAGGATTAGTAGATTCCTCAACTCGGTTATTTTTTGCTTCAGGATTCGGTTTTCCAGCCCATCAGGTTTTGCTGGCTACTCAGTTTTGTTCATTGTCAGGAACTCATGTTGAGTTTACTGTCTGTCTTTATTGTCTAACCCATCAGGTTTGGCCAGTTACTCAGTTCTAATCTTTTTCTTGGACTCATGTTAAACGTTTACTGTTTGTCTTTGTCTGTGTCACGTTTGTGTATTCACTGTCCCTGTTTGAGTAACTCCCATTATGGGACATTATGGGACAAAGCACTTCCATGCCTCTGTCCCTTAACCTTGATCATTGGACTGATGTTCGCTCAAGTACCAAGAATCTTTCTTTTTCAGTAAAATGCCGGATCTGGCAGACTCTCTGTGCTTCAGAATGGCCCATCCTAGGAGTCGGATGGCCCCGAGAAGAATCCTTCCACTTCCCTCTAATCCGAAAAGTCAGAGATATTGTCTTTCACCGGGGCCACTTGGCCACCTAGATTAACAGCCATATACCCCTTCCCCCACGATCTTATCATTCCAACATTCTGCTCCTCCCCCTCTTCCCTCCATTCTGAGTCAGAAGACTGGACACTCCTCTCTCTCCTTATCCTCTACCCTCGCTCCCCAACCCACAACATGTTCCAGATGATTCTCCTGCCGCTGACTCAGCCTCTCCGCCGCTAGAGGCAATTGGGCCAGACCCAAGCCCTCCAGGGGACTTCCCCGCAGCAGCAGCAGACCCTGCTCCCCTGAAGGAAGCTGGGCCACCTAAAGGAACCCGCAGGAGATAAATAATATAAAACTCGGAAGCCCCAGTGATGCTCCCTCTCTGTCCCTACGGGCCCATGAACCGACCCAACTGGGACCCCAACACCTTTGAATGTAGGTAGCATCTGTCCACTTATCGCCGTTCTCTAATAGTGGGTCTCTGAGCGGCCGCCAGAGGGCCGACTAATTTGGCCAAGGTAAGAGAGATTATCCAAGGGCCTAATGAGTCTCCTTCTATGTTTCTGGATAGAATTATGGAAGCGTATAGGAAATATATTCCTTTTGATCCTCAGGCAGAAGACCAAAAGCCATCTGTTGCAATGGCCTTTATCGAGCAGACTGCCCTAGATATTAAGAGAAAGTTACAACGTCTAGATGGATTATAAGATATGACCTTAAGAGATTTAGTCAGAGAAGCTGAGAAAGTATATTATAAGAGAGAAACTGAGGAGGAAAGGGAATAGAGGAGAGAGAAGGAAAGGGAACAAAAGAAGGAGGAAAGAAGCAAATGGCAGAGTAAAGCATTGCCTAAGGTTCTGGTCACAGCAGCAAATAGGCCAGAAGTTAAAAAGCAGGGATACATAAAGGCATACCTGGGCCCACGCCAAAGGCTGCCGTTGGCCTCAAATCAATGTGCCCACTGTAATAAAAAAGAACACTGGGCCAAAGAGTGCCCCCAAAAGAAGCAGCCACGCCAGCCCGCCGTGCTGACTCTAGAAGAGGACTAGGAAATTCAGGGCTCAGATCCCCTCCCCCAGCTCAGAGTAAAATTTGAAGTTGAGGGGAACACAGTGAACTTTGAAGTGATTACAGGAGCAGTATACTCAGCCCTTAAGACTTCACTGGCCCCCCTATCAATTAAATCGTCCCTAGTTCAAGGGGCTAATGGCAGTAGATATCAGGCTTGGACAACTAAGATGAATATGGACCTCGGAAAGGAAAAAGTCCACCACTCTTTCCTAGTAATCCCAGAATGCCCGGCCCCATTGATGGGCAGGAATATGCTTACCAAACTCTGGACTAGAATAACCTTTAACCCTAATGGTCCCCAAGTGGGGGTTCTAAAGCCTGCAGTATTAACTCCCATAGTAACATCTTTGACTATGTCTGTAGAAGATGAACATCAACTCTTCGCGCCCCCTAGGACTGATCAAACAGGCAAACTACCCCAGAAATGGATAAAAGATTATCCTAATGCCTGGGCAGAAACTGCTGGGTTAGGTCTAGCCATCAACAACCTCCAATAGTAGTAGAATTAAAAGCCTCTGCGTCTCCAATTAGTGTTAAACAATATCCTCTAAGCAAAGAAGCTAAGGATGGGATAAGGCCCCATATTCATAAATACCTGGGTCTTGGGGTCCTAAGGCCCTGTCAATCAGCCTGGAACACCCCCCGGTACCAGTAAGAAAGCCAGGAACTGGGGACTACCGTCCTGTTCAAGACCTAAGAGAGATAAACAACAGAGTGCAGGACATTCACCCCACAGTACCCAATCCATATAATTTGCTTAGCACCTTGAATCCGGAGCAGAAATGGTACACTGTGCTGGACTTAAAAGATGCTTACTTCTGCTCGCCTCTACATAAGGACTGTCAGTTGCTGTTAGCTTTAGAGTGGATAGACCCAGAACCTGGAACATCTGGCCAACTAACCTGGACTAGACTCCCACAGGGGTTCAAAAAATCCCCCCTTCTCTTTGATGAAGCCCTCCACAGAGACATCAATGACTTCAAAACTGCACACCCCGAAGTCACCCTACTCCAATAGTGGATGATCTTCTACTGGCAGCCAACACCAAGGAGACCTATGAGTCTGGGACCCAAGCACTATTATTCGAGCTTTCTCGGCTTGGATATATGGCTTCTGCCAAAAGGCCCAAACTTGTCAGCAAGAAGTAATCTTCCTGGGTTATTCTCTTAGGGGTTGCAAACGATGGCTCCCTGAGCCCAGAAAAAAAACCGTTTTGCAGATACTGCCCCCATCTAATTAGAGAAAACTCAGAGAGTTTCTTGGGACTGCCAGCTTTTGCAGGTTATGGATTCCTGGGTTCGCATCTCTGGATGCCCCTTTATACCCACTGATAAAGGGGGATGCCCACTTCCAATGGACCCCTGAGCACCAACAAGCTTTTGATAATGTCAAAAAAAGGTGCTGCTATCTGCTCCGGCCTTAGCACTCCCAGATGTAGAAAACCCTTCACTCTCTATATCGAGGAAAAGAAAGGAATAGCACGGGGAGTGCTCACTCAGTCTTTGGGACCTTGGAAAAAGCCAGTAGCGTATTTATCCAAAAAACTGGACCCATTGGCTAGCGGGTGGCCCCATTGCTTAAGTGCTATAGCAGCGGCAGCCCTTCTAATAAAAGATGCTCATTAATTAACGTTGGGACAGAAGCTAACCATTATAGCCCCCCATGCCCTGGAGAGCATCATCTGTTAGCCTCCAGAGAGGTGGCAATCAAACTCCAGAATAAACCACTACCAGAGCCTCTTGCTTGACAAAGACAGAATAACGCTGGGACCCCCTGCTCCACTCACCCCACCTACACTGCTGCCAGAAGAATCATCAGGACCCGTCACTCATGAGTGTCAACACATACTGGCAAGGAAACCAGTATACAACAAGACTTGAAGGATCAGCCACTGCCTCGCCCTGAAGTCGTATGGTTTACGGATGGCAGCAGCTTCCTCCAAGATGGTAAGCGGCGGGCTGGAGCAGCAGCAGTTAGCAAAACTGATTTCATCTGATACTCTGGTCTCCCAGAAGGGACATCAGTCCAAAAAGCAGAACTGATTGCCCTTATGAAAGCATTGGAACTAGCAACAGGGAAAAGGGCCACCATATAAACTGATAGCCACTATGCATTTGCCACTGTTCATATGCTCGGGACTATTTACCAACAATGCGGGCTATTAACCTCTGCCGGGAAAAAAATAAAAAATAAAGATTAGATCCTCCACCTTGGCTCAGCAGTGCAGGGCCATAAGGAACTAGCTATAGTGGACTGTCCCGGGCACCAGAAGAGAAACAACCCTGTGGCAGTTGGAAACAGAAGGGCAGATGAGGAAGCTTAATTGGCAGCCCTAAACAGAGTGACTCTGTTAACTTTTTCCACACCGGGGGGAACAAAAATCAGGAGACTTGGCTGCCCCGGAACATTCAGGCAACTTATCATCTGAGGAGACAGATACAGAAATCTGGGACCCTACAGAGCCAAGTTTACAATTTCAAAAAGCCCACCTTTATGTCAAAGACGTACACCAGCTAAACCACTTAGGCTCAAAGAAGTTATAGGCACTCTTAAAGGACCGAAGAAAGGACTTATTATTGACTGACTCAAAGAGGAAAAAAATAGCTGAGCAGGTGACTAGAGCTTTTGAAGTCTTCCAATTAGTTAATACTTTCCCATCCAAGATTCCTGCAGGGAAGCGCATACGAGGAACCAGACCAGGACAATTCTGGGAAGTGGACTTTTCTGAAATTATGCCAGCAAGGTATGGACTTAAATATCTCCTAGTCTTTGTAGATACTTTTTCAGGATGGGTCGAAGCCTTCCCCATGAAGAAAGAAACAGCTCAGATGGTGGTCAAAAAGATCCTAGAAGACAGTTTTCCAAGGTTCGGCCTGCCTAAGGTAATAGGGTCTGATAACGGACCAGCATCCGTGGCCCAGGTAAGTCAGGGATTTTCCAGGACCCTGGGGATTACTTGGAAGTTATATTGTGCTTATAGACCCCAGAGCTCAGGACAGGTAGAAACGATGAATAGAACCATCAAAGAGACTTAACGAAATTAATCTTGGAGACCGGCATAAAAAATTAGACTATGCTCCTACCTCATGTACTTTTTCGTGCAAGAAATACCCCTCCGCCCCTTTGTGTAACCTCACCCCTTATGAAATTCTCTACGGTGCCCCTCCTCCATTAAGGGACCTAACCCCAACTCTGAGATTAATGATTCCTTTCACACACCCTTGCTAGACAGACTTAAAGCCCTTGAACAAACCCAGCACCCAGCGATACCTGTGGAAACAGTTGGCCACTGCTTATCATCCTGGAGACGAGGGAACTCCACATCGATATCAAGTGGGAGACTTCGTCTACATGAGACAGTATCGGGTGTCATCCCTGGAACCCTGCTGGAAAGGACCATACCAGGTGCTGCTTATAACACCTACAGTGGTGAAAGTGGATGGGATCACTTCCTGGATCCATGCCTCCCATCTCAATCCTGTGCCCTGTCCATACTCTGGCTGGAAACTGGAACAGACTGGTAACCCTCTCAAGTTGCATGTCTGTGGTGTGGGTAGGGCTATGGATTCTTCCCCTGACCACCAGCAGTCCTAATCCCCATCAGCCTGTTCAGCAACAATGGCAAGTTATAAATCCTACTGGGCAAGTAGTGTGGTCTATTTCACATACAGCCCCCTTATGGACTTGGTGGCCATCTCTCCACCCGGACATTTGTCAGCTTGCCATAGGCCTCTCTGACTGGGATCTCCCTGACATAGTGGACCCCACACAGATCCCACTAAAGCCCAAACCAACTTACCCCATGAATTATTGATGTCATCTCCCCAGCTCAGGTGTAAACCAGCCAGTCTTGTTTATTAAGTGTGCCCAGCTGATTTCTGAAATCGCAAACAGGCCCAAACCTGTGGAGGACCCAGTGACTTTTATTGTAGATCTTGGGGTTGTGAACACACGGGAGCTACATTGTGAAACCCAAACTCCCCAGACAGTATGATTCGGTAGGATGAAATGACATCTGGATTGATCCCAATAAATGTGCCGCTATCCAAGTGGTGTCAAAAACTTGCTGTGGAAAAAATAGTCTATGTTACCCCCTCAATATAACTTTCACTTCCAAAGGAAGGGGCTACCTCAGATCAACATGGCCTATGGGAAATACTTGGGGAATGCGATTCTATATTAATGGCCCTGGCTATGACTTTGGTCTCTGGTTCACCATTCGGCTTAAAAAGGAAGAAAATCCCACAGCAATAGGGCCCAATCCATTCAAGTCTGGAATTAAGCCTCCTAAACCTCCCATGCCTAGATCTACCAAAACCCCTCTACCATCTCATACTTCGCAGTTTCCGTCTTTGCCTACTTCCCCAGTCCAGAGTACAGCTGACTCCTCCCCCTGGGAACTAATTAAAGGAACCTTTATGGTACTGAACTCCACACAGTCAGAACTCCTTGCATTTCAGCCCAGGTATTTGACAGCTCTGTACATTATGGTGTAATGGTGCAGATACCCCCCAGGGTGCTCTATCATGATCCAGAATCCTTTGAAGGTCTACTAGGTGGACAAACAGCCCGATTTTGCCGGGAGCCAGTGTCCCTTACTCTAGCCATCCTATTGGGGCTAGGAGCTGCTGCAGGAGTGGGTACAGGAACAGCTGATATGATCCATGGGTCACAACAAATGGACTGATTAGAAACAGCAATAAATCAAGACTTGAAGACGTTAGAGACCTCCATCACAGTTTTTCAGGAATCCTTAACCTCTCTCTCTAAAGTTGTTTTACAGAACAGGTGAGGATTAGACCTCCATTTAATAAGGGAGGGGGGCCTCTGTGCTGTACTGAGAGAAAAATGCTGTTTTTATGCTGACCATACTGGAGTTGTAAAATAATCCATGAGTAAATTGAGAAAATGCCTTGAAGAGCACCAGAGAGAAAGGGAGATTCAACAAGTGTGGTTTGAGTCATGGTTTACCTTGTCCCCCTGGTTAACTACACTCCTATCAGCCTTAGCTGGACCCCTGATCATGCTTATGGTGTTGATAACTGTGGGACCTTGTTTGCTTAACCTCATAGTTTCCTTTCTCCAGGCTCAGATTGGGCAGGTGAAACTCATGGTAATCAGACAGAAATACACTTCACTGGCAGAAATTGAATGTGAGACCCCACAAAAATTATGATTCATTACTTTTAAAATTAAAAGTAGGCAGAAAAAGGAGAAATGAAAGAATTAAAGAAATTAAAATTGAAACGTAAAGAACCAGGTTTTGTAAAGTTTACAAGCTGTGCTCAGAACCTTAAATTCCTGTGTCAGTGAAGACAATTCCCGGAACTGCCCATTAGATGTGTTGAAATCTTTCCTGACCACCTAGTTACTTAACAACCCCTTCCCAGAAACCGTGCATCTCAGCACGTATACATCTCAGGGCTTCAACCAATCAGTTTAAATGTATACCCCTTCTCAGGGCTGACCAATCACCCCCTGCCCGAACTGTTCCCGCCAATGAATGTGCTAATCATGTTTTAGAGTTGATTTTCCCACAGTATATGATATTTGCTAAAGGAGGCTATGATGTATATAAAGTCCCTGCACTCTCTAAAGATTGTATATAATCTCTTCTCAAGTTGTTCTCGGGGCTCTTTGTTCTTTCCTACTCTGAAGTGAGCTTTGAGCCCCAGCATGCTGGACCCCCAATAAACCATTTGCTGTGGCATGAGACAATAGGTGCTTGGGTTTTCTCATGTCTCCAAATCACATAAAGAATCTATACCTGACAGTCAGTAAGCCTCAAATTGGAGAAGCAGTGCAGTATTAGCGGCAGGGCTATTTGATCACTCCTGATTCAAAGGAAGGGTGTTCAGGCCACCCAATGCCCTTCTGGACTTCAAATATTACCTAGATTTCTGTTTTCATACTTATATTTCACCAGTATATTCTTGTAAATATCGCAGGTTCCCAATACCATAATTCATCCTGCAGAATGATTCCTAAACCAAATCGAACCTGTTATTACCCTTAACCATGCAATATTTCCTCAATATAACTTAACAGAAGAACAAGGATATTGTTGGTCTTACAATACAGGAATGTAGGGGATCTTCCTCCTGCTGAGAACCTCAAAGTTCCGTGCAGAAATGATCCCTGAAGAAGATGTAGACACCTATGAAAGACCTGAGAGAGCAAAAGTCAACTTCCATGTAAAACAACCTGGTCAAAATGAAGGGATGTGTCTGAAAGCCTCTCTCTTCTTAATGTAGATTAAATCGACCAAACCAGGCCTGTGTGGAGAGCTGTTCCCGGGTGCCTATGGTTGATATACCATTCTATCTTGTGAAAGTGTCACAGGAAGTATGGGCAGCCTCCATCTCATGGGACCCTTGGAAGCAACTGTTAGGAAAAAGTGGTTGCCAACCCAGTGACCTCATTCAGTTCGTGAAGGAAGTGACCTATCACACTTCCTTGGTGATGGAACTCTCTGAACTCGGGATCCAGGAAGCCAGGCACCCAGAGCCAGTCCCAGTCCCAGTCCCAGTGGTCTCATTTGTTTGGATTTACCAAGGACAGAGTCAGTCTTTCTTAGTACCTACTGAAGTGAGAATGGCCAAATGCCAGGAGAGCTCTGAAGAGGGGCCTTTTCTGAGAAAGCAGGTAGTGGCTCAACCATGGCTCCTGACAACTTCACAGAGTTGGCAAAGAAGTCCAGGTCTGAGATAGGACAGGCAATTTTGGTGGAACATAGTATGGCCCACCAGTCAGAGGACACTCAGGATACTCACAGACATACTTGGGGGAAGGAGATTCCGTTGTGGGTGTCTGTGTGAGTTTGTGGTTTTGTCTCATGTTCTGAGAATAGGTAGGAAAGGCGGTTTGTTTGTTTAGACTGGAATGTTTCTAGAAAGTCGTTTGACAACGCGAGTGTTTCTATGTCTGTGTATCCCACTGAATCCGTTTTTGTAGACATTTGAAAAGAGAATTCATCAATGGTTGTGTCCTGTCTAGTAGAAAGCTTCCCAGCATTCATCTTGCCAAATTAAAGAATAAAGAGCTGCTTGCCTTATGGATGGGCAACACCTATTATCTTCTTAAGTTCCTCTTTTCTTCCTGAATACTGGCCACTCTCCAGAATAGCCTCATGGTATTATTTCCAAGATATGTACCACCTCCAAGCTCTGTGACATGATCATGTACTGGATAGCTGAAGGGAATGAGAGCATCTCAGAAAACTCAGATATCAGTGCGACCAGTAAAGTCTCAGTGGAGAAATACTTCTTTGGACTTTTGCTTACCTATTGTTCTGTTGTCCTGAATGTCAGGAACGTGTTTGCCTCAGGCCACCCCTGTGTGAAACCTGAAGAAATCAGTTTTCAAATGGAAAAGGATGGGCGTCACCTGTGGCTCTTTGCTTAATTGCTTTGGAAATGGATGTGGCTGAATCAGCCTCTTTGCCCTCTGTGAGGCAGTGGCTTAGATTCTCAGCACCTGATGGATCTAAAGAAAGTTTCCAAGTGTGCATCCAAAACCAAAATGGCCAAAAGAGCAGTCATTGTGGATGAAGTCTCTCGCCTTCCTCTGTAAGCTTCCTGACCTCCATCAAGTGAGAATAGGGATCCGTTGGGTCAAACCAGTTCTTCAAAGCTCTGCAGAGGCTAGCCAATAGGTGCTTGGGTTTTGTCAGGACACCAATTCACATAAAGAATCTATACCAGTCAGTTGGCCTCAAACTGGAGAAGCAGAGCAGTATTAAAGAAGGGCTATTTGATCACTCTTGGTTCACAGGAATGGTGTCTAGTCCACTCTGACTTTAGGCAAATGAGGGGCAAGGGAGCTTATTTTGGACACTGTCTTGGGCTGCGCCCGTCATGGAAACCTCTAGCTAGAGGTTATTCAGAGTGTCTATGTTGAAGAAGATGAGGGCCATGTGGGAGTTTTTTGGTTTTAATTGTGGTCAATTGTTGGTGGTTAGAAGAGAATCCTGGGTCCACCTGGGCTGGAATTCTGGTGCGATTCCCCTTAAAGACTGATTTCTGGAACTGACCTCAGAGAAATATTGCCATTAATTGTGTTGGGATTTTAGGCGGCCATGCATGAGAGTCGCCATTGGAAACTGAGATCTAAGCCTGGGGTGGCTATTCACCAAGCACTGTCAATCTCAGCCAGGACATCACATGATTTTATTCTGAAAGACTTGGCAGCCATTGTTGAGAGTCAAAACACACATGGACCTCACATTGTAGACCTCAATGGGCCTGGCTTCATGTGGCCTTTTGGCCACTCTTTGGGAAGACTTGCCTCTGAAAATTCTCCAGAGTTTTCCTTGAAATGTGCTTCCTAAAAATTTAATGGTTCCTGAATGAATTGAAACCCACAGTTTCTCCAACTTCATCCTTGAAAAATGTCTAGATAAATACCATGAAATTTTTGAAATTTCCACGACCAGGTGGCACTGGAGAACCTTTGGATGTCCTGTTGCTGATCAAGAGTGTACCAGACAGTGCCTTCCTTGACTGGGTTTCATGAAAATGGTGTAGAACAGAGCTGCCAGTATGGTGGAGCCTGTTGAGTAGTGGGCCCAGAGCTGTGGTGTGCAGTTGTGTGATAAAATATCTGTGGTGGGGTCATGTGGATCTTACTTTGGCTTCCAAAGGCTTGTGACTGACATGGTGCAGCCAGCATACCTTTGTATATTAAGCCATCTTGTTAGATGGAGAGTTTTCAGGGCAATGTTCAGAATCAAGTTGCTATGGTCAAGGGGGCAAGCAATGTGGCGTAGAAGCCTGGTTGGTGCATTCTCCTGCAGACCCTTACACACCACACGTGACAGAACTCCCTCCAGCACTGTGTCCCAGTGGAACTCCTTGTATTTTGTGAAGCAAATACCAAACTCCCAGTGCAGCAACAAGAAACACAACAAAATTGGAGAATGACCAAATGGCTTCACAGTCTACACGGAAAGATTCTTAGACCCCAGTGGCCACAGTAAACCCACAAAGAGAGAATTCAGCACTGCTACCTCATGTTCATTGGAAAATAAGAAACCATGTCCTCCATGTAACAGATGCATACACAGCTTTGGTGGTCTCACTAAAAAGGAAGCTAAAGCTCCTGAAAACAACATATATTTCAAGTGTACAACCTCAAAGACAGTTTCCCAGATGTCTTGAGGCCTGCACACTTCCATGTTTGTGGAGTTTTTACAGTCTCCATTACTTTTGGAAACTCCTCTACCACCTCCAGTGTTGTGAACTCCAGAGCATTTTCCATTCCAGATATGTATTCCTAGATTTTCTAACTCTTCTCCTCTAATTGTATCTTACTTGGGGCTAAGGTAATGTCAAGGCATTGTTCTGGATGAGAGTGGGAAGATTTTTTTGTAGCACATATTTGCATACACATTGGATTCATTTTCCAATTATTCATTCAAAATACTGAATCCCTCATAGTAACCCACTCCCTACTAGACTCTGACTACAAATCCTAATATGATGGATAAAAATAGACCAAACCAAATTGAAATACAAGTAGTTCAGAGGATGCAAGGTTAACATTTGGACGTTCCTTTTGCATTATATATGGTAGGAGTTTTAAATCTAGTCATTTTTTTGTTGAAACACTTCTCCATGTGTTTTTAAAGTTAACAAATATGTGAATTCGTGTCTCCATTTCTCTGTAGCCTATTCAGCACATATATTTTTATATGCACATATAGAATCCTACCTGGTACCACACGTACATTCTTGTGAGGTGGCTCACTTGGCAGATACAAATTGTGAGAAGAGATCACTCCTGTTAAACACTGTTGAAACGGAAAATTCAACCTATGAGTGAGTATCCTAGCTGAACAACATTATACATAAATTCATGTTCAGTAAAATGAATATTTTTAGATCTGTGGATGATATATATTTCATGGTGAATTTCATTTGGCTTGTATATTAATACTTTTTAATTTCTGTGTGTGTATTTTAATATATATATATATATATATATATATATATATATATATATATATATATATATATATATATACACACTCTCCAGAGTTTTCAAAATATGAAATAAATGTATCTTATTATGTACTCCCTAAATTCATTAATATTTAAGTGTGTATTTATAATCAACTTTTCATAAGATTATTCTAAGACATATTCATCCTCCTGAAATACGTATTTGTTTCCTAGTACTGAAAACTAAGTTAAGTGAATTGTGCATACATATCCTAATATTTTTACACTAATTGACCCAGGTTAATATAAATGCAAGTAGATTTCTATAGGACATGATGTGTATTTTGACGTTCATTTTTTTTCAACACTTGTACATTACTATTTCCTCAGTTTATGCACATCATAAGATTTATATTTCATCCACAAGTTCACAAATTTAAAGGCTTTTGTTTTACTTTCAATCACTTCCTGCTTCAGAACACATGTATTCCTCCAGGTTACATGACTGGTCTTTTCATGAGACTTCTTTCCAAACACATTATTTTCGATTTCCACAATTACTTTTGAAGCAAAACTCACACATTCTTCATGATAAACCATAACCCTAATATTACCATTAGATGTATAACTGGTTTGAATGAATGGATATATATCAATATAAGGTTTCCTGTATATTTTCAGATATCAATTTGAACCATTATTTAAGTTGGAACCAGTTATATTATTTATTCACAGTATGGTCTATTCATGCATTATTTCTATATTCATAGACACAGTGTACACCTATTTGTATTCAAAATACTAATTTACACGTCTTCAAAATACTGTTCCTAGAAATGGTGAAAGAAATACTCATGTCACCTGATCTACATATACATTTTATCACAGTAATATTCTGGAAACAAAAAGCAAATGTCACACTTATGATTGTACTAAAGCCTAAATGGAAATTGAACATGGATTACTAAAATCATCCATGTCCAGTTTGCCTATTGCTCTCAAATGTGGATCCTATTGGTGACTACATATTTGTTTCTTCCTAAGATTATATATTCAACCTCAAACCTGTTGAAAATGTCTAATCCTATTACTCACCTTATACTTTGCCTGATTTCCTAATGTCTCTATTGATATATATTTTCCCCAGTTCATCATTGTGACTGCCTCTTAACATGTGCTGACATTTACATTCACTCTCTACATGAAACCCTATTGCTAAAGACCATTTTGTCCAAATCCTATACTCACTCATCTTTCTAAAACTACCGTCTATCTTTCTAATCCTACCGACTATCCCTTTTTGACTGCATGTTCTCTTCGACATTCAATCATCCAAGGTACAATATCCTATACCATTGTATATTGATTTATCTGAGACATCTGTGCAGAAATTAATTCAAAGCTAAGTATCCCAATCAAGGGCACAATGCCCTTCTGGGCATCAAATCTCACCTAGATTTCTGTTTTCATACCTATATTTCAACTGTATATTTTGTAAATATCACATGTTCCCATAACCATTATTCATCCTGCAGAATTATTCCTAACCCAATTGAACATGTTGTTAACCCTAACCATACACTGTTCCCTCAATCTAACTTTACAGAAGATCAGGGAGAGAGTTGGTCTTCCAATACTGGATTGTAGGGTATCTTCCACCTGATGAGAACCTCAAAGGTCCATGCAGAAATGATACATGGAGAAGAAGGCAGCTATGAAGGACCTGAGAGAGCAAAAGTCATTTTCAATGTTAAACAACCGGGTCAGGATGAAGAGATGTATCTGAATCAGCCTTTCTCTTCTTAATATAGAGAAGATGGACCAAACCAGGCCTGTGAGAAGAGCTGTTCCCGGGTGCCTATTGTTGATATACCATTCTAACTTGTGAAACTGTCACAGAAAGTAGGGGCAGTCTCCATCTCCTGGGACCCTTAGAAGCAAATATCAGTACACACTTCCTTGGTGATGGAACACTCTGAACTTGGGATCTAGGAAGCCAGGCACCCAGAGTAAGTCCCAGTCCCAGTCCCAGTGGTCTCAATTGTTTGGATTTACCAAGGACAGAGTCAGTCTTTGTTGGTACCTACTGAAGTGATAATGGCCAAATGTCAGGAGACCTCTGAAGAGGAGCCTTTTCTGAGAAAGCAGGTAGTGGCTCAACCATGGCTCCTGACAACTTCACAGAGTTGGCGAAGGAGACCAGATCTGAGACAGAACAGGCCATTTTGGGGGAACATAGTATGGACCACCAGTCAGAGGACACTCAATATATTCACCAACATACTTGGGGGAAGGAGGTGCCGTTGTGGGTGTTGGTGTGAGTTTGTGGTTTTGTCTCTTTTCTGAGAATAGGTAGGAAAGAGTGTTTGTTTGTTTGGACTGGAATGTTTCTAGAAAGTCGTTTGACAACGCGAGTGTTTCTATGTCTGTGCATTCCACTGTATCTGTGGTTGTAGACATTTGAAAAGCGAATGCATAAATGGTTGTGTCCTGTCTAGTAGAAAGCTTCCCAACATTCATACTGCACAATTTAAGAATGGAGAGAGGCTTGCCTTATGGATGGGCAACACCTACTACCTTCCTAAGTTCTTGTTTTCTTCCTGAATACTGGCCACTCTCCAGAATAGCCTCATGGTTTGGTTTCCAAGATATGTACCACCTCCAAGCTCTGTGACATGGCCATGTACTGGATAGCTGAAGAGAATAGAAGCATCTCAGAAAACTCACATATCAGTGTGACCATTAAAGTCTCAGTGGAAAAACACTGCACTGGGCCTTTTGCTTACCTATTGTTCTGTTTTCCTAAATGTCAGGAAGATCTTTGCCTCAGGAAACCCCTTTGTGAAGCCAGAAAAAAAGAGTTTTCAAATGGAAATGAATGGGCATCACCTGTGGCTCTTTGCTTAATTGCTTTGGAAAGAGATGTGGCTGAATCATCCTCTTTGCCCTGTGTGAGGCAGCGGCTTAGATTCTCAGCACCTGATGGATCTAAAGAAAGTTTCCAAGTGTGCATGTAAAACGAAAATGGCCAAAAGAGCAGTCATTGTGGATGAAGTCTCTCGCCTTCCTCTGTAAGCTTCCTGACCTCCATCACGTGAGAATAGGGATCCTTTGTGTCAAATCAGTTCTTCAAAGCCCTACAGAGGCTAGCACATAAGGGCTTGTGTTTTCTCATGACACCAATTCACATAAAGAATATATACCAGACAGTCAGTAGGCCTCAAATTAGAGAAGCAGAGCAGTATTAAGAGCAGGACTATTTGATCACTATTGGTTCACAGGAAGGGAGTCCAGGCCACCCTGACTTTAGGCAAATGAGGGGCAAGGGAGTTCATTTGGAAAACTGTCTTGGGCTGTGCCCCTCATGGAAACCTCCAGCCAGAGGTTATGAAGAGTGTCTATGTGGAAGAAGATGAGGGCCATTTGGGAGTGTTTTGGTTTTAATTGTGGTCATTTGTTTGGTGGTTGGAAGAGATGCCTAGGTCCACCTGGGCTTGAACTCTGGTGTGATTCCCCTTACAGATTGAGTTCAGGAACTGACCTCAGAGAAGTATTGCCATAAATTGTGTTGGGATTTTAGGAGACCACGCATGAGAGTTGCCTTTGGAAACTGAGATCAATGCCCAGGGTGGCTTTCCACAGAGCATTGTCAATCTCTGCCAGGGCATCACATTATTTTATACTGAAAGACTTGGCAGCCATCGTTGACAGTCAAAACACACATGGGCCTCACATTGTAGACCTCAATGGGCCTGACTTCATGTGTCTTTTTGGCCACTCTTTGGGAAGCCTTGCCTCTGAGAATTCTCCAGAGTTTCCTTGAAATGTGCTTCCTCAAACATTAATGGTTCCTGAATGAATTGAAACCCACAATTTCTCCAACTTCATCCTTGAAAAATGGCTAGATAAATACCATAAGATTTTTGAAATTTTCATGACCAGGTGGCACTGGAGAACCTTTCAATGTCCTCTTGCTGATGAAGTGTGTACCAGACAGTGCCTTGATTGACTAGGTTTCATGAAAATGATGTAGAACAGAGATACCAGTATGTTGGAGCCTGCTGAGTAGTGGGCCCAGAGCTGTGGTGTGCAGGTGTGTGATAAAACATCTGTGGTCGGGCCATGTGTATCTGCCATTGACTTCCAAATGGCTTGTGGCTGACATTGTGCAGCCAGGAATCACTTATACGTCTGATAACTCTCCATATAAGGCATCTTGTTATATGGAGATGTTTCAGGACAATGTTCAGAATCAGGTGCAATGGTCAAGGGGACAAGCTATGTGGGATAGAAGCCTGGTTGATGCATTCTCCTGCAGACCCTGACCCATCTCATGTGAAAGAACTCCCTCCAGCACTGTGTCCCAGCTGAATTCCTTGTATTTTGTGAAGCAAATAACAAATTCCCAGTGCAGCAGCAAGAAACACCACGAAAAGTGGAGGATGACCAAATTGCTTCACAGTCCACACGGAGAGTCACTTAGCCTTCAGTGGCGACAGTTTACCTACAAAGAGTGAATTCAGCACTGCTGCCTCATGTCCTTTGAAAAACAAGAAACCATGCCCTCCAGGTCACATAGATGCAGATCCAGCTTTGATGGTCTCATTAGAAAGAAAGCTAAAGCTCCTGACAACAACATATATGTCAAGTGCCCATCGTCAGAGGCAGTTTCTAAGGAAGTCTTCAGGCTGGCAGAGCTCCTTGTTTGATAGCATTTACCTATTAGACCAGGATGCAAGAAAAGACCACTGACTCCAATTAAAATCAAGTTAAAGCAAGCTTATATTTTCCACTGCCCAGGTGGCCTCTCCCTCCCAAAACAGTGGGAACAAGACAGCCACCCAAATTTCCTACAGCCCAGGTTTATAACCCAGAATTTTACACTACAGGGGGGTTAAAATATCAGAACTTTGACAAGCATCAAACTAATCGTAGTTTATATATATATATATATATATATATATATATATATATATATATATATATATTTGCTGGCCCCAACATCAGAATTTATGAAGACCATTAGAGCCCCAGAGAGGGTCATTGTCTGGCCAGGGAAGGCCAGTATTTATGAGGTGTCAATAAAGTTTCATAGAGGGCTGTTCCTGGTCAAAGAGCCAGGCATGGGTGAGTTCAAGGCCACGGGCAGGCATTGCAAGCAGGTTCAGAATTTGGTGTAATTTATAGTCAAGCCAAAATTTTCTTTTCATGGCTTTGTGGCAAGATGGATCCCAATTTTAATAAAAGATCAGGTTGGGTCTATCATTCCCCCCTTTTCTAATGTGTCCCTTTCAAATCTTTGATAGGGTAGGGGAAGAGCACTGAGGGAATTTTAATACCTCACGTAACAGTCTCCATATTTTTTGAACTCACACAAAACCAGTCTCCCTGATTTTACCTGACTTAATTAATTACTTAAAATGAAAGTCTATTTATTTTGGCTCCATTGTTGTAAGAAGAGTGGCGTCACTCATTTTGGCTTCTTCTGAGCTGAGAGAGGGTGACATGAGGGGGCACAGCATGAGGGACATGAGTTGCCTTTTAGAAGTCAGTTCGGTTTGAAGTCTGGTTGTGGTAGAACAGTTTGTAAAGTCATCTGGGGATGGGTTCTTCTATGAGAGAAACAAAAACCATGAGTACTGAATAAATGTTGCAGCTGCTGAAACAAGTCACTGTATAGATGTCCCCTCATCTGTCTTCAATATCCCCAGTTATCAGGACTTTCAACTTAATATTTAACTTTTAGTGTCACAGTTGTCCCACCCCATAAGATACAGTTTAATAATTTAATGTCATCTGATCTTGCAAATTCCTTTTACTAGTATGACCTCTGTGTGTAATAGAGAAACCTTTAATTCTGTTAGTCAGGGCTGGATAATCATACTAGCAAACACCAAGCCTACCTGTGTAGGTTAGGAATATCTGTAGGCCTTAAACAAAAAACTTCTGCCTCTGGTAGCTCCTCTTGATAGTCTCTTTTTATTCTCATCAGGCATTCCTCTCTGAGAATCTTTCTTTGTAGCCTCCAGTCTTACTTATTTTGGGAGGCTACCATAAAGTGTATACGTTAAAATATTATTATAACTATTATTATTTAAAATGCCCAGGAATGGCTGTATTTTGGGTTTATCTGTCTTTGCTAAGAGTTTAAGATGAAGCAGTAAAACTGACTTTTGTTTCTATCTATTGTTAACAGTCAGCTGAGATTTTATGGGAGTCATTTCTGGGGAAACTTGAGAGCAGCTTCTCAGTTCTGCTAGTGCCATTTGCGCTAGGTGATTCCAGGTCTTGCTTGACCATGTGGCTTCTCTCAGAAGCATCAGGAATATCTCCCTTCTCTGATGACTCTCTTCTTCGTAGAAAATGCACTGATTGGCTTTCTGTTCTCCAGTGGCCTCATTAATCTTCCTGATCAGGAGTTTATGTGGCTGAGAGTTGCAAAGTTCTTTAGAGAAGTCTCCTGTTCCCTGGATACAAACTGACTCAGAGGTCAAGAGCCAAAATTTGTTTTATTGTCCCTTTTCATTTAAATTAAATTTTAAATCCTAATCTTAAACATCCAACAAATAAATTTTAACAGCCTTATATTAAGAGTACTGTGCTTTAATGTCTATAATTTAAAATTATTTATCTTTTTATTATTTGGGATCTGTATTTTTCTGTCTTGTAGGTGATGCCTTATTATCTTAAATTAACCAATGTTGTGTTCAAAAGCAACTCTTTTGTAAAACACTAACAGGGAATCTTTAGTTAACTTATAAGGAAATTACAAAATAAAATTAACAAGAGTAAAAATACTTAGTTCGTGTAATAGCTACCCTGAATTTTTGGCTGAGTTATAAATTATATCCCCTTTTTGAGATCCTAGTAATCTTGACAGAAAAAAAAAAAAAAAAAACTTCTGAACGTAACTTTAAATTAAATAACATCTGACCTACTGCTTTCGTAGTTATTCTCACATGTTGTAAGATGAGACACAGAGCCTTATCTCAGGTAAGGCAGGGCTCTATATAAATCTTAAGTCTTTTAGTTCTAAAGCTGATCTTTTTTTTTTTATTTATCATCTTACACAGTTTACACAAATTGTTTGAGGTCACATGAACATTAGCTAACACCATATGATATCACATTTAAAACATGAATTAAAGAAAGGCTGAAAGTTTTTAACCTTTACATAGATTAGGAGCTCATTAACTTAAAAATATATTTAAATTTTTCCCCAATGTAAAAAGTAACTTAAAACTTTACATATCTTATTGATAACAAGTAAATAAATCCCCAATATATATATATATATTTTTTTACCATACAACTTCAGAACACCAGCTTGATGTAATGCTCTTTTAAAGTTTCTACCTTACAGACTTGTATACCTGGAAGATATGAGCACATTAATAGCATCACAATGACATTGATGTTTTTACATTAACCAAATTTAGCTTTTAAAGAAATTCCAGTACAGTGCTCTAAAATAACAGTTCTTATTTAATCAGTTGTTTAATTTTTATGGTTGCTTGCTCTAGAAAAATAAAAATAAACACAATGTTATGGGTAAACTTTTGTTTTCAGAAATTTGTGTCGCTTTATCACATGACTGATTTTTACAATCTTATACAGACTTTAGAACAAACTTATACAGACCTTACTAAATCAATCAGATATCTAACAAAAGTACTCATGAATGAGTAATCCCATATCAAATTTACTTCACTTATTTATCAAAATATTAGAGAAATGTATTGAACAGTGTAAACCATTTTTTTGTTAAAGGAAAAGTCCTAGAACCAAGGCATATTAGACATTTTATAGACATTAATATTTTATTAGATTTTTGAGCAGCTAGAAAAACTTGTAAGCTTAAATTTAAAGACATTTATTGTTATTTGTTTATCCAAATTTAAAGTGAACCATTTAACTCACGTGAATTAAAGATCTTCGAATCCACTTTTTAAAATTTGTTTTTATGAGTGCTTTTTTTTAATGATCGCTCCTTATATATGTTAATTTGTATATCATATATATGATATACGAACATATGGATATATGGACATACAACACATAACAAAAGTGTGCACAAATAATAATAGTAAGGCCTTGTAGCTTTTCACAGGTGAAATCTCCATTGTAATGTTTCAGAACTCCACTGTTGGTCAAAGATAGAACTGATGAGAAAAATATTAACCTAGTTCTCTAGGATCAAAATAATGAGCTCAAAAAAAATACAGAATCTAAGGAAAAAAATGAGAGTCCTAGAAAAAATGACTGGCCAGTAATTAGTAAATACCATACGATTTACCTTTTTTTTTCCCACTTAGACATCAGATCAGTCTCCTACTGAGCTTGTAGGCTTCTTTCATTTACATTTCAACATAAGTCCTGGCTGAGTTCTGGAAGGAGCTGGAAAAAACTGATATTCTGAGCGGACACCTCAGGCCTAAGGCACTTTAACCATAATTTTCAGGTGAGGATGTTGAAAATTATGATACAATTTTAAGATACAATTCAAAATTTTATACCTTAACATCTTGTTTTGTCAACAGATACCATACTATGATTTACTATCCTTGTCCAAATTAACGCACTGACACACTGTGACATTTACCCAGGCTACCCAATTAAAAATTGGTGAAAAAAAAGACTAAATGATTGGGAAGTTACTTGCCAACTTGGAAGTAGAATTCTTTAGTTTTCCATTTTAAGTATTTAAGTTCTCTGGCATGAATTATCTGAAATCATAAACTAAAAAATTACCTAAACCCGACTTTTAACTGCAAGATTGAGCAATGCTACAAAAACCCATCCAGATACCATATTGTTACAATAAAACATCATCATTTAGACACACATTCAGCTAAGATCATTCCCAAGAAACAATTTATAATATCAACACATTATTGCACATGTCTTAAATGGCCAGAAACAAAGACAAAAGACAGACAGAAAGGAGCTCCAGACTATGGCTGACAGGACAGAAGCCTTTAAAACAGCAGATAAGAGAAAAATCTCCTACACCAGTGGCATGATAGATGTCCCCACAAGGGCATCAGATGTTTTCACAGAGGGGCAACCTGAAATGTAATATCAAAGGTCTCCATGGTGACTTTACTGCATTTAGTGTCTCCTTTTTCTTTTTCTCTTTTTTAAGAAAACAGAGGTGGCATAATACTTACAGTGCAGGGAAGGAAGGAGGGAATTTACTGAAGCAACAGGACTTCGGCAGCTGCTGGGAGTCCCTCAGTCCCGTCTTTTACTTAAACAGGATTAGCTCCTCTGGTTTGGTTCCACCCCAAGCACGCTGAATCTCCTAACATTTCAGTAGTCAGCTCTCAAAAATTCCGGGGTCGGGGGGGTATCAAAATTTGTAACTTAAATTTCGGTTCTGGACCTTGAAGCCAATTAATACCAATTTAATATAAGGACAGGGTTTGAGAAAAAGTAAAAGGGAGGTTTACTGCTTTGCTAACAAAGGATAAAAACAGGGGACTCTGTCCAAAGTTGTGACTCTCTTGATCTGGAGGGACAAGGGGTTTTAAAGGAGCTTCACTTGTTAACCTGGGAGATACTCAGTTATTAGGTCTCCAGCAGGCATTGCCCTCTGCAGTGGGTGTGCTCCAGACAGCCAGCTAGGGGCTTCTCTCATCCTGCTTAACAAAGGGGGGTATAGTGCATCCCATTTCTTTAAAACACATTCCAAACGGGTGACAGGCTTACATGCTTTATTACCCATTTTCACGTCCAATATCCTTAAGTTTTTACCACAGAAATCACACAACAAAACGCACAAAAACAAACAAATAAAAAACATTTAGAACACAGAACAAAACACACACAAATAAAACAGAAACTCGGCGAATAAACAGAAAACCAGAGGAGCAATGCAGCGTCTTGCTAAAGCTCCGGGGTAGGAGCTCCTGCGTGCCAGTCGGCACCTCTCTACATTTTCAGAGGTATTCCCTACAGAAAAGAACAGAGGAAAGAAGGATTCCTATTACTGTCCCGGACAGGAGTATATGTGAGCCTTCCCAGGCCACCTCTCTGTCATAAGAAGAGAACTCCGTTAACCGGATATCAGATGTTATAAAGGCGCCTCTTACCTATGAAGGCCTCCTCCACCAGGTGCTTGATAATAGTTTTAGTGCGATGGTTCACTGCAGTGATCCACGGACTGAAGGCTCATTCCAAGGCCTTGGAACTTGGCTCTCCAGCCTGGAGTCCTGGAGGATAGGCCAGCTTCAGAATTTCCAGCAGTATGGCTTTGTGATCTGGTCGGGTCATGTTGCTGGGGAACTCCAAAATGTTAGTCCTGGACACAAGAAAAGACCACTGACTCCAATTAAAATCAAATTAAGGCAAGCTTAATATTTCAAGCAGCCGGGCTGCCTCTCCCTCTCAAAATGGCGGGAACAAGACAGCAACCCCACCTTTCCTACAGCCCAGCTTTATAGCCCAGAAAGTTACACAAAAGGGGGGTTACAGAAAACAGAACTTTGACAAGCATCACACTAATTGTAGTTTACATTTGTTTTTTCTGGCCCCAGCATCAGAAATTATGAGGACCATTAGAGCCTCAGAGAGGGTCATTGTCTGGCCAGGGAAGGCGAATATTTATGAGGTGTCATTAAAGTTTCAGAGAGGGCCGTTTTCTGGTCAGAGAGCCAGGCATGGGTGAGTTCAAAACATGGTCAGGCATTCTAAGCAGGTTCAGAATTTGCAGTAATTTATAGTAAAGCAAAAATTATCTTTTCATGGCTTTGTGGCAAGATGGCTCACAATTTTAATGAAAGATCATGTTGGGTGATCAACCCTGTCCCCTACTTTTGGAAAATCCTCTACCACCTCCAAGGTTGTGAACTCCTGAGCATTTTCCATTCCAGATATGTATTCACAGAATTTCTAACTCTTCTTCTCTAATTGCGTCTTACTTGGGGCGAAGTTAATGTCAAGCCATTGTTCTGGATGAGAGTGGGAAGAATATTGTGCAGCACATAATTGCATACACATTGGATTCACTTTCCAATTTTCCAATTGAAATACTGAATTCCTGACAATAACCCATACCCTTCTAGACGCTAACTACAAATACTAATATGATGGAGAAAAATAACCCAAACGGAATTGAAATACAAGCAGTTCAGAGGAGGCATGGTGTATATTGGACTTGCCTTTTGCAAGATAAAAGGTAGGTGTTATAAATCTAGTCATTTTTTAATTGAAATAGTTTTATATGTGTATTAAAGTTAACAAATATGTGAATTCCTATCTCCCTTTCGCTGTAACCTATTCAGCACATTAATTTTTATATACACATATAGAATCCTACCTGATATCACACGTACATTTTTTTGAGGTGCCTGACATTGCAGATACAATTTGTGAGAAGAGATTACTCCACCTAAATGCTGTTGGAACTGAAAATTCAAGCTAATGGTGAGCTTCCTAGTTGAATAACATTATACGTAAATCCATGTTCAGTAAAATGAATATTTTTGGATCTGTGGATGATATATATTTCATGGTGAAATTCGATTGGCATATATAATTCTACTTTTGAATGTCTTTGTGTGTGTGTTTGTGTGTGTGTGTGTATATATATATATATATATATATATATATATATATATATATATACAAAATAAATCTCCAGATTTTTCAAAATATGAAATATATGTGTCTTATATACACTCCCTAAATTCATTCATGTTCATGTATGTGGATTAATAATCAACTTTTCACAAGATTATTCTCAGAAATATTCATCCACCTGAAATACATATTTGTTTCCTAGTACTGAAAACTAACTTCAGTGAAAGGTGCAAACAAATCCTAGTATTTCTACATTAACTGACCTAGTTTAACATCAATGCTAGTAGATTCCTATGGGACATGATGTGTATTTTGACATTAATTATTATTCAACACTGGTACATTACTATTTCTTCAGTTTATGCACATCATAGGATATATATTTCATCCACTACTTAGCAAATTTATAGGCATTTGTTTCACTTTCAATCACTTCTTGCTCCAGAACACATGTATTTCCCTATGTTTCTTGACTGGTCTTTTCATGAGACTTTTTTCAAATATATTATTTTCAATTTCCATGATCAATTTTTAAGCAAAACTCACACATCCTTCATGATAAAACATAACCCTAAGATGACCATTAGATATATAACTGGTTGGAATGATTGATTTTGCATCTTTATAACATTTCTTATGTATTTTCAGATATCCATTCAATCCATTATTTAAAGTGGATCCAGTTATATTATTTATTCCCAGTATGGTCTATTCATGCGTTATTGCTATATTCATAGACAGAGGGTATACCTATTTGTACCCCAATACAAATTTATATGTCTTCAAAATATTGCTCCTGGAAATGGTGGAAGAAATACTCATGTCACGTGATACACATATACATTTTATCACAGAAATATTCTGGACACAAGAAGCAAAGGTCACACTTTCAATTGTACCAAAGCCTAAATGGAAAGTGAGCATGGATTACTAAAAACATCTATGTCCAGGTTGCCTAATGCTCTCAAATGTCAATCCTATTGGTGACTACATATCTGATTCTTCCTAAGATTATATATTCAACCTCAAGCCTGTTGAAAATGTCTAATCCTATCACTCACTTTGTACTTTGCTTGATTTCCTAATGTCTTTATTGATATCTGCTTTCCCTCATATTTTCCCCAGTTCATCATTGTGACTGACTCTTCACATGTGCTGACATTAACACTCACTCTCTAACCGAAACCCTATTGCTAAAGAACTTTTTGTTCAAATCCAATACTCACTCTTCATCCTAAACCTAACTACTACCTTCCTCATCGTACTGAATATCGCTTTTTGACTGGATGTTCTCTTCAACATTCAATCATCCAAGGTACAAGGTCCTATGCCATTGTATATTGATTTATCTGAGACAACTGTGCAGCACATAACTCAAAGCTAAGTATACCACTTAAGGGTCCAATTCCCTTCTGGGCTTCAAATCTTTCCTAATTTTCTGCTTTCATACTTATATTTCACCTATATACTCTTGTAAATATCGAAGGTTGCCAATACCATTATTCATCTCGCAAAATGATTCCTAACCCAAATCAAACATGTTATTAACCCTAAACATACACTGTTCCATCAATATAACTTACAGAAGAGCAGGGACAGAGTTGGTCTTACAATATAGGAATGTAGGTGATCTTCCACCTTCTGAGAACCTCAAAGATCCATGCAGAAATGATCCTTGGAGAAGATTTATGCAGCTATGTTGGACCTGAGAGAGCAATAGAAATCTTCCATGGCAAACAACCTGGTCAGGATGAATTGATGGGTCTAAGTCAGCCTCTCTTTTCTTATTGTAAAGAAGTTGGAAGAAACAGGCCTGTGTGGAGAGCTGTACCTGGGTGCCTAAGGTTGATATTCCATTCTAACTTCTGAATGTGTCAGAGGATGTTGGGGCAGCCTCCATCTCATGGGACCCTTGGAAGCAACTGTTAGGACAAAGTGGTTTTCAAGGCAGTGACCTCATTCAGTTCCTGAAGGAAGTGACCTCTCCTCACTTCCTTGGTGATTGAATTCTCTGAACTTGGAATCCAGGAAGACAGGCACCCAGAGCCAGTCCCAGTCCTAGTCCCATTGGGCTAACTTGTTTGCTTTTTCCAAGGACAGAGTCAGTCTTTCTTGGTACCTACTGATGTGAGGATGGCCAATTGCCAGCAGAGCTCTGAAGAGGCACCTTCCCTGAGAAAGCAGGTAGTGGCTCACCGCTGTCTCCTGACAACTTCACATAGTTGGCCAAGGAGACCAGATCTGAGAGAGGACAGGCCATTTCGGGGGAACATAATATGGCCCACCAGTCAGAAGACACTCTGGATAGTCACAGACCTACTTGGGGGAAGGAGGTGGCTTTGCCGTTGTGGGTGTGAGTTTGTGGTTTTTTTCTCATGTTCTGAGAATAGGTAGGAAAGGCGTTTTTTTCTGGTGTGGAGTGAACTGTTTCTAGTAAGTCCTTTGACATTGTGAGGGTTTCTATGTCTGTGTATCCCACTGTATCCGTGGTTGCAGACATTAGAAAAGAGAATGCATCAATGGATTTGTTTTCTCTAGTAGAAAGCTTCCCCACATTAATACTGCCCAATAGATTAATGGACTTCACTTTGCCTTATGGATGGGCAACACCTACTGTCTTCTTAAGTTACTGTTTTCTTCATGAATTCTGGCCACTCTACAGAATACGCTCATGGTTTTGTGTCCCAGATATGTAACACCACAAGGCTCTGTGACATGGCCATGTACTGGATAGCTGAAGAGATTGAGAGCATCTCAGAAAACTCAGATATCAGTGTGACCAGTAAAGTCTCAGTGAAGAAACCCTTCTTGGGCCATTTGCTTACTTGTGTTTCAATTACCCTGAATTTCAGGAAGGTCTTTGCCTCATGCCAACCCTTTGTGAAGCCTGAAGAAAACTGTTTTCATATGGAAATGAATGGGCTTCACCTGTGGCTCTTTGCTTAATTGCTTTGGAATGGGATGTGTCTGAATCAGTCTCTGGTCCTTGTGTGAGGCTGTGACTTAGATTCTCAGCACCCAATGGATCTAAAGAAAAATCCCATGTGCTTCCCAAACCGAAATGGCCAAAAGAGAAGTCATTGTGGATGAATTTTTTTGCCTTCTTGTTTTAGGTTCCTGACCTCCATTAAGTGAGAATAGGGATTCTTTGGATTAAATGAGTTCTTCAAATCCCTGCAGAGGCTTGCCCATATGTGCTTGGGTTTTCTCATGACTCCAAATCACATAAAGAATCTATACCTCACAGCCAGTAGGCCTCAAATTGGAGAAGCGGAACACTTTAACAGCAGGAATATTTGATCACTCCAGGTTCACAGGAGGAGTGTCCAGGCCACCATGATTTTAGGCAAATGAGGGGCAAGTGAGCTTATTTTTTACACTTTCTTAGGCTGTGCCCCTCATAGAAATCTCCAGCCAGAGGTTATGATGAGTGTCTATATGGAAGAAGATGAGGGCCCTGTGGGAGTGTTTTGATTTTAATTGTGGTCATTTTTGTGGTGGTTGGAAGGAATGACTGGTTCCACCTGGGCTTGAACTCTGGCGTGATTCCCCTTAGAGACTGAGTTCTGGAACTGAACTCAGAGAAGTATTGCCATGAATTGTGTTGGGAATTTAGAAGGCCATGCATGAGACTCACCCATGGAAACTGAGATCTAGGCCCAGGGTGTCTTTCCACAAAACAATGGGAACCTCAGCCAGGATATCACATGATTTTATTCTGAAAGATTGGCAGGTATAGTTGAGAGTCAAAACACACATGAACCTCACATTGTAGGCCTCAATTTGCCTGGCTTCATGTGACCTTTTGGCAACTCTTTGAGAAGCCTTGCCTGTGAGTGTTCTCCAGAGCTTTCATTGAAATGAGCTTTCTCAACACTTAATGGTTCCTGAATGATTTGAAACCCACAGTGCCTCCAACTTAATCTTTGAAAAATGGCTGGATAAATACCATGAAATTTTTGAAATTTCCATGACCAGGTGGCACTGGAGAATCTTTGGAAGTCCTGTGGTTGATCATGTGTATACCAGAGAATGCCTTGTTTTACTGGGTTTTATGAAAATGGTGTAGAACAGAGATGCCAGTAATTTGTATCCTGCTGATTAGTGGGCCTAGAGCAGTGGTGGGCAGGTGTGTGATAAAACACCATGGTGGGGCCATGTGGATCGGCCATTGGCTTCCAAATGGATTATGACTGACATAGTGCAGAAATCAGACACTTATATGTAAAGGCATTTTTTATATGGAGAGGTTCAGGGCAATGTTCAGAATCAGTTTACTATGGTTATTGGGGCAAGCTGTGTGGGATAGAAGCCTGGTTGGTGCATTCTCCTGCAGACCCTGACCCACCACACGTGACAGAACTCCCTTCAGCACTGTATCCTAGTAGAACTCCTTGTATTTGGTGAAGCAAATACCAAATTCCCAGTGCAGCAGCAAGAAACACCACGAAAAGTGGAGGATGACCAAATGTCTTCACAGTCCACACGAGGAGACACTTAGCCTCCAGTGGCCACAGTTTACATACAAAGAGAGAATTCAGCACTGCTGCCTCATGGTCATTGGAATATAAGAAACCATGTCTTCCAGGTCACATAGATGCAGACCCATTTTGATGGTCTCACTACAAAGGAAGTTAAAGCTCATGACAACAACATATATTTCAAGTGCCCAACCTCAGAGGCAGTTTTCCAAGAAGTCTTAGGCCAGCAGAGCTCCATGTTTGTGGAGTGTTTACAATGTTCTTTACGTTTGGAAACTCCTCTACCACCACCAAGGTTGTGAACTCCCGAGCATATTCCATTCCAGATATGTATTCACAGATTTTCACACTTTTCTACTCTAATTGTGTCTTACTTGGGCCAAGGTAATATCAAGGCATTGTTCTGAATGTGAGTGGGAAGATTTTTGTGTAGCACATATTTACATACACATTCGATTCATTTTTCAATTTTCTATTTGAAATACTGAAGCCCTGAAACTAACACATACCCTACTATACTCTAATAATTCTAATATGATGGTGAAAAATAACCCAAACAGAATAGAAATACAAGCAGTTCAGAGGAGGCATGGTGTATTGTTACAATTGCCTTTTGCATTATATAGTGTAGGAGTTATAAATCTAGTCATTTTTTGTTGAAATAGTTCTACATGTGTTTTTAAAATTAACAAATATGTGAATTCCTGTCTCCCTTTCTCTGTAGCCAATTCAGCACATGTATTTTTATATGCACATATAGAATTCTACCTGGTACCACACGTACATACTTGTGAGGTAACTGAATTGGCAGATGCAAATTGTGAGAAAGGATAACTCCTCCTAAATGCTGTTGGAACTGAAAATTCAACCTATGGGTGAGCTTCCTAGTTGAATAACATTATACATTAATCCATGTTCAGTAAAATGAATATTTTTCGATCTGTGGATTATATATATTTCATGATGAATTTCGATTGGCATATATATTGCTACTTTTTTTCTTTTATTGGTTGCTCAAAACATTAAAAATCTCTTGACATATAATATTTCATACATTAGATTCAAGTGGCTTATGAACTCCCATTTTTAGCCCAAATAGAGATTACAGAATCACATCGATTACACATCCACATTTTTACATAATGCCCTATTAGCTACTGTTGTATTCTGCTACCTTTCCTATACTCTACTATCTCCCCTCCCCTTCCTTCCGATCTTCTCTTTTTTCCCCATCTACTGTAATTTATTTCACTCCATGTTTATTTTCCCATTCCACTCACAACAATATGTAATTTTGTGTAACAATGAGGGTCTCCCTCCATTACCATGCAATTTCCCTTTTCTCTCACTTACCCTCCCACCTCATGTCTCTGTTTAAAGTTAATCTTTTCTTCCTGCTATTGCTCCCTGCTCTGTTCTTAGTTGCTCTCATTATATCAAAGAAGACATTTGGTATTAATTTTTTAGGGATTGGCTATCTTCACTAAGCATAAACTGCTCCAGTGCCATCCATTTTTCTGCAAATTTTATGATTTTGTCATTTGTTAGTGCTGCGTAATACTCCATAGTGTATAAATGCCACATTTTTTTATCCATTCATCTATTGAAGGGCACCTGGGTTGGATCCACAGTGTATCAATTGTGAATTGTACTGCTATGAAAATCCATGTGGTAGTATCCCTGTATTACTCTCTTTTAAGGTCTTCAGGGAATAGTCAGAGAAGGGCAATAGCTGAGTCAAATTGTGGTTCCATTCACAGCTTTCCCAGGAATCTCCATACTGCTTTCCAAATTGGCCACACCAGTTTACAGTCCCACCAGCAATGTACAAGAGTATCTTTTACCCCACATCCTTGCCAGCACTTGTTGTTGTTTGACTTCATAATGGCTACCAATTTACTGGAGTGAGATGGTATCTTAGGGTGATTTTGATTTGAATTTCTCTGACTGCTAGAAATGGTGAGCATTTTATTATGTACTTGATGAATGATTGTATGTCCTCCTCTGAGAAGTGTCTGTTCAAGTCCTTGACCCATTTGTTTATTGGGTTATTTGTTATCTTATTGTCTAATTTTTTTTGAGTTCTTTGTATATTCTGGATATTAGGCCTCTATCTGAAGTGTGAGGAGTAAAAATTTGTTCCCATGATGTATGCTCCTTATTTACCTCTCTTATTCTTTCTCTTGCTGATAAAAAACTTTTCAGTTTAAGTAGTCCCATTTGTTGATTCTTGTTATTAACTCTTGTGCTATGGATGTCATATAAAGGAATTTGGAGCCCGATCCCATAATATGTAGATCAGAGCCAACTTTTTCTTCTATCAGACACAGAGTCTTTGATTTGATATCTAGCACCTTGATCCACTATGAGTTAACTTTTGTGCATGGCGAGAGAAAGGAATTCAGTTTCATTTTGTTGCACATGGATTTCCATTTTTCCCAACACCATTTGTTGAAGATACTATATTTCCTCCATTGCATGCTTTTAGCTCCTTTATCAAATATAAAATAGTTGTAGCTTTTTGGATTAATCTCTGTGTCCTCCATTCTGTACCATTGGTCCACCCGCCTGTTTTGGTACCAGTACCATGCTGTTTTTTTTTAAATTAATTTTATTGTAGGTTGTTCAAAACATTTCATAGTTCTTGATATATCATATTTCACACTTTGATTCAAGTGGGATATGAGCTCCCATTTTTACCCCATATACAGATTGCAGAATCACATCAATTGCACAACCATTGATTTACATATTGCCATTCTGGTGACTGTTGTATTCTGTTGCCTTTCCTATCCTCTACTATCCCCCCTCCCCCTCCCCTCCCCTCTTCTCTCTCTACCTCCTCTACTGTAATTCATTTCTCCCCCTTATATTTTTCCTCCTTTCCCCTCATTTCCTCTTGTATGTAATTTTGTATACCCCTGAGGGTCTCCTTCCATTTACATGCAATTTTCCTTCTCTCTCCCTTTCCCTCCCACCTCTCATCCCTGTTTAATGTTAATCTTCTTCTCATGCTCTTCGTCCCTACTCTGTTCTTAGTTAATCTCCTTATATCAAAGAAGATATTTGGCATTTGTTTTTAAGGGATTGGCTAGCTTCACTTAGCATAACCTGCTCTAATGCCATCCATTTCCCTCCAAATTCTATGATTTTGTCATTTCTTAATGCAGAGTAATATTCCATTGTGTATAAATGCCACATTTTTTTATCCATTCTTTTATTGAAGGACATCTATGTTGGTTCCACAGTCTTGCTATTGTGAAATGTGCTGCTATGAACATGGATGTAGCAGTGGCCCTATAGTGTGCTCTTTTTAGGTCTTTAGGGAATAGACCAAGAAGGGGAATAGCTGGATCAAATGGTGGTTCCATCCCGAGCTTTCCAAGAAATCTCCATACTGCTTTCCAAATTGGGTGCACCAATTTGCAGTCCCACCAGTAATGTACAAGAGTACACTTTTCCCGACATCCTCGCCAGCACTTGTTGGTGTTTGACTTCCTAAAGGCTGCCAATCTTACTGGAGTGAGATGGTATCTTAGGGTGGTTTTTATTTGCATTTCTCTGACTGCTAGAGATGGTGAGCATTTTTTCATATACTTCTTGATTGATTGTATGTCCTCCTCTGAGAAATTTCTGTCCAGGTCCTTGGCCCATTTGTTGATTGGGTTATTTGTTATCTCATTGTCTAATTTTTTTAGTTCTTTGTATATTCTGGATATTAGGGCTCTGTCTGAAGTGTGAGGAGTAACGATTTGTTCCCAGGACGTAGGCTACCTATTTACCTCTCTTATTGTTTCTTTTGCTGAGAAAATAACTTTTTAGTTTGAGTAAGTCCCATTTGTTGGTTTTAGTTATTAACTGTTGTGCTATGGGTGTCCTATTTAGGAATTTGGATCCCGACCCCACAGTATGTAGATCATAGCCAACTTTTTCTTCTATCAGACGCCATGTCTCTGATTTGATATCAAGTTCCTTGATCCACTTTGAGTTAACTTTTGTGCATGGTGAGAGAAAGGGATTCAGTTTCATTTTGTTGCATATGGATTTCCAGTTTTCCCAACACCATTTGTTGAAGATGCTAGCCTTCTTCCATTGCATGCTTTTAGCCCCTTTATTGAATATAAGATAGTTGTAGTTTTGTGGATTGGTTTCTGTGTCCTCTATTCTGTACCATTGGTCCACCCGCCTGTTTTGGTACCAGTACCATGCTGTATTTGTTTCTATTGCTCTGTAGTATAGTTTGAAGTCTGGTATAGCTATACCGACTGATTCACACTTCCTGCTTAGCAATGTTTTTGCTATTCTGGGTCTTTTATTTTTCCATATGAATTTCATGATTGCTTTCTCTATTTCTACAAGAAATGCCATTGGGATTTTGATTGGCATTGCATTAAACTATTGAGAACTTTTGTTAATATCGCCATTTTGATGATGTTAATTCTACCTTTCCATGAACAGGGTATATTTTTCCATCTTTTAAGATCTTCTTCAATTCTCTCTTTAGGGTTCTGTAGTATTCATTGTATAAGTCTTACACCTCTTTTGTTAGGTTGATTCCCAAGTACTTTATTTTTTCTGAGGATATTGTGAATGGGGTGGTTGTCCTCATATATATTTTAGAGGATTTGTCGCTGATATACAGGAATGCCTTTGATTTATGCCTGTTGATTTTATATCCTGCCACTTTGCTGAATTCATTTATTAGCTCTAATAGTTTCTTTGTAGACCCTTTTGGGTCTGCTAGGTATAGAATCATGTCATCTGCAAATAGTGATAATTTGAGTTCTTCTTTTCCTATTTTTATGCCTTTAATTTCTTTTGTCTGTCTAATTGCACTGGCCAGTGATTCGAGAACTATGTTGAACAGAAGTGGTAAGAGTGGATATGCCTGTCTTGTACCAGATTTTAGAGGGAATGCCTTCAGTTTTTCTCCATTCAGAATGATGCTAGGCTGAGGCTTAGCATAGATTTCTTTTACAATATTGAGGTATGTTCCTGTTATCCCTAGTTTTTCTAGAGTTTTGAACATAAAGGGATGCTGTACTTTGTCGAATGCTTTTTCCGCATCTATCGAGATGATCATATGGTTCTTATATTTAAGCCTATTGATGTGGTGAATAACATTTATTGATTTTCGTATATTGAACCAACCTTGCATCCCAGGGATAAATCCTACCTGATCATGGTGCACAATTTTTTTGATATGTTTTTGTATCCGGTTCGCGAGAAGTTTATTGAGCATTTTTGCATCTAGGTTCATTAGAGATATTGGTCTGTAGTTTTCTTTCTTTGGAGTGTCTTTGTCTGGTTTAGGAATCAGGGTGATGTTGGACTCATACAATGAATTTGGAAGTTCTCCCTGTTTTTCATTTTCCTGAAATAGCTTGAAAAGTATTGGTATTAGTTCCTCTTTAAAGGTTTTGTAAAACTCTGCTGTATACCCATCCGGTCCTGGGCTTTTCTTAGTTGGTAGTCTTTTGATGGTTTCTTTATTTCCTCAGTTGATATTCGTCTGTTTAGGTTGTCAATATCCTCCTAACTCAATCTGGGCAAATCATATGACTTAAGAAATTTATCGATGCCTTCACTATCTTCTAATTTATTGGAGTATAAGGATTCAAAATAATTTCTGATAATCTTCTGTATTTCTGAAGTGTCTGTTGTGATATTGCCTTTTTCATCCCATATGCGAGTAATTTGAGTTCTCTCTCTTCTTCTCTTCATTAGCGTGGCTAAGGGTCTGTCAATTTTATTTATTTTTTCAAAGAACCAACTTTTAGTTTTGTCAATTTTTTCAATTGTTTCTTTTGTTTCAATTTCATTAATTTTTGCTCTGATTTTAATTATTTCTTGTCTTCTACTTTTTTGCTGTTTTTTTGCTCTTCTTTTTCTAGGACATTGAGTTGAAGTATTAGATCATTTATTTGTTGGTTTGTTTCTTTTTTTAAGGAATGAACTCCAAGCAATAAATTTTCCTGTTAGAACTGCTTTCAATGTGTCCCATAGATTTCGATATGTTGTGTCTGTGTTTTCATTTATCTCTAAGAATTTTTTAATATCCTCCTTGATGTCTTCTATAACCCATTTATCATTCAGTAACCTATTTTTCGTTCTCCAATTGATGCATGATTTTTCCTTACTTCTTTTATCGTTGATTTTCAATTTCATTTCATTATGTTCAGATAAGATGCATGGTATTATCTCTACTCCTTTCTATTGTCTAAGAGTTGCCCTGTGACATAATATATGATCTATTTTTGAGAAGGATCCAAGTGCTGCTGAGAAAAAAGTGTAACTGCTTGATCTTGGGTGGTATATTCTATATATGTCAATTAAGTCTAGGTTATTAATTATGTTATTGAGTTCTATAGATTCCTTATTCAACTTTTCTTTGTAAGATCTATCCAGTGGTGAGAGAGGTGTGTTGAAGTCTCCCATAATTATTGTATGGTGGTCTATTAGACTCTTGAACTTGAGAAGAGTTTGTTTGATGAACATAGCTGCACCATTGTTTGGGGCATATATATTTATGATTGTGATGTCTTGTTGGTGTATGGTTCCCTTGAGCTGTATGTAGTGTCCCTCTTCATCCCTTTTGATTAACTTTGGCTTGAAATCTATTTTATTTGATATGAGTATGGACACTCGTGCTTGTTTCCGAAGTCCATAAGAGTGATATGATATTTCCCAACCTTTCACCTTCAGTCTATGTATGTCTTTTCCTATCAAATGCGTCTACTGAAGGCAGCATATTGTTGGGTCTTGTTTTGTGATCCATTCTACTAGCCTGTGTCTCTTAATTCGTGAGTTTAAGCCATTAACATTTAGGGTTATTATTGAGATATGGGTTGTTCTTCCAGTCATATTGGTTTATTTATGTTACTAAACATGGTTTGTTTTCCTCTTTGATTATTCCCCCTCTTTACTGTACTCCCTCCCGCTCTTGGTTTTCATTGTTATTTTCCATTTCCTCTTCCTGCAATGTTTTGCCGAGGATGTTTTGAAGAGATGGTTTTCTAGCTGCAAATTCTTTTCACTTTTGTTTATCATGGAAGGTTTTAATTTCATCTTCCATACTGAAGCTTAATTTTGCTGGATACACAATTCTTGTTTGGAACCCATTTTCTTTCAGTGTTTCAAATATGTTATTCAAGGATCTTCTAGCTTTCAGAGTCTGTGTTGAAAGATCAGCTGTTATCCTGATTGGTTTACCCCTAAATGTAATCTGCTTCGTTTCTCTTGTAGCTTTTAAAATTCTCTCCTTATTCTGTATGTTGGGCATCTTCATTATAATGTGTCTAGGTGTGGATCTCTTATGATTTTGCACATTCGGCGTCCCGTAGGCTTCTAGGATATGGGATTCTGTCTCATTCTTCAAGTCTGGGAAGTTTTCTCGTATTATTTCATTGAATAGATTGCTCATTCCTTTTGTTTGGAACTCTATACCTTCCTGTATCCCAATGACTCTTAAGTTTGGTCTCTTTATGTTATCCCATATTTCTTGAATGTTCTGCTCATGGTTTCTTAACAGCTTTGCTGAGCTGTCTATGTTCTTCTCCAGTTGAAATACTTTGTCTTCATTTTCTGATGTTCTATCTTCTAAGTGTTCTACTCTGCTGGTAGTATTCTCAATTGAGTTTTTAATTTGGTTTATTGTTTCCTGCATTTCCAGGATTTCTGTTTGTTTGTTTTTTATAACCTTGATCTCTCTGTATAATTGATCTTTTGCTTCTTGTATTTGTTTATGTAATTCATTTTCGAAGTGCTCGAAGTGGTCTTTCATTGTCTGATTATGCTGTCTAATGTCTTCCTTGAGACTCCAGATAATCTGAAGCATGTATATCCTGAATTCTTTATCTGACATTCCATCTGCTGCAGATATTACCTCTTCTAAAGTTGAGTTGACCTGCATTGCTTGTGGTCCTTTCTTTCCTTGTCTTTTCATACTGATCGCGTTTCTTTCTGCTTGGTGAAACTGTTTTGTTATTGATTTTCCCCCTATATATTTATATTGCTCTTATATAGTTGCAAAGTCTCCCTCGCAGGCTTTGGCGGTGGTTCTGCCCCTCCTCCAATTGGGGCAATGTGCCTACTACGCTGGCAGGCTGCTGTGCCTCTACTTTCGGTGGGCCTGTTCTTTCGGTGGTCACAGGTTCGCCTCCCTTGCAGGCGTGAGAAGCGGCTCTGCACCTCTGCTGGCCGCTAGGCCTGTTCTGTCTGTCGTTTGCAGGTCTGTCTACCTAACAGGTGCTGGTGGCGGCTCTGCCCCTCCCCCAAACGGGGTGATGTGTCAGACGGCCACTGGGCCTGTTTTATCAGTGGTCACGGTATCGCCTACCTTGCAGGTGGGTGGGGCAGCTGTGCCCCTCTGCAGGTTTCTGGGCCTGACCTGCCGGTGGGTCGCAGGTCATTCATTTTTTAGTTCTAGTAGTTTTTGTACACCTTTTTGTGTCTTCTATGTATAGAATAATGTCACCCGAAAATAGTGATAATTTGCGTTCTTATTTTCCTATTTTTATGCCTTTTATTTGTTTAGTATGTCTAATTGCTCTGGCCAGTGTTTCGAGAACTATATGGAATAGAAGTGGTGAGAGAGGGCATCCCTGTCTTGTTCCAGATTTTAGAAGAAATGCCTTCAATTTTTCTCCATTCATAATGATGCTAGCCTGAGGCTTAGCATAGATAGCTTTTACAATGTCGAGGTAACTTCCTGTTATCCCTATTTTTTCTAATGTTTTGAACATAAAGGGATGCTGTACTTTGTCAAATGCTTTTTTTGCTTCTATCGAGATGATCATATGGTTCTTATCTTTAAGTCTATTGATGTGGTGAATAACATTTATTGATTTCCGTATATTGAACCATCCTTGCATCCCAGCTATGAATCCTACTTGATCATGGTGCATAATTTTTTTGATGTGCCTTTGTATTCGATTCACCAGAGTTTTATTGATGATTTTTGCATGTAGGTTCATCAGATATATTGGTCTGTAGTTTTCTTTCTTTGAGGTGTCTTTTTCTGATTTCGGAATCAGCGTGATGTTGGCCTCATAGAATGAATTTGGAAGAGCTCCCTCTTTTTCTCTATGCTGAAATAACTTGAAAAGTATTGGTATTAAATCTTCTTTAAATGTTTTGTAAAACTCCGCTGTATAGCCATCCGTTCCTGGGCTTTTCTTGGTTTGTAGTCTTTTGATTGCTTCTTCTGTTTCATCCATTGACATTGGTCTGTTTAAATTGTGTGTATCCTTCTGACTCAGTCTGGGAATATCATATGACTTAAGAAATTTATCGATGTCTTCACTATATTCTATTTTATTGGAATATAGGTTTTCTAAATAATTTCTAATTGTCTTCTGTATTTCGGAAGCATCTGTTGTAATATTGCCTTTTTCATCCCATACGTTAGTAATTTGAGTTCTCTCTCTTCTTCTCTTCATTAGCATGCCTAAGGGTCTGTCGAACATATTTATTTTTTCGAAGAACCACCTTTTAGTTTTGTTAATTTTTTCAATAGTTTCTTTTGTTTCAATTTCGTTGATTTCTGCTCTGATTTTAATTATTTCTTGCTTTCTGCTACATTTTTTGTTGTTTTGCTCTTCCTTTTCTAGGGCTTTGAGTTGAAGTGTGAGCTCATTTATTTGTTCGTTTTTACTTTTTTTCAGGAATGACCTCCAGGCGATGAATTTCCCTCTTAAAACTGCTTTCATTGTGTCCCATAGATTCTGATATATTGTGTCTGTATTTTCATGTATCTCTAAGAATTTTTTGATTTCCTCCTTTATATCTTCTGTAACCCACTGATCATTCAGTAACATATTGTTCATTTTCCATGTGATGTAGGATTTTTCCTTCCTTTTTTTATCATTGGTTTCCAGTTTCATTCCATTATGATCAGAAAAAATTCATGGTATTATCTCAACCCCTGTATATTTACTGAGGGTTGCCCTATGACATAATATATGGTCTATTTTTGAGAAGGATCCACGTGCTACTGAGAAAAAAGTATATCCACTTGATGATGATTGATATATTCGATATATGTCAGTTAAGTCTAGGTTATTGATTGTGATATTGAGTTCTATAGTTTCTTTATTCACTTTTGTTTGGAGGATCTGTCCAATGGTGAGAGAGGTGTGTTGAAGTCACCCATAATTATTGTGTTGTGGTCTATTTCATTCTGGAACTTGAGGTGAATTTGTTTTTTGAACATTGCAGCACCATTATTTGGTGCATAAATATTGATAATTTTTATGTCTTGTTGATAAATGGTTCCTTTTAACAGTATATAATGTCCTTTCTTATCCCTTTTGATTAAATTAGTCTTGAAGTCGATTTTATTCGATATGAGCATGGCCACCCCTGCTTGCTTATGGGGAGCGTTGCATGGTATATTTTTTCCAAAACTTGCACCTTCAGCCTGTGTATGTCTTTTCCATTCAGATGTGCCTCCTGGAGGCAATATATTGTTGGATTCATTTTTAATCCAAGTTACCAGCCTATGTCGCGTTATTGGAGAGTTTAAGCCATTAACATTTAGAGTCACTATTGATATATGGTTTGTACTGCCGCTCATGATTGATGATTCATCTTTTTTTTTTTAATTTAGTTTGTTTCTCCATGATTAGCTTTTCCCCCACCCTCAGTAATTACTGAGGCACTTCCCACTGATGGTTTTGGTTGTTGATTTTCATTTCTTCTTCGTGTATTGTTTTGCTCAAGATGCTTTGCAATGCTGGTTTTCTGGCTACAAATTTTTTTACCTTTTGTTTATCATGAAATATTTTTATTTCATCGTCATACCTGCAGCTTAATTTTGCTGGATACAGAATTCTTGGTTGGCATTCATTGTCTTTCAGTGTTTGAAATACGTTGCTCCAGGATCTTCTCGCTTTCAGCGACTGTGATGAAAAATCCATTCTCAACCTTATTGGTTTACCCCTTAATGTAATCTGCCTCCTTTCTCTTAGAGCTATTAATATTTTCTCTTTGTTTTGTATATTGGATATCTTCATAACAATGTGTCTTGGTGTTGGTCTACTGTGATTTTGTGTTCTCCGTGTCCTGTAAGCATGTCCAATTTGTATATCTATTTACTTTGTATTTCTGGAAATATTTCTGTAATTATTTCATTCAATAGATTACTAATTCCCTTGGTTTGAATCTGTGTACCTATCCTGATGACTCATTAATTTTTTTTTTATGTTATCCCATATCTCTTGGATGTTTTACTCATGATTTTTTACCAGCCTTTCTGTGTTGGCTAGATTCATTTCAAGATGATATATTTTGTCTTCATTATCTGACATTCTGTCTTCTACTTGCTCCACAGTGTTAGTGATACTCTCAATTGACTTTTTAATTTGGTTTATCGTTTCCTTCATTTCTAGAATTATTGTTTGATTTTTTTATAATCTCTATCTCCTGATAAAGATGCATAACTTCTTCTTTTATCTGTTTATGTAATTCATTTTCAATGTGTTCTTTCACTGTTTGGATTTGCTGTCTCGTATCCTCTTTAAGTTTCAATTCCATCTGTCTAAGGTATTCCTTGAGTTCTTTATATGACCATTTTTCTGATGACTATAGGTCCTCCTGAATATTTTGGCTGTCCTTCGTTGTTTGTACTTATTTTCTTCCTTGATTTTTTGTGCTGCTCATGTTTGACTGTTGAGTTACTGCTTACTCTTATAAATTTATTTGATGCTTGGAAGAAAAGATATTAGAAAGAAAGGGAAGAAGTCACTAAAGAGAATGAGAGTAGGCAGGTAGAATTCGAGGAAGGGGAAATCAGAAAATTGAAAAGAAATGATAAGACAAAAGAAAAAATAGAAAAGAAAGAAAGAAAGAAAAAAATTTAAAAATAATGATCATTTAAAAGATGTAAATTAAAGTTTAAAATAATAATAATAATAAAATAAAAATATTTAAAAAATGAAAACATATTAAAAAGTTAAAGTACAACAACAAAAAATATGAATTTACATAAAGAATCTAAACCCCACACTCAGTAGGCCTCAAGTTGGAGAAGTAGAGCAGTATTAACGCCAGGCCTATTTTTTCACTTCTGTTTCACAGGAAGGCAGTCCAGGCAACCCTGATGTTAGGCAAATGAGGGGCAAGGGAGCTTATTTTGGACACGGACGTGGGCTGTGTACCTCATGGAAACCTCCAGCCTGAGGTTATGATGAGTGTCTACATGGAAGAAGATGAGGGCCATGTTGGGGTGTTTTGGTTTTAACTGTGAACATTTGTATGGCGGTTGGAAGAGATGACTGGGTACACCTGGGCTTGAACTCTTGTGTGATTCAACATAGAGACTGAGTTCTGGAATTGACCTCAGAGAAGTATTGCCATGGATTGTGTTGGGCTTTTAGAAGGCCATGCATGAGAGTCGCCCTTGGAAAGTGAGATCTACGCCCAAGTTGGCTTTCCACAGAGCAAAGGGAATCTCAGCCAGGATATCACATGATTTTATTCTGAAAGACTTGGCAGCCATAGTTGAGAGTGAAAACACACATGGACCTCACATTGTAGACCTCAATGGGCCTGGCTTCATGTGACCTTTTGGCCACCCTTTGGGAAGCCTTGCCTCTGAGAGTTCTCCAGAGCTTTCATTGAAGTGAGCTTACTCAACATTTAATGGTTAATGAATGAATTGAAACCCACAGTGCCTAAAACTTCTTCCTTGAATAATGGCTAGATGAATACCATGAAATTTTTGAAATTCCCAAGACTAGGTGTCACAGGAGAACCTTTGGATGTCCTCTAGCTGATCATGAGAATACAAGACATTGCCTTTATTGACTGGGTTTCATGAAAATGGTGTATAACAGAGATGCAAGTAAGTTGGAACCTGCTGAGTAGTGTTCCTAGAGCCGTGGTGGGCAGGTGTGTGATAAAATATCTCTGGTGTGGCCATGTTTATCTGCCATTGGTGTCCAAATAACTTGTGACTGACATTTTGCAGCCAGTAGACCCTTATATGTAAAAGAATCTTGTTATATGGAGAGGTTTCAGGGCAATGTTCAGAATCAGGTTGCTATGGTCAATGTTGCAAGCTATGTGGGATAGAAGCCTGGTTGGTGCATTCTCCAACAGAACCCAACCCACCACAACTGAAAGAACTCCCTACAGCACTGTGTCCCAGTTGAACTCTTTTTATTTCATGAAGCAAATACCACACTCCTAGTGCAACAGCAAAAAATACCACAAAGAGTGGAGGATGACCAAATGGCTTCACAGTCCAGATGAGGAGACACTTGCCCTCAGTGGCCACAGTTTACCTACAAAGAGAAAATTCAGCACTGCTGCCTCATGTTCATCGGAAAATAAGAAACCATGTCATCCATGTCACATAGATGCAGACCCAGCTTTGATGGTCTCACTACAAAGGAAGCTAATGCTCCTGACAACAAAATATATTTCAAGTGCTCACCCTCAGAGGTAGTTTCTCCAGATGTTAGGCCAGCAGAGCTTCATGTTTGTGGAGTGTTTACCCTGTCCCTTACTTTTGGAAACTCCTCTACCACCTCCAAATTTGTGAACTCCTGAGCATTTTCTATAACAGGAATGTATTCACAGATTTTCTAACTCTTCTCCTCTAATTGTGTCTTACATGGGGCGAAGGTAATGCCAAGGCATTGTTCTGAATGAGAGTGGGAAGATTTTTGTGTAGCACATATTTGCATACACATTGGATACATTTTCCAATTTTCCATTCGAAATACTGAATCCCTGACACTAACAAATTCCCTTCTAGACTTTTACTTCTAATCTTAATATGATGGAGAAAAATAACCCAAACAAAATAGAAATACAAGAGGTTCACAGGAGGCATGGTGTATAGTTGGACTTGCCTTTCCTATGATAAATGGTAGGTGCTATAAATCTAGCAAATTTTTATTGAAACAGTTCTTTATGTGTTTTAAAAGTTAACAAATATGTGAATAACTGTCTCCCTTTCTCTGTAGTCTATTCAGCACATGTATTTTTTTATGCACATATTGAATTCTACCTGGTATCACACATACATTTTGTGAGGTGGCTGACTTGGCAGATACAAACTGTAAGAAAAGATCACTCCTACTAAACGCTGTTGGAACTGAAAATTCAACATATGGGTCAGCTTTCTAGTTGAACAACATAAATTGATGTTCAGGAAAATGAGTATTTTTGGATCTGTGGATGATATATATTTCATGGTGAATTTCAATTGGCATACATAATGCTACTTTTTAATGTCTCTCTCTGTGTGTGTATCTATCTATCTATCTATCTATCTATATATATGTATTCACTCTCCAGATTTTTCAAAATATGAAATGTATTTGTCTTATTTTACACTCCCTAAATTCATTCATATTTATGTATGTGGATTTATAATCAACTTTTCACAAGTTTATTCTCAGAAATGTTCATCCACCTGAAATACATATTCGTTTCCAGTACTGAAAACTAACTTCAGGGGATCATATGATGGCAGCGAAAGGAGTGCATCAACCCCATATACAGCATCACTGTGCAAGAGAATGACGAATTTCCAGCAAAATTTGGGTGCTCCAAAACCTAGTGGAAGTATTTCCATCTCATGAGGATTAGCTACGGGGCTCAAACGTGAGTGATTTGTCCGCATAGAGCGTCATGCTGCTTATTCAGCAAATCGCCCTGCGGCTAGAGTCTGTGGCGCATGCTGGCAAACAATGAGATAGCAACACAAATATTCAGTGGTGCGGATTCTGTGGGCTCCAGCCAGCTGTACAATCACTGTGCTCATTGCTGAATTCTGGGTTTGAGACCGGGGAAGGACGCGGTCCAATTCGGTTTTCCACACCAGTCAGACCACAGAGGAAGCCAGGGGCCACCATCTTGGAGAGCTGACGTCACCATTCCTGTTTTCAACTCATAGCAGCTCATTCAGCTATAGAATAGGTAATCTCAGGCTGCCATTCGCCTGTGTCTCGGAGACAAATTACTCAGGCCTGTTCCTATCAGAACATACACCAAGCCCAGAGCGGCCGAATTCTGGCTCCTGGAACTGATCAGGCCCAGGGCTAAAGAACCCGCGGAAACTCCTTCTCGGTCTAGGTCTTGCTGAATACTGTGGAGGTAAATACCTACCTAGCCTTCATAGGCAGTGGCAACAGGATTGAGACGGGGCTTGTTAGGGCTGGTCAGGACTCACCCATTGCTTTGGTCATCCGGCAAAGGGAACGAAATGCTGCCATTCGCATGGGATACCAACATGTTAGAGATCTGATGTCATCACAAAGTGGTGGAGGAGATAACTTCATCGATACCAGCGGTGACAGAAACAGTTGGTCTCCTGGTAAAAAAAGTGAGTCACAAACACCCGAGTCTCTCTCACTTTGTCTTCAAGCCAGAGGGGCAGAGCAGAGCCACCGCCCATGCCCGGCACAGGCCCAGCGACCTGCAGGCGTGGTAGTCATGTCATCCCAATTGGAGTAGTGACAGAGCAGAGCTGCTGCCCGTGCCTGGAACAGGCCCATCAACCAGCAGGCGTGGTAGTCACGTCACCCCAATTGGAGTAGGGGCAGAGCAGAGCCACCGCCTATGCCCAGAACAGGCCCAATGACCCGCTGGTGTGGTAGACACGGCACCCCTCTTGGAGTAGTGGCAAAGCAGAGCCTTCTCCCGCGCCCAGTACAAGCCCAGCGGCCCACCAGCGTGGTTGTTAGGTCACCCCAATAGGAATAGGGGCAGAGCAGAGCCACTGCCCAAAACAAAACAGTTTCAACAAGCAGAGAGAAACGCGAGCAGTATGAAAAGACAAGGAAATAAAGGACCACAAGCAATGCAGGTCAACACAACTTTAGAAGAGGTAATAGCTGCATCAGATGGAATGTCAGATAAAGAATTCAGGATACTCATGCTTTAGATGATCTGGAGTCTCAAGGAAGACATTAGACAACAAAATCAGACAATTAAAGATCACTTCGACAATGAATTACATAAACAAATCCAATAAGCAAAAGATCAACTATATAGGGAGATAGAGGTTGTAAAAACAAACAAACAGAAATCCTAGAATTGCAGGAAGGAATAATCCAACTTAAAAACTCAATTGAGAATGCTACCAGGAGAGTAGAACACTTAGAACATAGAACATCAGACAATGAAGACAAAGTATTTCAACTTGAATAGAACATAGACCACTCAGCAAGACTGTTAAGAAACCACGAGCAGAATATCCAAGAAATATGGGAAAACATAAAGAGGCCAAACTTAACAGTCATTGGGATACAGGAAGGTATAGAGGTCCAAACCAAAGGAATGAGCAACCTATTCAATGAAATAATACGAGAAAACTTCCCAGACTTGATAAATAAAACAGAATCCCAAGTCCTAGAAGCCTACAGAACGCCGAATGTGCAAAATCATAAGAGAGCCACAACTAGACACATTATAATGAAGATGCCCAACAAACAGAAAAAAGAGAGAATTTTAAAAGCTACAAGAGAAAGGAAGCAGATTACGTTTAAGGGTAAACCAATCAGGATAACAGCTGATCTTTCAACACAGACTCTGAAAGCTAGAAGATCCTGGAATAATATATTTCAAACACTGAAAGAAAATGGGTTCCAACCAAGAATTGTGTATCTAGCGAAATTAAGCTTCAGTATGGAAGATGAAATTAAAACCTTCCTCGATAAACAAAAGTGAAAAGAATTTGCAGCTAGAAAACCATCTCTTCAAAACATCCTCGGCAAAACATTGCAGGAAGAGGAAATGGAAAATAACAATGAAAACCATCAGTGGGAGGTAGGACATTAAAGGGGGGAAAATAATCAAAGAGGAAAACAAACCATGTTTAGTAACATAAATAAACAAATATGGCTGGAAGAACAACCCATATCTCAATAATAACCCTAAATGTTAATGGCTTAAACTCACCAATGAAGACACACTGGCTAGTAGAATTGAACAAAAAACAAGACCCAACAATATGCTGCCTACAGGAGATGCATTTGATAGGAAAATGCATACATAGACTGACGGTGAAAGTTTGGGAAAAATCATATCACTCATATGGACTTCGGAAACAAGCAGGAGAGTCCATACTCATATCAAATAAAATAGATTTTGAGCCAAAGTTAATCAAAAGGGATAAAGAGAGACACTACATACTGCTCAAGGGAACCATACACCAACAAGAGACAGCAATCATTAATATATATGCCCCAAACAATGGTGCAGCTATGTTCATCAAACAAACTCTTCTCAAGTTCAAGAGTCTAATACACCACAATATAGTAATCATGGGAGACATGAACACACCTCTCTCACCACTGGACAGATCTTCCAAACAAGGAATAAGGAATAAGGAAACTATAGAACTCAATAACACAATTAATAACCTAGACTTATTTGAGATATGTAGAATATAACACCCAACATCAAACAGTTACCTTTTTTTCTCAGCAGCACATGTATCCTTCTAAAAAATGATCATATATTATGTCACAGGGCAACTCTTAGACAATATAAAGGAGTACAGATAATACCATGCATATTATCTGATCATAATGGAATGAAACTAAAAATCAATGATAAAAGAAGGAAGGAAAAATCATGCATCACTTGGAGAATGAATAATAGGTTACTGAGTGATCAATGGGTTATAGAAGACATCAAGGAGGAAATTTAAAAATTCTTAGAGATAAATGAAAACACAGACACAACATATCGGAATCTATGGGACACATTGAAAGCAGTTCTAACAGGAAAATTCATTGCTTGGAGTTCATTCCTTAAAAAAAGAAACAACCAACAAATAAATGATCTCATACTTCATCTCAAAATCCTAGAAAAAGAAGACGAAAGAAACAGCAAAAGAAGTAGAAGGCAAGAAATAATTAAAATCAAAGCTGAAATTAATGAAATTGAAACAAAAGAAACAATTGAAAAAACTTGACAAAAGTAGAAGTTGGTTCTTTGAAAAAATAAATAAAATTGACAGACCCTTAGCCATGCTATGAAAGAGAAGAAGAGAGAACTCAAATTACTAGCATAAGGGATTAAAAAAGAAAATATCACAAGAGATATTTCTGAAATACAGAAGATTATCAGAAATTATTTTTAATCCTTATACTCCAAATAAATAGAAGACAGTGAAGGCATCGATAAATTTCTTAAGTCATATGATATGCCCATATTGAGTCAGGAGGATATAGACAACATAAACAGACCAATATCAATTGAGGAAATAGAAGAAACCATCAATCCACTACCAACTTAGAAAAGCCCAGGACCGTATGGGTATACAGCAGAGTTTAACAAAACCTTTAAAGAGGAACAAATACCAATATTTTTCAAGGTGTTTCACGAAATTGAAAAAGAGGGAGATTCTTCCAAATTCATTCTACGAGGCCAAGATCACCCTGATTCTTACACCAGACAAAGACACTTCAAAGAAAGAAAACTACAGACCAATATCTCTAATGAACCTACACGAAAAAATCCTCAATAAAATTCTGGCGAATTGGATACAAAAACATATCAAAAAAATTGTGAATCCTGATCAAGTAGGATTCATCCGTGTGATGCAAGGCTGGTTCAATATACGGAAATCAATAAATGTTATTCACCACATCAATAGACTTAAAAATAAGAACCATATGATCATCTCGGTAGATGCAAAAAAAGCATTCTATAAAGTACAGCATTCTGTTATGTTCAACACTCTAGAAAAACTAGTGATAAGAGGAACATACCTCAATATTGTAAAAGCAATCTATGCTAAGCTTCAGGCTAGCATCATTCTGAATGGAGAAAAATTGAAGGTATTCTCTCTAAAATCTGGAACAAGACAGGGATGCCCTCTCTCACCACTTCTGTTCAACATTGTTCTCGAAACACTAGCCAGAGCATTTAGACAGACGAAAGAAATAAAAGGTGTAAAAATTGGAAAAGAAGAACTTAAATTATCAGATCACATGATTCTATGTCTAGCAGTCCCAAAAGGGTCTACAAAGAAACTAATAGAGCTAATAAATGAATTCAGCAAAGTGGCAGGATATAAAATCAACATGCATAAATCTAAGGCATTCCTGCATATCAGCGACAAATCCTCTGAAATAGAAATGAGGACAACCACTCCATACACAATATCCTAAAAAAAAAATAATAATAATTAGGAATCAACCTAACAAAAGATGTGAAAGTCTTATATAATGAAAACTACAGAACCCTAAAGAGAGAAATAGAAGAAGATCTTAGAAGATGTAAAAATATATCCTGTTCATGGATAGGCAGAACTAATATCATCAAAATGGTGATATTACCAAAAGTTCTCAATAGGTTTAATGCAATGCCAATCAAAATCCAAACGGAATTTTTTCTAGAAATAGAGAAAGCAATCATGAAATTCATATGGAAAAATAAAAGACACAGAATAACAAAAACAACACTAAGCAGGAAGTGTGAATCAGGCGGCATAGCGATACCAGACTTCAAACTATACTACAGAAAAATAGTAACAAAAATACCATGGTAATGGTACCAAAACAGGCAGGTGGACCAATGGTTCAGAATAGAGGACACAGAAACCAAGCCAGGAAACTACAACTATCTTATATTTGATGGAGGGGCTAAAAGCATGCAATGAAGGAAAATAGCATCTGCAAAAAATAGTGCTGGGAAAACTTGGAATCCATATGTAACAAAATGAAACTGAATCCCTTTCTCTCGCCATGCACAAAAGTTAACTCAAAATGGATCAAGGAGCTTGATATCAAATCAGAGACATGGCGTCTGATAGAACAAAAAGTTGGCTACAATTTACATACTGTGGGGTCGGGCTCCAAATTCCTGAATAGGACACCCATAGCACAAGAGTTAATAACTAGAATCAACAAATGGGACTTACTCAAACTAAAAAGTTTTTTATCAGCAAAAGGAACAATAAGAGAGGTAAATAGGGAGCCTAAATCCTGGGAACAAATCTTTACTCCTCACACTTCAGATAGAGCCCTAATATTCAGAGTATACAAAGAACTCAAAAAAATAGACAATAAGATAACAAATAACCCAATAAACAAATGGGCCAAGAACCAGAACAGACACTTCTCAGAGAAGTACATACAATCAAAAAACAAGTACATGAAAAAATGCTCACCATCCCCAGCAGTCAGAGAAATGCAAATCAAAACCACCCTAAGATACCATCTCATTCCAGTAAGATTGGCAGCCATTATGAAGTCAAACAACAACAAGTGCTGGTGAGAATGTGGAGAAACAGGTACACTTGTACATTATTGGAGGCACTGCTAATTGGTAGAGACAATTTGGAAAGCATTATGGAGATTTCTTGGAAAGCTGTGAATGGAACTACCATTTGACCCAGCTATTCCTCTTCTCGGTCTATTCCCTAAAGACCCTAAAAGAGCATGCTACAGGGACACTGCTACATTGATGTTCATAGCAGCACAATTCACAATAGCAAGACTGTGGAACCAACCTAGATGCTGTTCAAAAGAAGAATGGATAAAAAAATGTGGCACTTATACACAATGGAGTATTACTCTGCTTTAAAAAATGACAAAATCATAGAATTTGCAGGAAAATAGATGGCATTAGAGCAGATTATGCAAAGTGAAGCTAGCCAACCCCTAAAAAACAAATGCTAAATGCCTTCTTTGATTAAAAGGAGAGTAACTACGAACAGAGTAGGGATGAAGAGCATGAGAAGAAGATTAATATTAAATAGGGATGAGAGGTGGGAGAGAAAGGGAGAGGGAAGGGAAATTGCATGGAAATGGAAGTAGACCCTCAGGGTTATACAAAATTACATAAAAGAGGATGTGAGGGGAAAGGGAAAAATAATACAAAAGGGAGAAATTTATTACAGTAGAGGGGGTAGAGAGAGGAGAGGGGAAGAGAGCGGAGGGGAGGAGGGATAGTAGAGGATAGGAAAGGCAGCAGAATACAATAGACACTAGTATGGAAATGTGTCAATCAATTGATGTATAACTGATGTGATTCTGCAATCTGTATACAGGGTAAAAATGGGAGTTCATAACCCACTTGAATCAAAGTGTGAAATATGATATATCAAGAAATAAATAATGTTTAGAACAACCATAAAAAATTAAAAAAAAAAAAAGAAAACTAACTTCGGTGAATGAGGCACGCGAATCCTAATATTTCTACAGTAACTGACCAAGTTTAACATCAATGCAAGTAGATTCCAATGGACATGATGTGTATTTTTACGTTAATTTTTATTCAAAACTGGTACAATTTCATCAGTTTATGCACATCATAGGATATATATTTCATAAAAAATTTAGCAAATTTATAGGCATTTGTTTCACTTTCAATCACTTCCTGCTTCAAAACACATGTATTCCTCCATATTTCTTGACTGGTCTTTGCATGAGAATTCTTTCCGAACACATTATTTTCGATTTCCATAATCACTTTTGAAGCAAACTTCACACACTCTTCATGATAAATCAAAACACTAATATTACCATTAGATGTATAACTGGTTGGAATGAATGAATATATATCAATATAAGATTTATTGTATATTTTCAGATATCAATTCAATCCATTATTTAAAGTTGGAACCAGTTATATTATTTATTCACAGTATGGTGTATTCATGCTTAATCTCTATATTCATGGACACAGGGTACACCTCTTTGTACCCCCAATACAAATTTTACGTCTTCTGTATATTGCTCCCAGAAATGGTGGTAGAAATACTCATGTCACCTGATCTACATATAGATTTTATCACAGTAATATTCTGGACAAAAAATGTAAAGGTCACACTTATGATTGTACCAAAGACTAAATGGAAAGCGATCATGGATTACTAAAAACATCCTTGTCCAGGTTGCCTAATGCTCTCAAATGTCAATCCTATTGGTTACTACATATTTGTTTCTTCCTAAGATTATATATTCAAACTCAACCCTGGTGAAAATGTCTACTCCTATCACTCACTTAATACTTTGCCTGATTTCATAATGTCTCTATTGTTATCTGCTTTTCTACATATTTTCCCAATTTCATCATAGTGACTGACTCTTCATATGTGCTGACATTTACATTCACTCTCTATCCGAAACCCTATAGCTAAAGAATTTTTAGTCCCAATCCTACACTCACTCTTCTTCCTAAACCTACCGACTATCTTCCTAATTCTACTGACTATCCCTTTGGATTGGATGTTCTCTTCTACATTCAAACATCCAAGGTACAAGGTCCTATGCCATTGTATATCAAATTGTCTGAGACATCTTTGCAGAATATAATTCAAAACTAAGTATCCCAATTAAGGGCCCAATGCCCTTCTGGGCTTCAAATCATACCTAGATTTTTGTTTTCATACTTATATTTCACCTCAATATTCTTGTAAATATCGCAGGTTCCCAATACCATTATTTATCACACAGAATGATTGCTAACCCAAATCGAACCTGTTATTAAGCCTAAACATACACTGTTTCCTCAATCTCATTTTACAGAAGAGCAGGGATAGAGTCGTTCTTACAATACAGGAAAGTAGGGGACATTCCACCTGCTGAGAACCTCAAAGGTCCATTCAGAAATGATACCTGGAGAAGATGTAGGCAGCTATGAAGGACCTGAGAGAGCAAAAGTCATCTTCCATGGCAAACAACCTGGTCAGGATGAAGGGATGTGTCTGAATCAGCCTCTCTCTTTTTATTGTAGAGAAGATGGACCAAACCAGGCCTGTGTGGAGAGCTGGTGCTGGGTGCCTATGGTTGACATACCATTCTACCTTGTGAAAGTGTCACAGGAAGTAGGGGCAGCCTCCATCTCATGGGACACTTGGAAGCAACTGTTAGGACAAAGTGGTTGCCAAGGCAGTGACCTCATTCAGTTCCAAAGAAAGTGATATACCTCATTTCCTTGGTGATGGAACTCTCTGAACTTTGTATCCAAGAATCCAGGCACCCCGAGGCAGCCCCAGTCCCAGTGGACTCACTTGTTTGGATTTACCAAGGACAGAGTCAGTCTTTCTTGGTACCTACCGATGTGAGGATGGCCAAATGCCAGGAGAGCTCTGAAGAGGGACCTTTCCAGAAGAAGCAGGTAGTGGCTCACCCCTTTTTCTTGACAACTTCACAGAGTTGGCCAAGGAAACCAGATCTGAGAGAGGTCAGGCCATGTTCTGAGAATAGGTAGGAAAGTTGGTTTGTTTGGTTTGGAGTGGATTGTTTTTAGTAAGTCGTTTGACCAGGCGAGTGTTTCTATGTCTGTGTATCCCACTGTGTCCATTGTTGTAGACATTAGAAAAGAGAATGCATTAATGGATGCGTCCAGTCTACTATAAATCTTCCCATAATTCAACCTGCCCAATTTATGAATGGACTGCAGCTTGTCTTATCGAGAGGCAACACATTCTATCTTCCTAAGTTCCTGTTTTCTTCCTGAATTCTGGCCACTCTCCAGAATAGGCTCATGGTTTTGTGTCCAAGATATGCACCACTACAAGCTCTGTGACATGGCCATGTACTGGATAGCGGAAGAGAATGGCCAGCCTTTCAGAAAACTCAGATATCAGTGTGAACAGAAATGTCTCAGTGGAAAAACCCCGCTTTGGGCCTTTTGCTTACCTATTGTTCTGTTGCACTGAATGTCAGGAAAGACTTGGCCTCAGGCCACCCCTTTGTGAAGCCTGAAGAAAGAGTTTTCAAATGGAAATGAATGGGCATCACCTGTGGCTCTTTGCTTAATTGCTTTGTAAAGGGATGTGGCTGAATTAGCCTCTTGGCCTGTGTGTGGCTGTGTCTTACATTCTCAGCACCTGATGGATCTAAAGAATGATCCCATGTGTGCATCAAAAACCATAATGGCAAAAAGATCAGTCATTGTGGATGAAGTCTCTTGCCTTCCTCTGTTAGGTTCCTGACCTCTGTCAAGTGAGAAAATGGATTCTTTGGGTCAAAAGAGTTCCTCAAAGCCCTGCAGAGGTGCTTGGGGTTTCGCATGACTCCAAATCACAAAGAATCTATACCTGAAAATTAGTAGGCCTCAAATTGGAGAAACAGAGCATTATTAATGACAGGCTTATTTGATCACTCCTGGTTCACAGGAATGGTGTCCAGGCCACCCTGACTTTAGGCAAATGAGGGGCAAGTGAGCTTATTTTGGACACTTTCTTGGGCTTCGCCCCTCATGAAAATCTTCAGCCAGACATTATGATGAATGACAATATGTAAGAAGATGAGGGCCATGTGGGAGTCTTTTCGTTTTAATTTTGGTCATTTGTGTGGCGGTTGGAAGAAATGACTTTGTCCACCTGGGCTTGAACTCTGGTGTGATTCCCCTTAGAGACTGAGTTGTGGAACTGACCTTAGAGAAGTATTGCATTGAATTTTGTTGGGATTTTAGGAGGCCACGCATAAGAGTCACCCTTGGAACTGAGATCTAGGCCCAGCGTTGCTTTCCACAGATTTTTCAATTTCTGAAAGAAGTGACCTCACCTCACTTCCTTGGTGATGGAACTCTCTGATCTTGGGATCCAGGAATTCAGGCAAAAAAGCCAGGGCCAGTTCCAGTCCGAGTGGTCTCATTTGTTTGGATTTACCAAGGACAGAGTCAGTCTTTCTTGGTACCTACTCATGTGAGGATGGCCAAATGGCAGGAAATCTCTGAAGAGGGGCCTTTCCTGAGAAAACAGGTAGTGGCTCACAGCTGGCTCCTGACAATTAAATAGAGTTGGCCATGGAGTCCAAATCTGAGACAGGAGTGGCCATTTCGGGGGAACATAGTATGGCCCATAAGTCAGAGGACACTCAAGATAGTCAAAGACCTACTTGGCAGAAGGAGGTGCCTTTGTAGGTTTGGTTGTGGTTTTGTGGTTTTGTCTCATGTTCTGAAAATAGGCAGGGAAGTCGGTTTGTTTGGTTTGGAGTGAACTGTTTCTAGTAAGTCGTTTGGCAAGGCGAGTGTTTCTATGTCTGTGTATCCCACTGTTATCTATGGTTGTAGACATTAGAAAAGATATTGGATCAATGGATATGTCCTGTTTAGTAGAAAGCTTCCCAGAATTCATCCTGCACAATTTATGAATGGACTGCGGCTTGCCTTATCAATTGGCTACACCTGCTATCTTCCTAAGTTCCACTTTTCTTCCTGAATTCTGGCCACTCTCTAGAATAGGCTCATGGTTTTTTGTGCAAGATATATACCACCTCCAAGCTCTGTGACATGGCCATGTACTGGATAGCTCAAGGGAATGGCGAGCATCACAGAAAACTCAGAAATCACTATGACCATTAAAGACTCAGTGGAGAAACCCTGCTTTGGGCCTTTTGGTTACCTATTGTTCTGTTGCCCTAAATGTCAGGAAGGTCTTTGCCTTAGGCCACCCCTTTGTGAAGCCTGAAGAAAACAGTTTTCAAATGGAAATGAATGGGCATCACCTGTGGCTCTTTGCTTAATTGCTTTGAAAAAGATGTGTCTCATTCAGACCATTGGCCCTGTGTGAGGCTGTTGCTTAGTTTCTCATCACCTGATGGATCTAAAGATAGATTCCATGTGTACATACAAAACCAAAGTGGCAAAAAGAGCAGTCATTGTGGATGAAGTCTCTCGTCTTCCTCTGTAAGGTTCGTGACCTCCATCAAGTGAGAATAGGGATCCTTTGTCTCAAATGAGTTCCTCAAAGCCCTGCAGATTCTATCCCCTAGGTGCTTGGGTTTTATCATGACTCCAGTTCACATAAAGAATCTAAAACCCACAGTCAGTAGTCCTCAAATTGGAGAAGCGGAGCAGTATTAATGACAGACCTATTTGATCACATCTTGTTCACAGGAAGTGTGTACAGCCACCCTAAGTTTAGTCAAATTAAGGGGCACGGGAGCTTATTTTTGACACTGGCTTGGGCGGAGCCCCTTATGGATTCCTCAAGCCAGAAGTTATGATGAGTGTCTATATGGAAGAAAATGTGGGTCATGTGGGAGTGTTTTGGTTTTAATTGTGGTCATTTGGGTGGTGGTTGGAAGTGACAACTGGGTCCACCTGGGCTTGAACTCTGGTGTGATTCCCCTTAGATACTGAGTTGAGGTACTGACCTCAGAGAAGTATTGCCATGAATTGAGTTGGGATATTAGGAGGCCACGCATGAGATTTGCCCTTGGAAACTGAGATCTAGGCCCAGGTTGGCTTTGCACAGAGCACTTGGAATCTCAGCCAGGGTATCACATAATTTTATTCTGAAAGACTTGGCAGCCATAGTTGAGAGTCAAAACACACATGGACCTCACATTGTAGACCTCAATGTGCCTAGCATCATGTGATCATTGGCCACTCTTTAGGAAGCCATGCTTATGAGAGTTCTCCAGAGCTTTCATTGAAATGAGCATCCTCACCATTAAATGGTTCCTGAATGAAGTGAAACCCACAGTGCCTTCAACTTCATCCTTGAAAAATGGCTAGATAAATACCGTGAAATTTTTTTAAATTTCCATGACCAGGTGGCACTGGAGAACCTTTGGATATCCTGTTGCTGACTATGAGTATACCAGACAGTGCCTGATGGACTGGGTTTCCAGAAAATGGTGTAGAGCAGAGATGCCAGTAATTTGGAGCCTGCTGAGTAGTGGGCATAGAGCTGCAGTCGGCAGGTGTGTGATAAATCATCTGTGGTGGAGCCATGTGGATCTTCCATTGGCTTCCAAATTGCTTGTGACTGACATGGTGCAGCGAGCAGACCCTTATATGTAAAGGCGTATTTTTATTTGTAGAGTTTTTAGGGCAATGTTCAGAATCACGTTGCTATGGTCAAGAGGCAAGCTATTTGGGATAGAACCTTGGTGGGTGCATTCTCCTGCAGACCCTGACCCACCACACGTGAGAAACTCCCTCCAACACTTTGGCCCAGGTGGACTCCTTGTATTTTGTGAAGCAAATACCAAACTAACAGTGCAGCAGCAAGAAACACCACAAAATGTGGAGGATGACCAAATGGCTTCACAGTCCACACGGGGAGACACTTAGCCCCCAGTGACCACAGTTTACCTACAAAGATTGAATTCAGCACTGCTGACTCATGTTCATTGGAACATAAGAAACCATGTCCTCCAGGTCACATAGATGCAGACCCAGCTTTGATGCTCTCATTACAAAGGAATCTAAAGCTCCTGACAACAACATATATTTCAAGTGCCCAACCTCAGTGGCAGTTTATGAAGAAGTCTTTAGGCCAGCAGAGCTCCATATTTGTGGAGTGTTTACCCTGTCCCTTACTTTAGTAAACTACTCTACCACCTCCAATGTTGTGAACTTTTGAGCATATTAAATTCCAGCTATGTATTCCCAGATTTTCTAACTCTTCTCCTCTAATGATGTATTACTTGGGGCGAGGGTAATGTCAAGGCATTGTTCTGGAAGAGAGTGAAATATTTCTCCATGTGTTTTTTTTTTCAATTATTTTATTTCATATTATTTTTTATTTTTTTAATTGGGTGTTCAAAACATTACAAAGCTCTTGACATATTATATTCCATACATTAGATTCAAGTGGGTTATGAACTCCCATTTTTATCCCAAATACGGATTGCAGAATCATATGTGTTACACATCTGCATTTTTATAATGCCCTATTAGTAACTGTTGTATTCTGCTACATTTTCTATCCTCTAGTATCCCCACTCCCCTCCCATCTTCTCTCTCTACCCCATCTACTGTAATACATTTATATCTTTGTTAATTTTCCCATTCCCCTCACAACCTCTTATATGTAATTTTGTGTAACAATGAGGGTCTCCCTACATTACCATGCAATTTCCTTTATCTCTCTCTTTCCGACCCCCACCTCATGTCTCTGTTTAATGTTGATCTTTTCTTCCTGCTCTTCCTCCCTGCTCTGTTATTAGTTGCTCTCATTATATCAAAGAAGACATTTTTATTTGTTTTTTAGGGTTTGGCTAGCTTCACTAAGCATAATCTGCTCTAGTGCCATCCATTTCCCTGCAAATTCAATGATTTTGTCATTTTTTAATGATGCATAATACTCAATGGTGTATAAATGCCACATTTTTTTATCCATTCATCTACTGAAGGGCATCTGGGTTGGTTCCACAGTCTAGCAATTTTGAATGGTGCTGCTATGAACATCAATGTGGCAGTATCCCTGTAATATGCTCTTTTAAGGTCTTCAGGGAATAGTCTGAGAAGGGCAATAGCTGGGTCAAATGGTGGTTCCATTCCCAGCTTTCCCAGGATTCTCCATACTGCTTTTCAAATTTGCCACAACAGTTTGCAGTCCCACCAGAAATGTACAAGAGTACCCTATTCTCCACATCCTCGCCAGCACTTGTTGTTTGACTTCATAATGGCTGCCAATCTTACTAGAGTAGGATGGTTTCTTAGGGTGATTTTAATTTGCATTTCTCTGACTGCTAGAGATGGTGAGCATTTTTTCATTTACTTACTGATTGATTGTATGTCCTCCTCTGAGTAGTGTCGGTTCAGGTCCATGGCCCATTTTTTGATTGGGTTATTTATCATCTTATTGTCTAATTTTTTGAGTTCTTGGTATACTCTGGATATTAGGGCTCTATCTGAAGTGTAAGGAGTAAAAATTTGTTCCCATAATTTAGGCTCCCTATTTACCTCTCTCATTTTTTATCCTGCTGAGAAAAAACTTTTCAGTTTAAGTAAGTCCCATTTGATGATTCTTGTTATTAACTCTTCTGCTATGGGTGTCCTGTTAAGGAATTTGGAGCCCGGCCCCACATTATGTAGATCGGAGCCAACTTTTTCTTGTATCAGATGCAGAGTCTCTTATTTGATATCTAGCTCCTTGATCCACTTTGAGTTAACTTTTGTGCATGGCAAGAGGAGGGGATTCGATTTTATTTTGTTGCATATGGATTTCCATTTTTTACAACACCATTTGTTGAAGATGCTATATTTCCTCCATTGCATGCTTTTAGCTCCTTTATCAAATATAGCATAGTTGTAGCTTTGTGAATTAGTCTTTGTGTCCTCTATTCTGTACCATTGGTCAACCTGCCAGTTTTGGTACCAGTGCCATGCTGTTTTTGTTAATATTGCTCTGTAGTATAGTTTTAAGTCCGGTATCGCTATACCGCCTGATTCACACTTCCTCCTAGAATTGCTTTTGCTATTCTGGGTCTTATATTTTTCCATATGAATTCCATGATTGCTTTATCTATTTTTACAAGAAATGCCATTGGGATTTTGATTGGCATTGCATTGAACCTATAGAAAACTTTTGGTAATTTCGCCATTTTGATGATGTTAGTTCTGCCTATCCAGGAACAGGGTATATTTTTCCATCTTCTAAGATCTTCTTCTACTTCTCTTTTTAGGGTTCTGTCGTTTTCATTGTATAAGTCTTTCACCTTTTTTGTTTGGTTGATTTTTAAGTATTTAATTTTTTTGAGGGTATTATGAATGGAGTGTTTTTCCTCATTTCTGTTTCAGGAGGTTTGTCGCTGATATACAGAAATGCCTTTGATTTATGCGTTTTGATTGTATATCCTGCCACTTTGCTGAATTCATTTATTAGTTCTAGTAGTTATTTTGTAGACCCTTTTGGGTCTTCTATGTATAGAATCATGTCACCAGGAAATAGTGATAATTTTCGTTCTTATTTTCCTATTTTTATGCCTTTGATTTCTTTCGTCTGTCTAATTGCTCTGGCCAGTGTTTTGAGAACTATATTGAATAGAAGTGGTGACAGAGGGCATCCCTGTCTTGTTCCAGATTTTAGAGGGAATGCCTTCAATTTTTCTCCATTCATAATGATGCTAGCCTGAGACTTAGCATAGATAGCTTTTACAATGTCAAGGTTAGTTCCTGTTATCCCTATTTTTCTAATGTTTTGAACATAAAGGGATGCTGTACTTTGTCAAATACTTTTTCTGCATCTATCGAGATGATCATATAGTTCCTATCTTTAAGTCTATTGATGTGATGAATAACATTTATTGATTTTCGTATATTGAACCATCGTTGCATACCAGGGATGAATCCTACTTGATCCTGGTGAACAATTTTTTTGATTTGCCTTTGTATTCGATTAGGCAGATTTTTATTGAGGATTCTTGCATCTAGGTTAATCAGATATATTGGTCAGTAGTTCTCTTTCTTTGAAGTGTCTTTTTCTGGTTTTGGAATTAGGGTGATGTTGGCCTCATAAAATGAATTTGGCAGAGCTCCCTCTTTTTCTATTTCCTGAAATAACTTGAAAAGTATTGGTATTAATTCTTCTTTAAAGGTTTTGTAAAACTCCGCTGTATAGCCATCCGTTCCTGGGCTTTTCTTGGTTGGTAGTCTTTTGATTGCTTCTTCTATTTCATCCATTGATATTGGTGGGTTTAAATTGTGTGTATCCTCCTGACTCAGTTTGGGCAAATCATATGACTTAAGAAATTTATCGATGTCTTCACTATTTTCTATTTTATTGGAATAATGGTTTTCAAAATAATTTCTAATTGTCTTCTGTATTTCTGTAGCATCTGTTGTGATGTTGCCTTTTTCATCCCATATGTTAGTAATTTGAGTTCTTTCTCTTCTTTTCGTCTTTAGCATGGCTAAGGGTCTGTTGATCTTATTTATTTTTTCGAAGAAGCAACTTTTAGTTTTGTTAATTTTTTCAATAGTTTCTTTTGTTTCAATTTTGTTGATTTCCACTCTGATTTTAATAATTTCTTGCCTTCTGCTAAATTTGCTGTTGTTTTGCTCTTCCTTTTCTAGGGCTTTGAGATGAAGTGTGAGCTCACTTATTTGTTGGTTTTTCCTTTTTTTTCAGGAATGACCTCCAGGCGATGAATTTCCCTCTTAAAACTGCTTTCATTGTGTCCCATAGATTCCGATATGTTGTGTCTATAATTACATTTATCTCTAAGAATTTTTTGATTTCCTCCTTTATGTCTTCTGTAACCCATTGATCATTCAGTAACATATTGTTCATTTTCCATGTGATGTAGAATTTTTCCTTCCTTCTTTTATCATTGATTTCCAGTTTCATTCCATTATGATCAGATAAAATGCATGTTATTATCTCCACACCTTTATATTTACTGAGGGTTGCCCTATGGCATCATATATGGTCTTTTTTTGAGAAGGATCCATGTGCTGCTGAGAAAAAAAGTATATCCACTTGATGATGGTTGATATATTCTATATATGTCAGTTACATGTTGGTTATTGATTGTGATATTGAGTTCTATACTTTCTTTATTCAACTTTTGTTTGGAGGATCTGTCCAATGGTGATAGATGTGTGTTGAAGTCACCCATAATTATTGTGTTGAGGTCTATTTCATTTTGGAGCTTGAGGAGAATTTGTTTCATGAACATCGTAGCACCATTATTTAGTGCATAAATATTGATAATTGTTATGTCTTGTTGGTGAATGGTTCCTTTTAACAGTATATAATGTCCTTCCTTATCCCTTTTGATTAACTTAGTCTTGAAGTCGATTTTATTTGATATGAGGATGTCCACCCCTGCTTGTTTATGAGGATAAGTGTGCATGGTGTATTTTTTCCCAACCTTTCACCTTCAGCCTGTGTGTCTTTGCATTTCAGATGTGTCTCCAGGAGGCAACATATTGTTGGATTTGTTTATTTAATCCAAGTTACCAGCCTATGTCGCTTTATTGGAGAGTTGAAGCCATTTACATTCAGAGTTACTATTGATGTATGGTTTGTTCTGCCAGCCATGTTTGATTATTTATCTTTTTTTAAATTTAGTTTGTTTCTCCATGATAAGCTTTCACCCTGCCTCTGTCATTACCAAGGTACTTCCCACTGATGGTTTTGGTTGTTGTTTTTCATTTCTTTCTTGTGTAGTGTTTTTCTCAAGACGCTTTGTAAAGCTTGTTTTCTGGCTTCAAATTCTTTTAGCTTTTGTTTATCATGAAAGATTCTTATTTTATTGTAGTACCTGATGGTTAATTATGCTGGATACATAATTCTTGGTTGGCATCCATTGTCTTTCAGTGTTTGAAATACGTTTTTCCAGGATCTTCTCGCTTTCAGCATCTGTGATCAAATATCCATTGTTAACCTTATTGGTTTACCACTGAATGTATTCTGCCTCCATTCTCTTGTAGATTTATTATTTTCTCTTTGTTCTGTATATTGGATATCTTCATAACAATGTGTCTTGGCATTCGTCTACTGTGATTTTGTGTGCTCTTGTCCTGTATGCATCTACAATTTGTATATCCATTTCCTTTTTTATTTCTGGAAAGTTTTCTGTAATTATTTCATTCAGCAGTTTTCTCATTCCCTTGGTTTGAGTCTCTGTACCTTCCTCTATCCTGATGACTCGTAAGTGTGGTTTTATTTATGTTATCCCAAATCTCTTGGATGTTTTTCTTGTGATTTTTTTGCCAGCCTTTCTGAGTTGGCTGGACTCGTTTCAAGATGATATATTTTGTCTTCATTATCTGACGTTCTGGCTTCTACTTGCTCCACTCTGTTAGTGATACTCTCAATGGAGTTCTTAATTTGGTTTATCATTTCCTTCATTTCTAGAATTATTGTTTGATTTTTTTTATAATCTCTATCCACTGATAAAGATGCTTAACTTTTTCTTTTATATGTTTATGTAATTCATTTTCAATGTTTTCTTTTACTGTTTGGATTTTCTGTCTCGTATCTTCTTTAAGTTTCCATTCCATCTGTCTAAGGTATTCCTTGAGTTCTTTATATGACCACTTTTCTGATGAATCCTGGTCCTTCTGAATATTTAGGGTGTTCTTCATTGTTTGTTCTCCTTTTCTTCCTTGCTTGTTTATGCTGCTCATGTTACTTCTTGTTCTGTTTGACTGCTGAGTTACTGTTTACTCTTATAAATTTATTTGATGCTTGGGAGGAAAGATTTTAGAAGGGAAGGGAAAAAGTCACTAAAGAGAATGAGAGTAGGCAGGTAGAATGCAAGGAATGGGAAATAAGAAAATTGAAAAGAAATGAAATACAATAGAAAAAATAGAAAATAAAGAATGAAAATGATTTTTTTTAAAAAATGATAATGATAATATAAAATTAAAATTAAAATTTTAAAAAATAATAATAACAAAATAGGGGAGGGGAGGGGGGATTGCAGAGGAAAGGAAAGGCAGCAGAATACAACAGTTACTAGTATGGTATTATGTAAAAATGTGGATGTGTAACCCATGTGATTCTGCAATCTCTACTTGGTTTAAAAAAGGGAGTTCATAACTCACTTGAAGCTAATGTATGCTAATGTATGAAATATGATATGTCAAGAGCTTTGTAGGGTTTTGAACAACCAATAAAAAAATAAAATAAAATAAAATTATTTTGCCATTTAAAAAAAAAAAGAAAATAATTTTGAAGTTTATCTATGATCCAGGGGCAAGTTAAATGAAACAGTTTCCAGTTGTTAAGTCACCAAAAAATTTATTATTTCATGTGTTATTTATTTGCTTTGTAGTATGTTTAAATTTTATTTTTGGAAAGTTTTTAACCTTATTAAATTTGTTTATTTGTTGTGGGGGAAACAATTGTATATAGGTTAAGTATTGTTTATCAAAAATGCTTAGAACAAGAAGCATTTCAGATTTTGGATTTTTTTGGAATTATGGAATATTTATACACACATAATCTTGGGGATAAGACTCAAGTGTAAATATGAAATTCATTTATATTTCATACATGCCTTAGACCCATAGCCTGGAGGAAATTTCATACAACATTTTTAGTATACCTGCATTTTGACTGTAACCTGTCAAATGAAGCCAAGTAGGAAACTTTTCACTTGTCACATTCCAGTACTAAAACACGTTAGATTTGGCATTTTGGATTTGGGATTTGGGGATTAGGGGTGCCCAGTTTCCAGAGGGCAAATTCTATTTTTCTACTAAAGTAAACTCATTTATCATAGTAAGTTGTCCTAAGTTAATTATCTTTGTATCCACAAAATTCCTAAAACTTATTGTGGTGCCTATATTTCTCCTTAAAATCATATTTCAAACATTTAATCTTGCTTCATTGAATAAAAACAAATCATATTTTCATCTAATTTTTAGATTCTTTAATTAATTAACACAATTGCTGTCTTATTAAAGGTTCTTTCACTTAAAATACATATTTTACATTGATATTAATAATAGATTTTCTGGAATTATCAATAAAATTTTTATACAATAGCTTTTGCTCCCTGTATTTTCAAACACCACTTAACTTGTGTGTTTGTGTTGCAAACAACTTAGAGCTGATTTTGTATTTTTACTTCAAATGACATTTTCTACACACTTTCATTTATTTTTTATAATTTATTCTTTTTTACTAGTTTTTTTAGTTGTTGATGGATCCTTATTTAATTAATTAATTTATATGCAGTGCTGAGAATCCAACCAGTGCCTCACACACGCTAGACAAGTGCTCTACCACTGATCCACAACTCTAGCCCACTCCAGTTTATTCTTAAAATTCACATTTTTTTTTTAGTTTATGTATAGGTATTTTTTTATTGGCTCTACACAGCACTGGTATACTATCATATTTCTTTTTTTAATTGGTTCTTTTTATACATAACATTAAGATTATACATAACATTAAGATTCATTTTGGCATAATTATAAAAGCATGAAATATAATTTGCTCTAATTCAGTCCCCAGTACTTCCTCTTTTTCTCCTTTCCTCCCTCTTTCTGTTCCCTTCCCTCCACTCTACTGATCTTTCCGCTATTTACTTTTAGTTTGGGGGGATTGTGCAAGTGTGTGTTGTGTGTATACATAATGGTGAGATCCAATACGTTTTTTCCCTTTCATTTGTTGTTTTATGGTAATACCGTGTGATTATTTTTATAGTGTTTAAGTTCTTTTATGAGGATTTTGGAAAATAAAAGCAATAAATTTGTGTTCTCAGATGGTCATCATGAACCGGAAAAAAAAAATAAAATAAAATAAAAAATTTTAAAACATTTTTTAAAAGTTAAAGAACAGCAACAAAAAAATGAAAATAAAAGAAAACAAAAAAAACAAAAACAAAAACAAAAACAAAACTAATTAAAATAATAATAATAACAATAAATGCAGTCATAGATTGCAATAAACTTCTTTTCCAGTACGTAGAGCTGTGCCCACTGGGCCAAGCTTCTCCTTTCAATAAGTGGGAACCAATCACTGTGCAGCAGCTCTTCCTCCCAGACTGGGTGGGTGTCCAATCCTGAGTGCCTAGGGCCTTCTTTTGTGTTTCCTCAAGCCAGGCCCCACTCACCTGTGACACTCACCACAATACTGGCTACATGCCAGGTCTGCTGCTCCTAGGAGCCCTGTTTTCATGAACGCCTGGGAACACTCTCCCTGTTTGTCTCCCTCAGACCCTAAGTTTGTAGAGCTTAGGCCTGAGAACCCCCAGCGAATTTGCTTGCACTCCGGAAGCCATGCCCCCAGAAGCTGGAGCAAGAGACTTCAGTTTTCAGCACTGGTGGGAGCGGTGGCCTGGAGGTCTGCACCACGAGTCCCGTGCCACTCCTAATTCCCTCGGTCTGGCTATCGCGCTCAAGGGAGAGCTGGGAGGGGCTCTTAAGATTTCCCCACAAGTTCGCAAATTTACAGGAATTTGTTTCACTTTCAATCACTTCCTGCTTCAGGACACATGTATTCTTCCATGTTTCTTGACAGGTCTTTTCATGAGAGTTCTTTCAAGACACATTACTTTCAATTTCCATAATCACTTTTGAAGCAAAACTCACATAAACTTTATGATGAATTATAACTCTGATATTACCATTAGATGTATGACTGGTTGGAATTAATGATTGCATAACGATATAGGATTTCTTATATATTTTCAGATAAAAATTCAATCCATTATTTAAAGTGGAACGAGTTATATTATTTATTCACAGTATGGTCTATTCATGCATTATCTCTATATTCATAGACGCAGTGTACACTTCTTTATACCCCCAATACTAATTTGTATGTCTTCAAAATATTGCTCCCTGAAATGTTGGAAGAAATACTCATGTCACCTGATCTACTTATACATTTAATCACAGAAATATTCGGAACACAAAATGCAAAGCTCACACTTATGTTTGTACCAAAGCCTAAAAGGAAAGTAAACATGGATTACTAAAAACATCCATGTCCAGCTTGCCTAATGCTCTCAAATATCAATCCTATTGGTGACTACATATTTGTTTCTTCTTAAGATTATATATTCAAACTCAACCCTACTGAAAATGTCTAATCCTATCCCTCACTTTATACATTGCCTGATTTCATTATGGCTCTATTTCTATCTGTTTCCTACATATTTTCCCCAGTTCATCATTGTGACTGACTCTTCACATATGCTGACATTTACATTCACACTCTAATCGATAACCTATTGCTAATAAAGGTTTGTTCCTAATCCTATACTCATTCTTTTTCTAAACCTACCGACTATCTTCCTAATCCTACCGACTATCCTTTTTTGACTGGATATTCTCTTCTACATTCAATCAAGCAAGGTACAAGGTCTTATGCCATTGTATATTGATCTATCTGAGACCTCTGTGCAGAATGTAATTTTATTCTAAGTATCACAATCAAGGGTCCAATGCCCTTCTGGGCTTCAAATGTTACCTAGATTTCTAGTTTCACACTTATATTTCACATATATATTCTAGTAAATATCGCAGTTTAAAATACCATTATTCATTCTGCAGGATGATTCCTAAACCAAATCCAACATGTTATTGACCCTAAACATACACTGTTCCCTCAATCTAACTTTACAGAAGAGCAGGGACAGAGTTGGTCTTACAATACAGAAATGTAGGGGATCTTCCACCTGCTGAGAACCTCAAAGGTCCATGCAGACATGATCCCTGGAAAAGAGGTAGGCAGCTATGAAGGACCTGAGAGAGCAAAAGTCATCTTCCATGGCAAACAACCTTGTCAGGATGAAGGGGTGTGTCTGAATCAGCCACTTTCTTCTTAATGTAGAGAAGATGGACCAAACAAGGTCTGTGTGGAGAGCTGTTCCCGTGTGTCTATGGTTGATATACCATTCTAACTTGTGACAGTGTCACAGGAAGTAGGGGCAGCCTCCATCTCATGGGACCCTTGGAAGCAGCTATTAGGACAAAGTGTTTGCCAAGGCATTGACCTCATTCAGTTCCTGAAGGAAGTGACCTACCTTACTTCTTTGGTGATGGAACTCTCTGAACTTGGGATCCAGGAAGCCAGGCATCCAGAGCCAGTCCCAGTCCCAGTACCAGTGGGCTCACTTGTTTTGTTTTACCAATGACAGATTCTGTCTTTCTTGGTACCTACTGATGTGAGGATGGCCAAATATCAGGAGAGCTCTGAAGACGGGCCTTTCCTTAGTAAGTAGGTAGTGACTCACCGCAGGCTCCTAACAACTACACAGAGTTGGCCAAGGAGACCAGATCTGCCACAGTACAGGCCATTTCGGGTGAACATAGTAGGGCCCGCTAGTCAGAGGACACTCTGGATATTCAGAGACTTACTTGGGGGAAGGAGGTGCTTTGTGTTTGTGGGTGTGAGTTTGTGGTTTTGTCTCATTTTCTTAGAATAGGTAGGAAAGCTGGTATGTCTGGTTTGCAGTGGACTGTTTCTAGATAGTCTTTTGACAAGGCAAGTGTTTCTATGTCTGTGTATAACACTGTGTCCGTGGTTGTAGACATTAGAAAAGAGAATGCATCAATGAATGTGTCCTGTCTAGTAGAAAGCTTCCCAGCATTCATCCTGCCCAATTTATGACTGCACTGCAGGTTGCCTTATCGATGGGCAACACCTACTATCTTCCTAAGTTTCAGATTTCTTCCTGAATTCTGACCAATCTGCAGAATAGTCTCATGGTTTTGTGTCCAAGATAGGTACCACCCCAAGCTCTGTCACATGGCCATGTACTGAATAGCTGAAGGTAATGGCGAGCTTCTTAGAAAACTCAGATATCAGTGTGACCAGGTAAGTCTCAGTGGAGAAACCATGCTTTGTGCCTTTTGCTTACCTATTTTTCTGTTTCACTGAATGACAGGAAGGTCTTTGCCTCAGGCCACCCCTTTGATAAGCATGAAAAAAACAGTTTTCATATGGAAATGATTGGGCATCACCCGTGGCTCTTTGCTTAATTGCTTTGAATGGGATGTGTCTGAATCAGCCTCTTGGCCCTGTGTGAGGCTGTGGCTTATATTTTCAGCACCTGATGGATATAAAGAAAGATCCCATGTGTGCATCCAAAACTAAAATGGCAAAATTCAGTCATTGTGGATGATGTCTCTCTCCTTCCTCTATTAGGTTGCAGACAATCATCAAGTGAGTATAGGGATCCTTTGGGTCAAATGAGTTTTTCAAAGCCATGCAGAGGTGCTTGGGTTTTCTCATGATTCCACTTCACATAAAGAATCTAAACCCCACAGTCAGTAGGCCTCAAATTGGAGAAGCAGAGTAGTTGTAATAGCAGGCCTATTTGATCACTCCTGGTTCACAGGAATGGTGTCCAGGCCACCCTGACTTTAGGCAAATGAGGGCCAAGGGAGCTTATTTTGGACACTCTCTTGCGCTGCACCCCTCATGGAAATCTCCAGCCAGAGGTTAAAATGAGGGTCTATGTGGAAGAAGATGAGGGCCATGTGGGAATGTTTTGGTTTTAATTTTGGTAATTTGTGTGGCAGTTGGAAGGGATGACTGGGTCCCCCTCGGCTTGTACTCTGGTGTAATACTCCTTAGAGACTGAGTTGTAGAACTGACCTCAGAGAAGTATTGCCATGAATTGTGTGGGGATGTTAGGAGGCCACGCATGAGAGTCACCCTTGGAAACTGAGATCTATGCCAAGGGTGGCTTTCCACAGAACACTGAGAATCTCAGCCAGGATATCACATGATTTTATTCTGAAAAACTTGGCAGCCATAGTTGAGAGTCAAAACACACATGGACCTCACATTGTAGACCTCAATGGGCCTGGCTTCATGTGACCTTTTGGCCACTATTTGGGATGCCTTGCCTGTGATTGTTCTCCAGAGCTTTCATTGAAATGAGCTTCCTTAACATTTAATGGTTCCTGAATGAATTGAAACCCACAGTGACTACAACTTCTTCCTTGAATAATGGCTAGATAAATACCATGAAATTTTTGAAATTTCAATGACCAGTTGGCACTGGAAAACCTTTGGATGTCCTGATGCTGATCATGAGTATACCAGACAGTGCCTTGATTGACAGGGTTTCATAAAAATGGTGTAGAACAGAGATGCCAGTTAGTTGGTGCCTGCTGATTAGTGGGCCTAGAGCAGTGGTGAGCAGATGTGTGACAAAACATCTGTGGTGAGGCCACGTGGAACTGCCATTGGCGTCCAAATGGCTTGTGACTGATATGGTTTCAGCCAACAGACCCAATAGGTAAAGGCATCTTGTTATATGGAGAGGTTTCAGGGAAATGTTCAGAATCAGGTTGCTATGGTCAAGGGGGAAAGCTATGTGGGATAGAAGCCTGGTTATTGCATTCTCCTGCAAACCCTCACCCACCACACGTGACAGAACTCCCTCCAACAATGTGTCCCAATTGACCTCCTTTATTTCGTGAAGCAAATACCAAACTCCCAGTGCAGCAGCAAGAAACACCACTAAAAGTGGAGGATGAACAAATGTCTTCCCAGTTAGCACAGGGAGAAACTTAGCCCCAGTGTCCACAGTTTAGCTACAAAAAAATAATTCAGCACTGCTGCCACATGTTCAATGAAAAATAAGAAACCATGTCTTACAGGTCACATATATGCAGAACCAGCTTTGATGGTCTCTCTATAAAAGAACTAAATCTCCTGAAAACAACATGTATTTCAAGTGCCCAACCTCAGAGGCAGTTTCTCAAGAATTTTTTAGGCCAGCAGAGCTCCATGTTTGAGGAGTGTTTACCTTTTGCCTTACTATTTTGAACTCTGCTACCACCTCCAAGGTTGTGAACTCCTGAGTAAATTCCATTCCAGATATGTATTCACAGATTTTCTAACTCTTCTCCTCTAACTGTATCTTTTTTTTTTAATTAATTTTTATTAAAGGTTGTTCAAAACATTACATAGTTCTTGATATATCATAATTCACACTTTGATTCAAGTGGGAAATGAACTCCCATTTTTACCCCATATACAGATTGCAGAATCACATCAGTTGCACATTGATTTACATATTGCCATTCTGGAGTCTGTTGTATTCTGCTGCCTTTCCCATCCTCCACTATCCCCCCTCCCCCCTCCCCTCCCCTCTTCTCTCTCTACCCCCTCTACTGTAATTCATTTCTCCCCCTTATATTTTCCCTCCTTTCCCCTCACTTCCTCTTGTATGTAATTTTGTATACCCCTGAGGGTCTCCTTCCATTTACATGCAATTTCCCTTCTCTCTCCCTTTCCCTCCCACCTCTCCTCCCTGTTTAATGTTAATCTTCTTCTCATGCTCTTCTTCCCTACTCTGTTCTTAGTAACTCTCCTTATATCAAAGAAGACATTTGGCATTTGTTTTTAAGGGATTGGCTAGCTTCACTTAGCATAATCTGCTCTAATGCCAACCATTTCCCTCCAAATTCTATGATTTTGTCATTTCTTAATGCAGAGTAATACTCCATTGTGTATAAATGCCACATTTTTTTTTATCCATTCGTCTATTGAAGGGCATCTAGGTTGGTTCCACAGTCTTGCTATTGTGAATTGTGCTGCTATGAACATGGATGTAGCAGTGTCCCTATAGTGTGCTCTTTTTAGGTCTTTAGGGAATAGACCGAGTAGTGGAATAGCTGGATCAAATGGTGGTTCCATTCCGAGCTTTCCAAGAAATCTCCATACTGCTTTCCAAATTGGCCGCACCAATTTGCAGTCCCACCAGCAATGTACAAGAGTACCCTTTTCTCCACATCCTCGCCAGCACTTGTTGCTGTTTGACTTCCTAATGGCTGCCAATCTTACTGGAGTGAGATGGTATCTTAGGGTGGTTTTGATTTGCATTTCTCTGACTGCTAGAGATGGTGAGCATTTTTTCATATACTTGTTGATTGATTGTATGTCCTCCTCTGAGAAATTTCTGTTCAGGTCCTTGGCCCATTTGTTGATTGGGTTATTCGTTATCTCATTGTCTAATTTTTTTAGTTCTTTGTATATTCTGGATATTAGGGCTCTGTCTGAAGTGTGAGGAGTAAAGATTTGTTCCCAGGACGTAGGCTCCCTATTCACCTCTCTTATTGTTTCTTTTGCTGAGAAAAAACTTTTTAGTTTTAGTAAGTCCCATTTGTTGATTCTAGTTATTAACTGTTGTGCTATGGGTGTCCTATTGAGGAATTTGGAGCCCGACCCCACAGTATGTAGATCATAGCCAACTTTTTCTTCTATCAGACGCCATGTCTCTGATTTGATATCAAGTTCCTTGATCCACTTTGAGTTAACTTTTGTGCATGGCGAGAGAAAGGGATTCAGTTTCATTTTGTTGCATATGGATTTCCAGTTTTCCCAACACCATTTGTTGAAGATGCTATCCTTCTTCCATTTCATGCTTTTAGCCCCTTTATCAAATATAAGATAGTTGTAGTTTTGTGGATTGGTTTCTGTGTCCTCTATTCTGTACCATTGGTCCACCTGCCTGTTTTGGTACCAGTAAAAGATAATGTCAAGGCATTGTTCTGGATGAGACTGGGAAGATTTTGGGGTAGCACATATTTGCATAGACATTGGATTCATTTTTCAATTTCCCTTTAAAACACTGAATCTCTAACCCTAACCAATTCCAAACTAGACTCTGACTACTAATCCTAATATGATGGAGAAAAATAACAAAAAACAGAAAAGAAGTACAAGCAGTTCAGGGGAGGCAAGGTGTATACTTGGACTTGCCTTTTGCATAATATAGGGTAGGAGTTATAAATCTTGCAAATTTTTTTTGAAATAGTTCTCCATGTGTTTTTAAAGTTAACAAATATGTGAATTCCTTTCTCCCTTTCTCTGTAGCCTATTAAGCACATGTATTTTTATATGCACATATAGAATTCTACCTGGTACCACACGTACATTCTTGTGAGGTGGTTGACTTGGCAGATACAAATTGTGAGAAGAGATCACTCCTCGTAAATGCTATTGGAACTGAAATTTCAAACTATGGGTGAACTTTCTAGTTGAACAACATTATACATAAATCCATGTTCAGTATAATGAATATTTTTGGATCTGTGGATGATATATATTTCATGATGGATTTTGATTGGCATATATATTGTTAGTTTTTAATGTCTCTCTCTCTGTCTCTCTCTCTCTCTGTCTCTCTCTCTCTCTCTCTCTCTCTCTCTATATATATATATATATATATATATATATATATATATATATATATACTCTCCAGATATTTCAAAATATGTAATATATGTGACTTATTATACACGCCCTAAATTCATTCATATTCATTTATGTGGATTTATAATCAACTTTTCACAAGATTATTTTCCAAACTATTCATCCACCTGAAATTCATATTTGTTTCCTAGTACTGACAACTAACTTCAGTGAATGGTGTATACAAATCCTAATATTTCTACAGTAACTAACCCAGTTTAACATCAATGCAAGTAGATTCCTATGGGACATGATATGTATTTTGACGTTCATATTTATTCAACAGTGGGACATTATTATTTCTTCAGTTTATGCACATCATAATATATATATTCATTCCAAAAGTTCAAAAATATATAGGAATTTGTTTCACTTTCAATCACTTCCTGCTTCTGAAAACATGTATTCCTCCATGTTTCTTTACTGCTCTTTTCATGAGACTTCTTTCCAAACACATTATTTTCGATTTCCATAATCAATTTTGAAGCAAAACTCACACACTCTTCATGAAAATCCTAATACTAATATTATCATTGATGTATAACTGGTTGTAATGAATGTCTGTATATCAATATTTGATTTCCTGTATTTTTTCAGATATCAATTCAATCCATTATTTATAGTGGAATGAGTATATGTTTTATTCAGAGTATGTTCCATTCATGCATTATCTGTATATTCATAGAAACAGGGTACACCTGTTTGTACCCCCAATACTAATTTATACGTCTTCAAAATATTGCTCCCAGAAATGGTGGAAGATATACTCATGTCACCTGATCTACATATATATTTTATTACAGTAATATTATGGACACAAAATGAAAAGATCACACTTATGATTGTACCAAAGCCTAAATGGAAAGTGAGCATGGATTAGTAATAACATCCATGTCCAGGTTGCCTAATGCTCTCAAATGTCAATCCAATTGGTGACTACATATTTGTTTCTTGCTAAGATTATATATTCAACCTCAACCCTGTTGAAAATGTCTAATCCTATAACTCACATTATACTTTGCCTGATTTCCTTTTGTCTCAATTGATATTTACTTTCCTACATATTTTCCCCAGTTCATCATTGTGAATGACTCTTCACATGTGCTGACATTTACATTCACTCTCTACCCGAAACCCTATTGCTAAAAAAGTTTTTGTCCAAATCCTATACTCACTCTTCTTTCTAAACCTACTGACTATCTTCCTAATCCTATCGACTATCCCTTTTTGACTGCATGTTCTCTTCGACATTCAATCATCCAAGGTAAAGGTCCTATGCCATTGTATAGCGATTAATCAGAGACATCTGTGCAGAACATAATTCAAAGCTAAGTATCCTACCCAAGGGCCCAATACACTTCTGGGCTTCAAAACTTACATAGATTTGGGTTTTCAAACTTATATTTCACCTATATATTCTTTTAAATTTCGCAGGGTCCCAATAACATTATTCATCCCACAGAATGATTCCCAACCGAATTCGAACCTGATATTAACCCTAACCATACGCTGTTCCCTCAATCTACCTTTACAGAGGAGCAGGGATAGAGTTGGTCTTACAATACAGGAATGTAGGGGATCTTCCACCTGCTGAGAACCTCAAAGGTCAATGCAGAAATGATCCTTGGAGAAGTTGTAGGCAGATATGTAGTACCAAAGAGAGCAAAAGTCTTCTGACATGGTAAAGAACCTGGACAGGATGAAAGGATGTGTCTGAATCAGCCTCTCTCTTCTTAATGTAGAGAAGATGGACCAAAGCAGGCCTGTATGGAGAGAAGTTCCCCGGTGCATATGGTTGATATACCATTCTAACTTGTGACAGTGTCACAGAAAGTAGGAACAGCCTCCATCTCATGAGACCCTTGGCAGCAACTGTTAAGACAAAGTGGTTGCCAAGGCAGTGACCTCATTCATTTCATGAAGAAAGTGACTTCACCTAACTTACTTGGTGATGGAACTCTCTGAACTTGGGATTCAGGAAGCCAGGCATCCAGAGCCAGTCCCAGTAACAGTCCTAGTGGGATCACATGTTTGGTTTTACCAAGGGCAGAGAGAGTCTTTTTTGGTACCTACTGATGTGAGAATGGCCAAATGCCAGGACAGCTCTGAAGAGGGTCCTTTTCTAAGAAAACAGGTAGTTGGTCATCGCTGGCTCCTGACAACTTCACAGATTTGGCCACGGAGACCAGATCTGAGACAGGGCAGGCCAGTTCAGGGTAACAATATGGTCCACAGTCAGAGGACACTCCGGATTGTCACAGACATATTGGGGGAAGGAAGTGCCTTTGTGGGTGTGGGTGTGAGTTTGTGGTTTTGTCTCATGTTCTGAGAATAGGTAGGAAAGGCGATTTGTTTGGTTTGGAGTGGACTGCTTCTAAAAAGTCGTTTGACAAGGTGAGTGTTTCTATATCTGTGTATCTCACTGTGTCCGTGGTTGTAGACATAAGAAAAGAGAATGCATCAATGGATATGTCCTGTCTAGAAGAAAGTTTTCCATCATTCATCCTACCCAATTTATGACTGGACTGCAGGTTGCTTTATGGATGGGCAACCCCTACTATCTTCCTAAGTTCCTGTTTTCTTCCTAAATTTTGGCCACTACCCAGAATAGGCTCATGGTTTTGTGTCCAAGATATGTAACACCTCCAAGCTCTGTGACATGGCCATGTACTGGATAGCTGAATGGAATGGCGAGCATCTCAGGAAACTCAGATATCAGTGTGACCAGGAAAGTCTCAGTGGAGAAATACTGTTTTGTTCCTTCTGCTTACCTATTTTTCTGTTGCCCTGAATGTCAGGAAGGTCCTTACCTCAGGACACTCCTTTTTGAAGCCTGAAGTAAACAGTTTTTAAATGCAAATGAATGGGCATCACCTGTGGTGCTTTGCTTAATTGCTTTCGAAAGGGATGTGTCTGAATCAGCTGCTTGCCTCTGGGTCAGGCTATGGATTAGATTCTCAGCACCTGATGGATATAAAGAAAGTTCCCATGTGTGTATTGAAAACGAAAATGGTAAAAATATCAGTCATTGTGGATGAAGTTTCTTGCCTTCCTCTGTTAGGTTCCTAACCTCCATCAAGTGAGAATAGGATCCTCTGGGTCAAATGAGTTCTTTGAACTCCTGCAGAAGTGCTTGGGTTCTCCCATGATGCCAAATCACATAAAGAATCTATACCTGACAGTCAGTTGGCCTCAAATTGGAGAAGCAGAGCAGTATTAAAGGCAGGCCTATTTGATCACTCGTGGTTCACAGGAAGGGTGTCAAGGCCACCCTCATTTTAGGCAAATGACGGGCAAGGGTGCATATTTTGGACATTGCCTTGGGCTGCGCTCCTCATGGAAACCTCCAGCAAGAGTTTATGATGAGTGTCTATATGGAAGAAGATGAGGGTCATGTGGGAATGTTTTGGTTTCAATTGTGGTCATTTGTGTGGCGGTTGGAAGAGATGACTGGGTCCACATGGGCTTGAACTCGGGTGTGATTCTCCTTCGAGACTGAGTTCTGGAACTGACCTCAGAGAAGTATTGCCATTAATTGTGTTGGGATTGTAGGAGGCCACGCATGAGAGTCACCCTTGAAACCTGAGATTGGGCCCTGGGTGGCTTTCCACAGAGCACTGAGAATCTCAACCAGGATATCACATGATTTTATTCTGAAAGACTTGGCAGCCATAGTTAAGAGTCAAAACACACATGGACCTCACATTTTAGACCTCAATGGGCCTGTCTGCATATGACATTTTGACCACTCTTTGGAAAGCCTTGCCTGTGAGAGTTCTCCAGAGCTTTCATTGAAATGAGCTTCCTCACCATTTAATGGTTCTTGGATGAATGAAAACCCCAAAGTGCCTCCAACTTCATTCTTGAACAATGGATAGATAAATACCATGAAATTTTTGAAATTCCCAATGACCAGGTGGCACTGGAGAACCATTGGATGTCCTATTGCTTCTCATGAGTGTACCAGACAGTGCCTTGATTGACTGGAGTTCTTGAAAATGGTGTGGAACACAGATGCCAGTAAGTTGGAGCCTGCTGAGTAGTGGGCCTAGAGCAGTGGTGTGCAGTTGTCTGATAATATATTTGCGGTGTGGCCATGTGGGTGTGTCATTGGCTTCCAAATGGCTTGTGACTGACTTGGTGCAGCCAGCAGAAAATTATATGAAAAGGCATCTGGTTATATGGACAGGTTTCAGGGCAATGTTCAGAATCAGGTTGCTATGGTCAAGGGAGCAAGAAATGTGGGATAGAAGCCTGGTTGGTGCATTCTCCTGAAGTCCCTGACCCACCACACCTTACAGGACTCCCACCAGCACTGTGACCCATTTAAAATCCTTGTATGTTGTGAAGCAAATACAAAACACCCAGTGCAGCAGCAAGAAACACCACGAAAATTGGAGAATGACCAAATGGCTTCAAAGTCCACACAGGGAGACACTTAGCCCCCAGTGGCCACAGTTTATCTACAAAGAGAGAATTCATCACTGCTTCCTCATGTTCATTAGAAAATAAGAAACCATATCCTCCAGGTCACATAGATGCAGACCCAGCTTTGATGGTCTCCGTACACAGGGAGCTAAAGCTCCTGACAACAACATATTTTTCAAGTGTCCAACCTCAGAGGCAGTTTCTCAAGAAGTCTTAATGCCAGCATAGCTCCATGTTTGTGGAGTGTTTACACTGTCCCTTACTTTTGGAAACTCCTCTACCACCTCCAAGGTTGTGAACTCCTGAACATTTTCCATTCCAGGTATGTATTCACAGATTTTCTAACTCTTCTTCTCTAATTGTGTCTTACTAGGGGCGAAGATATTGTCAAGGCATTGTTCTGGATGATAGTGGGAATTTTTTGTAGCACATATTTGCATACACATTGGATTTATTTTCCTATTTTCCATTTGAAATACTGAATAACTGACACTAACCCATACCCTAATAGACTCTTACTACTAATCCTAATATGATGGAGTAAAATAACCCAAACAGAATAGAAATGCAAGCATTTCAGAGGAGGCATGGTGTATAGTTAGACTTGGCTTTTGCATGATAAAGTGTAGGTGTTATAATTCAAGTTAATTTTTAATTGAAATAGTTCCATGGGTACTTAAAGTAAACAAATATGTGAATTCCTCTCTCCCTTTCTCTGTAGCCTATTCAGCACATGTATTTTTATATGCACATATAGAATTCTACCTGGTACCACAGGTACACTCTTGTGAGGTGGCTGACTTGGCAGATAGAAATTGTGAGAATAGATCACTCCGCCTAAATGCTGTTGAAACTGAAATTTCAAACTATGGGTGAGCTTCCTAGTTGAACAACATTATACATAAATCCATGTTCAGTAAAATGAATATTTTTGGATCTGTGGATGATATATATTTCATGGTGAATTTCGATTGGCATATGTATTACTAATTTTTAATGTCTCTGTGTGTGTGTGTGTGTGTGTGTGTGTGTGTGTGTGTGTGTGTATATATATATATATATATATATATATATACACACACACACACACTAAATTTTTTTAAAATATAAAATATATGTGTCTTATTATACACTCCCTAAATTCATTCATATTCATGTATGTGGATTTAGAGTTAACATTTCACAAGATTATTCACGGAAATATTCAGCCACCTGAAATACATATTTTTTCCTAGAAATGAAAAATAACTTCAGTGAATGGTGGATACAAATCCTAATATTTCTACAATAATTGATCCAGTTTGTCATCAATGCAAGTAGATTCCTATGGGACATGATGTGTATTTTGATGTTCATTTTTATTCACCACTGGTATGTTACAATTTCTTCAGTTTATGCACATTATAGGATATATATTTCATCCATACGTTAGCAAAATTATAGGCATTTGTTTCACTTTCAATCATTTTCTGCTTTAGAACACATGTAATCCTCCATGTTTCTTGACTGGTTTTTTCATGAGACTTCATTCCAAACATATTATTTTCGATTTCCATAATCAAATTTGAAGCAAAACTCACACACCCTTCATGATAAAGTATAACCCTAATATTACTATTAGATGTATAACTGGTTGGAATGAATGATTGTATATCAATATAAGATTTCTTATATATTTTCAGATATCAAATCAATCCATTATTTAAAGTGGAACCAGTTATATTATTTATTCACACTATTGTCTATTCATGCATTGTCTCTATATTCATAGACACAGAGTACACCTCTTTGTAAACCCAATACTAATTTATACGTCTTCAAAATTTTGCTCCCAGTAATGGTGGAAGAAATACTCATGTCATCTGATCTACATATACATTTTATCAGAGTAATATTCTGGACACAAAAAGAAATGGTCACACTTATGTTTGCACGAAAGCCTAAATGTAAAGTGAACATGGATTACTAAAACCATCCATATCAAGTTTGGCTAATGCTCTCAAAATTCAATCCTATTTGTGACAACATATTTGTTTCTTGCTAAGATTATATATTCAAACTCAACCCTGTTGAAAATATCTAATCCTATCTCTCACTTTATACTTTTCCTGATTTCATAATGTCTCTATTTATATCAGCTTTCCTACATACTTTCCGCAGTTCATCATTGTGACTGACTCTTCAATTGTGCTGACACTTACATTCACACTCTAATCCAAACCCTATTGCTAAGGAACTTTTGTTCCAAATCCTATACTCACTCTTCTTCTTAAACCTACTGACTATCTTCCTAATCCTACCCATTATCCCTTTTTGACTGGATGTTCTCTTATACATTCAATAATCCAAGGTACAGGGTCTAATGCCATTGTATATCGATCTATCTCAGACATCTGTGCAGAACATAATTCAACGCTAAGTATCACAATCAAGGGCCCATCCCCATTCTGCGCTTCAAATCTTACTTAGATTTCTGTTTTCATACATATATTTCACCTATATATACTTATAAATGTCGCAGGTTCCCAGTACCATTATTCATCCAGCAGAATGATTCCTAATTCAAATTGAACATATTATTAACCCTAACCATACACTGTTCCCTCAATCTAACTTTACAGAAGAGCAGGGACAGAGTTGGTCTTACAATACAGGAATGTAGGGGATCTTCCACCTCCTGAGAACCTCAAGGTCCATGCAGAAATGATCCCTGGAGAAGATGTAGACAACTATGAAGGACCTGAGAGAGCAAAAGTCAGCTTCCATGGAAAACAACCTGGTCAGGATGAAGGGTTGTTTATGAATCAGCCTCTCTCTTCTTAATGTAGAGAAGATGGACCAAACCAGGTTGGTGTGGAGAGCTGTTCCTAGGTGCCTATGGTTGATATACCATTCTACCTTGTGAAAGTGTCACAGAAAGTAGGGGCAGCCTCCATCTCATGGTAGTCTTGGAAGCAACTGTTAGGACAAAGTGGTTACCAAGGCAGTGATCTGATTCAGTTCCTTAAGGAAGTGACCTCACCTCACTTCTTTGTTGATGGAACTCTCTGAACTTGGTATCCAAGAAGCCAGGCACCAAGAGGCAGTCCCAGTCTTAGTGGTCTCACTTGTTTGGACTTACCAAGGACAGAGTCAGTCATTCTTGCTACCTACTGATGTGAGGACGGCCAAAACCAGGAAAGCTCTGAAGAGGGGCTTTTCCTGAGAAAGTAGGTAGTGGCTCACTGCTGGCTCCTGACAACTTCACAGAGTTGGCCAAGGAGACCAGATCTGAGACAGGACAGGCCATTTCATTGGAACATAGTATGGCCCACCAGTCAGAGGACACTCCGGATAGTCACAGACCTACATGGGGGAAGGAGGTGTCTTTGTGGGTGTGGGTGTGGGTTTGTGGTTTTGTCTCATATTCTGAGAATAGGTAGGAATGGCGGTTTGTTTGGTTTGGAGGGAACTGTTTCTAGTAAGTCATTTGACAAGGCGAGTGTTTCTATGTCTGTTTATACCACTGTGTCCCTGGTTGTAGACATTAGAAAAGAAAATGCATCAATTGGTGAGTCCTGTCTAGTAGAAAGCTTCTCAGCTTTCATCCTGCACAATTCATGAATGGACTGCGGCATGACTTATCGATGGGGAACACCTGCTAACTTCTTAAGTTCCTGTTTTCTTTCTGAATTGTGTGCACTCTCCAGAATAGGCTCATAGTTTTGTGTCAAATATATGTACCACCTCAAATCTCTGTGACATGGCCATGTACTGGATAGCTGAAGGGAATGGCGAGCATCTCAGAAAGCTCAGATATCAGTGAGACCAGGAATGCCTCATTGGAAAAACCCTGCTTTGGACATTTTGCTTACCGATTCTTCTGTTGCCCTGAAAGTCAGGAAGGTCTTTGCATCAGGTGTGTCATGTGGGAGTGTTTTGGTTTTAATTGTGGTCATTTTTGTGGCCGTTGGAAGACATGGCTATGTCCACCTGGGCTTGAACCCTTATGTGATTCCCCTTAGAGACTGAGTTCTGGAACTGACCTCAAAGAAGTATTGCCATGTATTGTGTTGGGATTTTAGGAGGCCACGAATGAGAGTCGCCCTTGGAAACTGAGATCTAGGCCCAGGGAGGCTTTCCGAAGAGCACTGGAAATCTCAGGAAGGACATCACATGATTTTATTCTTAAAGACTTGGCAGCCATCGTTGCAAGTCAAAACACACATGGACCTCACATTGTAGACCTCAAATGCCTGGCTTAATGTGACCTTTTAGCCTGTCTTTGGGAAGCCTTGCCTGTTAGAATTCTCCAGAGCTTTCATTGAAATGAGCTTCTTCTCCATTTAATGGTTCCTGAATAAATTGAAACCCACAGTGCCTTCAACTTCATCCATGAAAAATGCCTAGATAAATATCATTAAAGTTTGGAAATTCCCATCACCTGGTGGCACTGGAGAACCTTTAGGTGTCCTATTACTGATCATGAATGTACCAGACAGTGCCTTGATTGACTGGGTTTCATGAAAATGGTGTAGAATAGAGATGCCAGTAACTTGGAGCCTGATGAGTAGTCGGCCTAGAGCAGTGGTGTGCAGGTGTGTGTTAAAACATCTGTGGTGGGCTGATGTGGATATGCCATTGGCTTTCAAATGCCTTGTGACTGATATAGTGCAGCCCCCATACCCTTGTATGTAAAGGCATCTTGTTATATGGACAGGTTGAAGGGCAATGTTTAGAATCAGATTGCTGTGGTCAAGGGGGCAAGCTATGTGGGATATAAGCCAGGTTGGTGCATTCTCCTGCAGACCCTTACCCACCACACATGACAGAACTCCCTCCATCACTGTGTCCCAGTTGAACTTCTCGTATTTTGTGAAGCAAATACCAAACTCCCAGTGCAGCTGCAAGAAACACCACGAAAAGTGGAGGATGACCAAATGGCTTCACAGTCCACACTGCAAGACACTTAGCCCCCAGTGGCAACAGTTTACCTATAAAGAGAGAATTCAGCCCTACTGCTTCATGTTCATAGGAAAAAAAGAAACCATGTCCTCCAGGTCATATAGATGCAGACCCAGCTTTGATGGTCTCACTACAAAGGAAGCTAAAGCTCCTGTCATCAACATATATTTCAGGTGCCCAATCTCAGAGGCAGTTTCTCAAGAAGTCTTTAGGCCAGCAGAGCTCCATGTTTTTGGAGTTTTTACCCTGTCCTTTACTTTTGGAAACTCCTCTACAACCTCGAAGGTTGTGAACTCCTGAGCATTTTCCATTACCGATATGTATTCACAGATTTCTAACTCTTCTCCTCTAATTATGTCTTACTTGGAGTGAAGGAAATGTCAAGGCATTGTTCTGAATGAGAGTGGGAAGATTTTTGGGTAGCACATATTTGCCTACACATTGGATTCATTTTCGAATTTTCCATTCGAAATACTGAATCCCTGACTGTCAGGGGTAGAAGGAATTCTTCTTCAAAGAACAGCCTGACACTTACAAGAAACAGCCCCCAGGAGACATCCTGTCTGGAAGACATCCTGTAGCCATATATGTCCCTGAGACATCCTGTGGCCATCTTTCTTCCAGAAACATCCTGAAGTTATCTCACCTTGTGAAGACATCCAGGAACTGCTGATAAGAGAGCTTTCCCATATTCAGCATATTAATACCCATGTGTGAACAATAAAATTTTGCAGCTTGATCAGAACTCCTGTGTTGCTCTCATCTCTCATGCCTCTTGTCCCTTCATTCCTCCCCATCTAGGTTCGCTGACCACGTTGATGTGTCCTGCCGGCCGGGACATCTGGCGCCCACCGACTGGGGCTCAAGCCTTTGACTGAGGGGGAACCCCTTCCTCCTGGAAGACTTGGTCAAGAGGAGCTCACGATCGCCTCAGCAGACACCACCCGGAGACATATCCAGGAGGAAGGTGGGGATGATGCACGGTGAGTGACGCACCATGTGACAAGCAGTATCGTCACATGATTTGTTTATTTCAGGCCTCAAGGAGTCCTTCAAGACATGAGGGGCACATGTTAAGAAAAAGGACTTAAAATTTTTCTTTTCATACATAGAAGAATTGTGTCCATGGTTTCCTCTTGAAGGGACCATTGATGGCAAAAATGGCTTAGAGTAGGAGACTGTTTAAAAGATTATTATGAATCATTTGGCCCAGAAAAAAATGCCAGTTCCCACCTTTTCTTACTGGAACTTAATTAATGAAATTCTTAAAAGTTTTCGCTTTGACAATGGTACCTTACAACTTGTCAGGATTGGGGAAGAGATTATGCAAAAGACCTCTCGTCCCCCCTCTGCATGCCCATCATTAGTATAGACATAGAACCTTCTCAGTTTTCCCAGGACCCTGAGAACCTTCCTGGTCCCCCTCAAAATACGACCCTAATTAATAAGGCTCCAATGATTAAAAACCACCTTTATCCAGTTTGAAATCCCAGAGACACATTGACCCCTGGGGAGGACGCTATCTTGGAGAAGGAAGCAGCTCTCTACCATTCAGAACACCCGCGACCTCTCAGGACCGTGCCACAGCCTATAGGATTTACCAAGCGAAGGTGAAAGCACCTATGTAAAACATCTTGCCTTTGAAAATGCTAACCCAGCATGTCAGAATGTTCTTCAACCACATAAGGATAAAGGGAAACTTTCTGAAGTTATTAGACTCTGTGCAGACATGGGTGCAGCCCATGCCATGGGTCTGGCTTTAGGGACCGCCTTTACCAAGGCCTTTCACAATCCTGGCTCACGTACTTGCTTTACTTGTAAACAACCTGGCCATTTTGCATGTGAGTGTCCCACAGGCAAACAAAGCCTAGGAATAGCGTCTCCTCAAACTGGGGCTTAACCGCCCCCAGCTACCCTTTTCCATAGAAGTGGTAAAGGTCATCACTGGGCCAGTGAGTGTAGATCTAAGACAAATGCCCTCACACAGCCTATTTCTTCCTACTTCTCGGGAAACTCCCTGCGGGGCCAGCCCCCGGCCACAACATCCCCCACGACAAACACAGGAGCAATAAAGTTTGTTCCCTCCTAAACTCCCAACCTACCACAAAATCCTTCTCCACAATTGCCTCCCTCCAACTAGCCACCCCAGGCAGCACAAAATTGGACCTCTGTGCTGCCACAAATACAATATTAGACCCAATGCAAGGGCCCCAGATAATACCCAATGAAATTATGGGTCCCCCTCCATCTCATACATGTGCCCTTAATCTTGGAAGAGCCTCCACTACCATACAAGGTGTTCAGGTCTTCGTTGGCATTAATGATAATGATTTCACTGGAGAAATAAAAATACTGGCCACTGCTATTAATGGAGTTGCCGCCATCCCAGCAGGAACAAGACTTGCACAATTAATTCTTCTTCCCTTGGATTCAGGAGGCATTTCCAAAACCCAAACCTACCTCGGGGGACTGCCTTCTTGGGCTTCTCTGATGTGTATTGGGTTCAGCCCATTTCTCACAATAGACCCACCCTTACCTTACTTACTGAAGGAAAGGAATTCCAAGGAGTTCTAGATATTGGAGCTGATGCCACAATTATTTCTCAAAAATACAAGCCATCAGGTTAGCCCCTCACTCCATCCTTGACTGACCTTAAAGGGATAGGAAAATAAAAAAATCCTCTGGTCAGCTCTAGGTCTATTAGCTGCACTGATAAAGATGGTAATAAGTCAACTGTCACTCCTTTCGTTGATTCTGACCTCCCTGTTAACGTATAGGGAGGAGATATTTTGAGTTATTGGAAGTTATTCTCGCCAGTCCCAATTCCATGGTGACTCATCAAATGCTTCCTATGAATTTTGTTCCTGGTACAGGCCTGGGGATACTGAAACAAGGACTGGTGGAGGCTATACAACCCATACAAAAACAAATACATGTGGACTTGTGTATTCAGATTTTTAGTGTCAGTCCCTGACCCTCCTGTACCCCATGCAGATAAAATTATTTGGGAGACTCAGACTCCTGTGTTGGTGGATCAGTGGCCCCTTACCCAAGAAAAATTGGAGGCTGCCTCCACGTTAGTGCAGGAACAGCTTGCAGCCGGCCATGTAAAGCCCTCAACCTCATCATGGATTACTCCTATTTTTATTATCAAGAAAAAATCAGGCAAGTGGTGCCTTTTACAATATTTGTGTGCCATTAATAAAGTTATGCGCCCGATGGGAGCACTACAGCCAGGCATTCCCACACCAGTGGCGATTCCAAAAAACTATTGTAAAATGGTTATTGACTTAAAAGATTGCTTTTTTACCATCTTTTTACATCCTGAGGATAGACCCTATTTTGCCTTTAGTCTCCCTCACATTAATTTTCAGGGCCCTATGCAGAGATTTCAATGGAAGGTTCTTCCCCAAGGTATGGCCAACAGCTCTAGTCTTTGCCAAAAACACGTTGCTCAAGCAGTAGACCCTGTGAGAGAGCGATGAGCACAAAATTATATTTTACATTATATGGATGATTTGTTAATTGCTGCACCTAATACCCATGACCTTAATAATTGTTACTTGGACTTTTACAAAACCTCACTACCTTGGGACTACAGATAGCTCCAGATAAGTTTCAAACACAGGACCCTTATACCTATTTGGGCCTTAAACTTCAAGATAATCAGATCCAAATTCCTAAAATACAACTATGTGTTTACCATCTTCACACACTTAATGATTTTCAAATATTACTGGGGGATATTCAATTGCTAGGAACATATTTAAAATTACCCACTTGTGTACTTTTGCCCCTTAATGATATTTTGATAGGTGATTCCCACCCCTCCTCCCCTCAAAAGCTTACTCCCGAGGCATGACATGCATTAAACCAAGCCACAGAAGCCATTGCCCAAAAGTTTGTTACACAAATTTCTTATAACCTTCCTCTGGTTCTGGTTATTTTCCACACTCCTCATACACCCACAGGAATATTTTGGCAGCGAGATCCACATTTTAAAAATAAAGGCTGTCCCTTGCTTTTGGTCCTTGTATCCACCACATCCTCCAAGGTTATTACTGTTTATCTTGCTCAGGTAGCTTCTCTTATTTTTGAAGGTCGTTTGCTTTCTCGACAACATTTTGGCAAAGACCCTGATAATATTTTAATTCCATATACTAAGGACCAAACCCTTACTACAATTTTTACTAGAGACATGGATCAATGGGGTATTGCCCTATCAGGCTTTTTGGGAACAATTCATAACCACATCCCCAATGACCCCGTTTTAAATTTTGTCCAGTTACATTCATTTATTTTTCCCAAAATTACTCAAAAGGCTCCCATTCCTCAAGAACTTACTGTCTTTACAGATGGTTCCAGTAATGGCCGTGCAGTCTTTGTTGTCAATAACAAGCCTACCACCTTTGATACTGTCTATCAGTCAGCTCAGTTTGTGGAATTGTTCACCATAACACAAGTTTTCATAAAGTTTTTTTGATAATCTTGTTAATATTTATACAGACAGTGCCTACATTGCTCTTTCTGTGCCCCTGCTGGAGATTTCACCCACCATTATGGCTTCTTCCAATTCCCCCTTTCTGTTTCACCAGCTTCAGCAGCTAATTCAGGCCAGAAAACATGCATTTTCCTTAGGACACATCATGACACACTCTGACCTTCTGAGCCCTCTAACACAAGGTAATGCCCAAGCTGATGCAGCAACACGTTCCATCTTTCCAATTTTTGTTGGCTCCATTCAAAAGGCCATGGAGTTACAAAATCTTCACCATCTAAATTCCCAGAGCCATCGATTACTTTGGAAAATTACCAGGCAACATGCATGAGAAATAGTAAAAGCATGCCCTGGTTGCACTGTCTCCCTCCCCATTCAACACTTGGGAGTTAACCCCCGAGGATTACAGCCCAATCAGGTTTAGCAAATGGATGTTATTCATTTTCCTGAATTTTGAAAAACCAAATATATATACGTTTCTATAGATACCTTCAGCGGCTTTAGTTTTGCATCACCACATTCTGGAGAGGCTACCAAAGATGTCCTTTCTCATCTTGTTTCAGCCTTTTTCGTAATGGGTAAACCAATACATATTAAAACAGATAAATGTCCTGCATATACCAGTGCCAAGTTTAAACAGTTTTGTGCTACCTTGCAATTTTGTCATACTACTGAAATTCCATACAACTCTCAGGGCCAAGGCATGTGGAACTTGCCCAGCTTAGCTTAAAGACTTGGCTATCCCGTCTTAAGGCTTCCGCCCTTGTATTTACCACTCCCAGGGATCGCCTTAACCATGCATTATTTGCCCTTATTTTTCTTACCTTAGACAGTGAAGGCCATTTGGCCACAGACAGACACTGGCATCCTTCGTCCAATTCTGTTCGCTCGCCTGTTATGTGGTGCAATCCCATTACAAATAAATGAAAACGCCCAGATCCTATCCTCATCAGGGGATGAGGCTCAGCTTGTGTTTTGGACCAAGAGCAAGCATCCCCAAGATGGTTACCAGAATGCCTGGTTAAACAGGTAAATTACTTACCTCAACCCAGGGACGGAGGCCCTCCCCCTGAGGACAAATTTTCCTCCATTTCAGATACAGCCAAGAATCTGTGCGAGGATCCTGCTTAACGCACTTCTGCTGAACAGGTTTGAACACGGAGACCTTGGACCTCCAATTTCCAACATCATGGAGTACCTTTTTGCCCCCCCCCCCGTGAATGCAAAGGAGGATTTTGGACTGAGGCTCCCACTAGTTGGACCCAGACTGCTGACTGCATGACTAAGGTGACTTACCTCCGTGCCAAGGTTGACCATAATCTCGGAGGAGTTCATCAGCCTAAATGGGTATGTGTTAACAAGCCAAAGATTATTCCCCCTAGTACAAGTAAAGCTCTCCAAAATTGTTCTGCAACTTGTACGCATACCCAGGCGATGCATGTCTCTTGTAATGTGTCGGCTTCACTTTGTGTTAATAAACAGGGAGAACAATTTTTTGAAGCCTCCCTAACTAAAACTCATGCAGCAGGGGGACCACTATTCATTATACCCCCATTCTCTTTGACCATGGAGGAGATGGCAAATACACCAAGCTACAGTCAGCTGGGTGCCAAGGCACTGTCGGAAAAGGTTCCTACTGGCCCATTAAGGCCCCTACAGGGGTCTCTGATGGTGGAGGACCCACTTATTCTGTCAAGCATCCTCAGATAATCAAACTTTTGAAACCCCAAATCCCTGAGCTCACATATCATCCCTTAATGTAGCCTAAATCCCAGTTCCCAGGTTTAGATACCAATACATTAGATATTTTGCAAACTACATTCTCCTAGCTTAATAATTCGAACCCCACCCTTGCTGGTGATTGCTGGCTCTGCATGACAGCAGGGGCAATCATGACTATGGCAGTTCCTATTAATTCTATCATGGACAATGATAATACATGCCAACCCGGATTTCCCTTTAAAGTACAGCCTATAGGCACTTTTACATTATTTCTTTTAGGCGCGATGCAGAATAATACCTATGATACTGATGTTCGACTTACTTCCTTTGGAAATTGCTCAACAGTATAAAATTATTCCTCACCCACCCCATCTCTTTGTTCCTCCAATGGCACAGTTTTTATGTGTGGAGGAAACTCGGCCTTCCCACGCTTCCAGCGAATTGGACCATTGGTTGTGTTCTTGCTTTATTACTCCCTGATATAACTATTGTCCCAGGAGATGAACCTCTACCAATTTCTAGCCTAGACACTTTAGTCAAAAGACATAGGTGGGCAATACAGGCTTTACCACTCATTGCCAGCCTTAAGCTGCTGTGGGCACAGGTACAGTGGCTTAGGCACGGCTATTCACTCTTACCATCGCCTGTCTCAACAACTTATAAATTATGTACAAACTTTATCAGGAACCTTTAAAGATTTGCAGGACCAAATAAATTCCCTGGCAGAAGTGTTCCTTCAAAACAGACGGGGCTTAGATTTGCTGACAGCTAACCAGGGAGGTATTTGCTTAGCCTTAGGGGAACGATGCTGCTTTTATGCCAATAAATCAGGCATAGTACGCATTAAAATTAAGCAGCTTCAAGAAGATCCAGAAAAGAGACAAAGGGAACTATTTGAAAATCCCCTCTGGATTGGGCATAATGGATTTCTACCCTACCTTCTTCCCCTATTAGTCCCTTTGTTGGTTTTACTTTTAATGGTGTCCATAGGCCCCTGCATTATAAAGAGGCTGGTACAATTTATTAAAGAACAGATTAATATTTTGGTTTCTAAGCCCATACAGGTCCACTATCATGGTCTGGAGATGGAAGACAGCACTGCCAACATTTAAAAGAATGTTCAACCCTTCTCACAGGCTTATTAAGTTTACATCCCCACAGATCTCTCTTTCTTACAGAAAACTATAAGTAACAGCTCTGAGCAACCATCTTCTACCCTTGCAATAAGGGTTCGTTCTCCATGGGCCCTTCCGCTTGGGGGAGGACACACCCTTGGAATGAGCACGTTAGGCCATAATAACGGAGGGTCCAGGAAGGACTGCAGGAGGATGGATCCACGGATCCCCAAACACAAGACCTCTGAATGACACGCTCTGGTGCATGGCGGTTGGCATGCTATCCCCTTAAAGACGTCTCCTCCAAAAACATGCCAAAGCCAACACGAAATCTCCTAGGAAAGATGCTCGCTCAAATCAGGAGATATTCTAAGGCATTCTAGAGAAACAGAGCCACTATCACCCCCTAAATCCATGGCCTGTAAGGTATGGTCGAATATTTTATATAACAAAAGGGGAGATGTCAGGGGCTAGAAGGAAGTTCTCCTTCAAAAAATAGACTGACACAAGAAACATCCCCCTGGGACACAACCTGCCTGGGAGACATCCCACAGCCATCTATCTCCTTTTGACATCCGGCTACCATCTGTCTACCTGAAACATCCTGAGGTTATCTCACCCTGTGAAGACATCCAGCAACTGCCGATAAGAGAGCTTTCCCATCCGCAGCATATAAATACCCTCTGAGAATAATAAAAGTTTGCAGCATGATCAGAACTCCTGTCTTGCTGTCATCTCTCGTGTCTCTTGTCCCTTCATTCCTCCCCAACTAGGATCGACACCCAAGTTGATGTGTCCTGCCAGCCGGGCCATCTGACACTAACCCATACCCTCCTAGACTCTGATGACAAATCCTAATATGATGGAGAAAAATAACCCAAACAGAATAGAAATACAAGCAGTTCAGAGGAGGCATGGTGTATAGTTGCACTTGCCTTTTGCATGATATAGGGTAGGTGTTATAAATCTAGTTAATTTTTAATTGAAATAGTTCTCCATGTGTTTTTAAAGTTAACAAATATGTAAATTCCTGTCTCCCTTTCTCTGTAGCCGATTCAGCACATGTATTTTTATATGCACATATAGAATCCTACCTGGTATCAGATGTACATTCTTGTGAGGTGGCTGACTTGGAAGATACAAATTGTGAGAAGAGATCACTCCTCCTAAACGCCATTGGAACAGAAAATTCAACCTATGGGTGAGCCTCCTAGTAGAACAACATTATACATAAATCCATGTTCAGTAAATTAAATATTTTTGCATCTGTGGATGATATATACTTCATGATGAATTTCGATTGGCATATATATTGCTACATTTTATTGCCTGGGTGTGTGTGTTGTGTGTGTGTGTGTGTGGGTGTATATATATATATATATATATATATATATATATATATATATATACACTCTCCAAATATTTCAAAATATGAAATATATGTGTCTTACATATACTACCTAAATTCATTCATGTTCATGTATGTGGATTTATAATCAACTTTTCACAATATTATTCTCAGAAATATTCATCCACCTGAATTACATATTTGTTTTATAGTACTGAAAACTAACTTCAGTGAGTGGTGCATACAATCCTAATATTTCTACAGTAACTGACCCAGTTTAACATCAATGCAACTAGATTCCTCTTGGATATGATGTCTATGTTGAAGTTCATTTTATTCAACACTGGTACATTACTATTTGTTCAGTTTATACACATCATAGGATATATATTTCATCAACAACTTCAATAATTTATAGGATTTTGATTCACTTTCAATCATTTCCTGATTCAGAACACATGTATTCCTCCAGGTTACATGATTGTTTTTTCATGAGACTTCTTTCCAAACGCTTTTTTTTTTGATTTCCATAATCATTTTGAAGAAAAACTGACACACTCTTCATGATAAACCATAACCCTAATATTACCATTAGATGTATTTCTGGTTGGAATGAATGATTGCATATAAATATACGATTTTCTGTTTATTTTCAGATATCAATTCAATCGAATATTTAAAGTTGGAACAAGTTATAATATTTAATCACAGTATCGTCTATTCATAAATTATCTCTATGTTCATAGACACAGAGTAAATCTATTTGTAACCCCAATACTAATTTTTTCATCTTCAAAATGTTGCTCCCAGAAATGGTGGAAGAAATACTCATGTCACCTAATCTACATATACATTTTATCACAGTAATATTCTGGACACAAAAAGAAGAGGTCACACTTATGATTGTATCAAAGCCTAAATGAAAAGTGAGCATAGATTACTGAAAACATTCATGTCCAGTGTGCCTAATGCTCTCAAATGTCAATCCTATTGGTGAGTACATATTTGTTTCTTCTTAAGACTATATTTTGAACCTCAACCCTGTTGCAAATGTCTAATCCTATCACTCAATTTATACTTTGCCTGATTTCCTAATGTCTCTATTGATGTCTGCTTACCTAAATATTTTCCCCAGTTCACCATTGTGACTGACCCTTCACGTGTGCTGACATTTACATTCACTCTCTACCCGATACACTATTGCTAAAGAACTTTTGGTCCAAATTCTGTACTCAGTCTTCTTCTGAAACTTATCGAATATCTTCCTAATCCTACCGACTATCCCTGTTCTAGTGGATGTTCACTTCTACATTCAATCATCCAAGGTACAAGGTCCTATGCCATTGATTATCGATTTATCTGAAACACCTGTGCAGAACGTATATCAAAGCTAAGTATCCCAATCAATAGCGCAATGCCCTTCTGGGCTTCAAATCTTACCTAGATTTTTGTTTTCATACTTATATTTCACCTATCTATTCTTATAAATATCACAGGTTCCCAATACCATTATTCATCAATTAGAATAATTCCTAACCCAAATCAAACCTGTTATTAACCCTAACCATACACTGTTCCCTCAATCTAACTTTACAGAAGAGCAGGGACCAAGTTGGTCTTACAATACAGGAATGTAGAGAATCTTCCACCTGTTGTAAAACTCAAAGGTCCATGAAGAAGTGATCCCTGGAGAAGATGTAGGCAGCCATGAAGGACCTGAGAGAGCAAACGTCATCTTCCATTGCAAACAACCTGGTCAGGATGAAGGGTTGTGTCTGAATCAGCCTCTCTGTTCATAATGTAGAGAAGATGGACACAAACAGTCCTTTTTGGAGACCTGTTCCTGGGTGCCTATGGTTCATATACCATTCTAACTTGTGAAAGTGTCACAGGAAGTAGGAGAAGCCTCGATCTCATGGGACCCTTGGAAGCAACTGTTAGGACAAAGTGGTTGCCAAAGCAGTGACCTCATTCAGTTCCTGAAGGAAGTGACCTCACCTCACTTCCTTGGTCATGGAACTCTCGGTACTTGGGATCCAGGAAGCAAGGTACCAAGAGCCTGTCCCAGTCCCAGTCCCAGTGGGCTCACTTGTTTGGATTTACCAAGGACAGAGTCAGTCTTTCATGGTACCTACAGATATGAGGATGGCCAACTGCCAGGAAAACTCAGAAGAGGGGCCTTTCCTGAGAAAGCAGATAGTGGCTCACCGCTGGCTCCTGACAAGTTCACAGAGTTGGTGTTTTCCGGGGAACATAAGTTGGCCCACCAGTCAGAAGACACTCTGGATAGTCACAGACATACTTTGTAGAAGGTGGTGCCTCTGTGGTTGTCGGTGTGGGTTTGTGGTTTTGTCTCATGTTCTGAGAATAGGTAGGAAAGGCGGTTTGTTTGGTTTGGAGTGAACTGTTTATAGTAAGTCGTTTGGCAAGCAAGTGTTTCTATGTCTGTGTATCCCACTATGTGCATGGTTTTAGATATTAGAAAACTGAATGCATCAATTGTTGTCTCCTGTCTAGCAGAAAGCTTCCCAGCATTCATCCTGCCGAATTTATGAATGGATTTCAGCTTGCCTGATCGATGGGCAACATGTGGTATCTTCCAAAATTCCTGCATTCTTCATGAATTCTGGCTACTCTCCAGAATAGGCTCATGGTTTTGTGTCCAAGATATGTAGCAGTTCCAAGCCCTGTGACATGGCCATGTACTGGATAGCTAAAGGGAATGTCGAGCATCTCAGAAAACTCAGATATAAGTGTGACCATGATAGTCTCAGTGGAGAAACCCTGCTTTGGGCCTTTTGCTTACCTATTGTTCTGTTGCCCTGAATGTCAGGAAGGTCTTTGCCTCAAGACATCCGTTTGTGAAGCCTGAAGAAAACAGGTTCAAATGGAAATGAATGGACATCACCTGTGGATATTTGCTTAATTCCTTTGAAAATGGAAGTGTCTGAATCAGCCTCTTGGCCCTGTGTGAGGCCGTGGCTTAGATTCTCAACCCCTGAAGAATCTAAAGAAACATCACATGTGTGCATCCAAAACAAAAATGGCCAAAAGTGCAGTTATTGTGGATGAAGTCTCTCCCCATTCTCTGTAAGGTTCCTGACCTCCATCAAGTTAGAATAGGGATCCATTGGGCCAAATCATTTCTTCAAATCCCTAAATTGCTTGAGTTTTCCCGTGACTACAATTCACATAAAGAATCCAAACTGCACAGTCAATACGCCTCAAATTGGAGAAGCAGAGAAGTATTAACAGCAGGCCTATTTGAACACTCCTGGTTCACAGGAATGGTGTCCAGGCCACCCTGAATTTAGGCAAATTAGAGGCAAGAGAGATTATTTAGGAGACTGTCTTGGGCTTCGCCCCTCGTGGAAATTTCCAGCGATAGGTTATGATGAGTGTCTATATAAAAGAACATGAGGGCCATGTGGGATTGTTTTGGTTTTAATTGTGGTTGTTAGTGTGGTGATTGGAAGAGATGACTGGGTCCACCTTGACATGAACTCTGGTGTTTTTCCCCTTAGAGACTGAGTTCTGGAACTGACCTCAGAAAAGAATTGCCATTAATTGTGTTGGGATTTTAGAAGGCCATGCATGAGAGTCGCCCTTGGAAACTGAGATCAAGGCCCAGGGTGGCTTTCAACAGAGCACTGGGAATCACAGCCAAGATATCACATAATTTTCTTCTGAAAGACTTGGCAGCCGTAGTTGAGAGTCAAAAGTCACATGGACATCACATTGTAGAACTCAATGGGCCTGGCTTCATTTGACCTTTTGGCCATTCTTTGGGAAGCATTGCCTGTGAGATTTCTCCAGAGCTTTCATTTAAATGAGCTTCGTCAACATTAATGGTTCTGGAATGAACTGAAACTCACAGTGCCTCCACCTTCATTGTTGAAATATGGCTAGAAAAATACCATGAAATTTTTGAAATTTCCATGACCAGCTGGCACAGGAGAACCTTTGGATTTCCTGTTGCTGATCATGAGTATAACAGACACTGCCTTGATTGACTGGTTTTAATGAAAATTGTGTAAAACAGAGATGCCAATAAGTTGGAGCCTGATTATTAGTGGGCCTAGAGCAGTGGTAGGCAGGTGTGTGATAAAACATCTGTGGTGCGGCCATGTGGATCTGCCATTGGCTTCCAAATGGCTTGTGACTGACATGATGCAGCCAGCAGTCCCTTCTAAGTAAAGGCATCTTGTTATTTGGAGAGGTTTCAGGGCAATGTTCAGAATCGATTTGCTATCGTCAATGGGGCAAGCTATGTGATATAGAAGCATGGTTGGTGCATTCTCCTGCAGAAATTGAAATACCACATGTGACAGAACTCCCTCCTGCACTGTGTCCCAGTTGAACTCCGTGTATTTCATGAAGCAAATACCAAACTCCCACTGTAGCAGCAAGAAACACCATGAAAATTGGAGGATGAACAAATGGCTTCACAGTCCACACAGGGAGACACTTAGAACCCAGTGGCCACAGTTTACCTACAAAGATCAAATTCAGGACTGCTGCCTCATGTTCATTAAAAAATAAGAAACTATGTTTTACAGGTCACATAGGTGCAGACCCAGCTTTGATGATCTCACTACAAAGGAAGCTAAAGCTCCTGATAACAACATATGTTTCAAGTGACCAAACTCAGAGGCAATTTCTCAAGAAGTCTTTAGGCCAGCAGAGCTCCATGTTTGTGGAGTGTTCACCCTGTCCCTTACTTTTGGAAACTCCTCTACCACCTCCAAGGTAGTGAACTCCTTAGCATATTCCATTCCAGATAAGTATTCACTGATTTTCTAACTCTTCTCCTCTAATTATGTCTTACTTGGGGCGAAGATAATGTCAAGCCATTGTTCTGGAGGAGTGGGAAGATTTTGTGTAGCACATATTTGCATACACATTGGATTCATTTTCCAATTTTCCATTCGAAATACTGAATCCCTGACTCTAACCCCTACCCTACTAGACTCTGACTACTAATCGTAATATGATAGAGAATAAAAACTCAAACAGAATAGAAATACAAGCAGTTCAGAGGAGGCATGGTATATAGTTGGAATTGCCTTTTGCATTATGTAGGTTAGAAGTTATAAATCTAGTCAATTTTTTGTTGAAATAGTTCTCCGTGTGTTTTGAAAGTTAACAAATATGTAAATTCCTGTCTCCCTTTCTCTGTAGCCTATTCAGCACATGTAATTTTATATGCACATATAGAATCGTACCTGGTATCACACGTACATTTTTGTGAGGTGACTCACTTGGCAAATACAAATTTTGAGAAGAGATCACTCCTCCTAAATGCTGTTGGAACTGAAAATTCAACCTATGGGTAAGCCTCCTAGTTGAACAACATTATACATAAATCCATGTTAAGTATATGAATATTTTTGGGTCTGTGGATGATATGTATTTCATGATGAATTTCAATTGACATATATATTGCTAGTTTTTAATGTCTGTGTGTGTGTGTGTGTATGTATATATATATATATATATATATATATATATATATATATATATACTCTCCGGATTTTTCAAAATATGAAATATTTGTGTCTTATTATGCACTCCCTAAATACATTCATATTCATGTATGTGGATTTATAATCCACTTTTTAAAAAATTAATCTCAGAAATATTCATCCACCTGAAATACATATTTTTTCCTAGTACTGAAACAGTTTTCAGTAAATGGTGCATCCATATCCTAATATTTCGGCATTGCAAGATGACTGTGAAGACAGTGTATCACACCCAGTGTACCCTGCCACTGCGCAGGTGAATAACGAGTTAGAACAATGAAAAACTATCTTGTTAGGATCTTACAGGAAAATGGGTGTTTACCGAAATCTAGAAGAATGATTTCCACCACCGAGGTCCGGTAATTGAGTCTCAAACACAAGCCACTTGTGCAACCGGAGATCCATTCTGATTTATCCGCGTGACCTGCCCCGTGTCTACAAATGGTGAGGCACCACCGAGAAGCGACCAGCAAGCAGGGAGAAACGTTGCTGCAGATTCTGTGGAATCCTGCTGGCTGAGCATCCACTGAGCCCCCAGCTGAATTTGGGATTTCAGACGGGAAAGTTAGCAGTACATTTCTATCCCCCAAAGTGGAAACTCCACAAAGGAAACCAGCAGCCACCATCTTGGAGAGCTGAAGTAACCACCACCACTCCCAGACAGATTGCAACAATAAAACAGGTGTGTGTTTCTCAGCTCATCTCACATACAGAGGAAAATTCGCATAAAATCTCTCCTAGGCTTTTGGGGGAGGGATAATCAGAGCAAGTCTGCATAAAGACTGGGGGAAAACTAGAGGCACCTGACCTTCATCTCCCCTTCCCATCAGCGGCAAAAATGAAACTTGTCTAGCCAGTGCGGGGCGAGGGGCAAGCAGAAAATATTAAAACAATAGAGTTCCAGGGTTCACAATAGACACCCTCCCCACCCAACAAACGGCAGACCCGGAGAACAGTTTGAGCTGCCGAGAAGCATCACTCAGGAGAAATCTGGTCTAGCAGGAGAAATCAGGACTAGCAGGATAAACCAGGGGACTAGAGGCCAGGCCCTCCTGACTGGGTGGCTGGAGAACGCCAGACCGCTGCCAGTGTGACTGGGCAACTGGAGGCCACCTTCCTGCCGGCGCCAGCCCACCTGCTGACGGCATGTCTTGATGGCTGGAGAACGCTCGCCTGCCGACGACCGAACGCGCAACTGTGTGGCTAGAGATCACCCACCCGCCCGCGACAGCCCATTCGCTGCCCGCGCTACTGGGTGGCTGGAGACTGCCGGCATGCCAGCGACCGGGTGCTGAAACCAACAAGAGACAATCCAGTCCACCCCCCCAATTCGGACACTCCGGCAAGGAGCCTGGGGCCCACCACAGCAGAGAGGTGACATCACTGGAGCTCGGCTGTCAGAATTCCTTAACAGCGAAATCCACTTAAGCAGGCATAGTCTAGCAACACAAAGGAGAGAAAACAGAGATATATAAACCCATAACAAATCTATAGAAGAGAGCAGAAACACAGCAATCAAATAGAGCCAGAAAATAACGTGAACATCATGAAAAAACAAGGGGAAAAAAAGGTGTAGAAACAATGAAGGACAACTTAATACTACAGGAGAACCTAGAAGCATCAGAAACAGGGATAGGGAAAAAACTTAAGTCATACCTAACTCAGATGGAAAGGAATAATAGAGAAGACATGAGGCAGCAAGTCCAAGAAATAAAAGTATATTTTGAAAATGAATTAAACAACCAAATTCAAATGGCAAAGAACAAGGTTTACCAGGAGATAGAGATCTTTTAAAAAATCATACAGTAATTCTAGAAATGCAGGAAACTATAAACCAAATTAAAAACTCAAACAAGAATATTTCAAATAGACTAGATCAAGTAGAAGTCAGAACATCAGATAATGAAGACAAAGTTTGTCAACTTGAAAAGAATATAGTCAACACAGAAAACATGCTTAAATCCCATGAGCAACTATTCAAGAGATATGGGATGTCATAAAAAAACCAAAATTGGGAGTCATCGGGATAGAAGAAGGCATAGAGATTCAAACCAAAGGAATGGACAACATATTAAATGAAATAATTCTAGAAAACATCCCAGAGATGAAAGATGGAATGGATTGCCATATCCTGGAAGCCTACAGGACCTCAAACATTCAAAACCATAATAGACAAACTCCAAGACATATAATTATGAAGATAGCCAACATACAGAACAAGGAGAGAATATTAAAAGCTACGAGAGAAAGTAGGCAGATAACATTCAGGGGTAAACCAATTAGGTTAACAATTGATTTTTCATCACAGACTTTGAAAGCGAGAAGATCTTTGAACAATGTATTTCAAACACTGAAAAATAATGGATTCCAACCAAGAATACTGTATCCAACAAAATTAAGCTTCAGATTTGACAATGAAATTAAGTCTTTCTTGATAAACAAAAGCTAAAAGAATTCGCAGACAGAACACCAGCACTGCAAAGCATTTTGAGCAAAATACTACAAGAAGAGGAATTGAAAAATAGTGCCCAAAACTAACAGTGGGAGGTATCTCAGTAAAGGGGTAAGAAAATAACCAAAAAGTAAAAACTACCCAAATTAAAATAAATAAATAAATAAACATGACTGGAAGTATAAATCATATTTCAATTGTAACCTTAAATGTTAAAAATCTAAACTCACCAATCAAGAGACATAGGCTAGTAACCTGGATCAAAAAAATAAATCCAACAAAATGCTGCCTTCAGGAGACTCTTTTGATAGGTAAAGACATACACAGGCTGAAAGTGAAAGGTTGGGAAAAATCTTACCACTCACATGGCCCTCGGAAGCAAGCAGGAGTGGCCATACTCATATCATATAAAATCAACTTCAAACCTACGTTAATCAAAAGGGATAAAGTAGGACACTATATATTGTTAAAAGGAACCATCCACCAACAAGACATAACAATTATCAATTGGTATGCACCAAACAATTGAGCTGCAACGCTTATAAAACAAACTCGCCTCAAGTTCAAGAGTCAAATAGACTACAACACAATAATTATGGGTGACTTCAACACACCGCTCTCTCCATTAGACAGATCCTCTATAAAAAACTGAATAAAGAAACTATAGAATTCAACAGCACAATCAATAACCTTGACTTAACCGACATATATAGAATATATCAACCATCATCAAGTGGATACACTTTATTCTCAGCAGCACATGGATCCTACTCCAAGTTAGACCATATATTATGCCATTGGGCAACTCTTAGTAAATATAAAGGCGTGGAGATAATACCATGCACCATATCTGATCATAATGGAATGAAACTGGAAATCAATGAGATTAGAAGGAAGGAAAAATCCTACATCACATGTAAAATGAACAATATTCTACTGAATGATCAATGGGTTACAGAAGACATAAAGGAGGAGATAAAAAAATTCTTAGAATCAAATGACAATACAGACACAACATACTGGAATCTATGGGACACAAAGAAGGCAGTTTTAAGAGGGAAATTCATTTCTTGGAGTTCTTTCCTCAAAAAAAGAATAAAACAAGAAATAAATAAACTCACAGTACACATCAAAAACCTAGAAAAGGAAGAGCAAAACAACAGCAAATGTAGTAGAAGACAAGAAATAATTAAAATTGGAGCAGAAATCAACGAAACTGAAACAAACAAAAAAAAAACATTGAAAAAATTGATAAAACTAAAAGTTGATTCTTTGAAAAAATAAATAAGATTTACAGGCCCTTAGCCATGCTAAGGATGAGAAGAAGAGAGGGAACTCAAATTACTAACATACGGAATGAAAAAGGCAATATCACAACAGACAGTACACAAATACAGAAGATAATTAGAAAGTATTTTGAAATCCTATATTCCAATAAAATAGAAGATAGTTATAATATCGATAAATTTCTTAAGTCATACGATCTGCCCATATTCAGTCAAGAAGACACACACAATTTTAACAGACCAAAAACAAAGAAAGAAATGGAAGAAGCCATCAAAAGACTACCAATCAAAAAAAGCCCTGTACCTGATGGGTATACAGCGGAGTTCAACAAAACCTTCGAAGAAGAATTAATACCAATACTATTCAAGCTATATCAAGAAATGGAATAATAAAGAGCTCTTCCAAATTCATTCTCGGAGTCCAAAATCACCCTGATCCCAAAACCAGACAAAGACACCTCAAAAAAGAAAACTACAGACCAATATCTCTAATGAAGTTGGATGCAAAAATTCTCAATAAAATCCGTGTGAATTGAATACAAAAACATATCAAAATAGTTGTGCACCATGATCAAGTAGAATTCATCCCTGGAATGCAAGGCTGGTTCAATATACGGAAATCAATAATTGCTACTCACCACATCAATAGACTTAAGGACAAGAACCATATGATCATCTCGATAGATGTAGTAAAACATTCAACAAAGTTCAGCATCCCTTTATGTTCGAAACACTAGAAAAACTAGGGATAACAGGAACTTACCTCAACATTGTAAAAGCTATATATGCTAAACCTCAGGCTAGGATCATCCTAAATGGAGAAAACTGAAGGCATTCCCTCTGAAATCTGGAACAAGACAGGGATGCCCTCTATCACCACTTCTATTCAATTTAGTTCTTGAAATACTAGCCAGAGCAATTAGACAGACAAAAGAAATTAAAGGCATAAAAATAGGAAAAGAAGAACTTGAATTATCGCTATTTGTGGATGACATGGTAATATATTTAACAGACCCAAAAGGGTCTACAAAGAAACTGCTAGAGTTAATAAATGAAGGATATAAAACCAACACGCATAAATCAAAGGCATTTCTGTATATCAGCAACAAAACTTCTGAAATGGAAATGAGGAAAACCACTCCATTCAAAATATCCTCAAAGAAAATAAGATACTTGGAAATCAACCTAACAAAAGAGGTGAAAACCACAGAACCCTAAAGAGAGAGATAGAAAAAGATCTTAGAAGATGGAAAAATGTACCCTGTTCATGGATAGGCAGAACTAAATTCATCAAAATGGCGAAATTACCCAATGTTCTCTACATGTTTAAAGCAATGCCAATCAAAATCCCAACGGCATTTCTTGTAGAAATCATAAAGCAATCATGAAATTCATATGGAAAAACAAAAGACACAGAATAGCAAAAGGAATTCTAAGCAAGAAGTGTGAATCGGGAGGTATAGTGATACTAGAGTTCAAACTTTACTACAAAGCAAGAGTAACAAAAACAGTGTGGTACTGGTACCAAAACAGGCAGGTGGACCAATGGTATAGAATGGAGGACAGAGAAACCAATCCACAAAATTACAACTTTCTTATATTTGATAAAGTGGCTATAAACATGCAATGGATGAAGGATAGCATCTTCAACAAATGGTGCAGGGAAAATTAGAAATCCATGTGCAACAAAATGAAACTGAATCCCGTTCTCTCACCATGCACAAAAGTTAACTCAAAATAGATCAAGGAGCTAGATATCAAATCAGAGACACTGCGTCTCATAGAAGAAAAAGTTGGCTATGATCTATATACTGTGGGGTCGGGCTCCAAATTCTTTAATAAGACATCAATAGCCCAAGAGTTAATAACAAGAATAAACAAATGGGACTTACTTAAACTAAAAAGTTTTTTCTCAAGAAGAGAAACAATAAGAGAGGTAAATAGAGAGCCTACATCCTGGGAACAAATTTTTACCCCTCACACTTCAGATAGAGCCCTAATATCCAAAATATACAAAGAACTCAAAATATTAAACAATAAGATAACAAATAACCCAATCAACAAATGGGCCAAGGACCTAAACAGACACTTCACAGAGGAGGACATACAATCAATCAACAAGTACATGAAAAAATGCTCACCATCTCTAGCAGTCTGAGAAATGCAAATCAAAACCACCCTAAGATACCATCTGACTCCAGTAAGATCAGCAGCCATTATGAAGTTAAACAACAATAAGTGTTGGCGAGGATTTGGGGAAAAGGATACACTTGTACACTGCTGGTGGGACTGAAAATTGGTGAGGCCAATTTTGAAAGAAGTATGGATATTCCTGGAAAAGCTGGAAATGGATCCACCATTTGACCCAGCTATCACCCTTCTTGGAATGTTCTCTCAGGATCTTAAAATAGCGTACTATAGGGATACTGCCACATCAATGATCATAGCAGCACAATTCACAATAGCTAGACTGTGGAACCAACTTAGATGCCCTTCAATAGATTAATAGATAAAAAAAATGTTGCATCTATACACAATGGAGTATTACACAGCACAAAAAATGACAAAATCATAGAATTTGCAGGGAAATGGATGGCATTAGAGCATATTATGCTAAGCGAAGCTAACCAATCCTTAAAAAACAAATGCCAAATGTCTTCTCTGTTATAAAGAGAGCAAATAAGAACAGAACAGGGAGGAAGAGCATGAGGAAAAGATTAACATTAAACAAAGACGAATGGGGGGAGAGAAAGGGAGAGAGAAGGGAAAGCTTATGAAAATTGTAGGAAACTCTCAATGTTACACAAAATTGCATATAAGATGTTGTGAGGGGAAGTGAGGGGGAAACAATGGAGAGAATTGAACAATAGCAGATGAGGTAGAGAGGGAAGATGGGAGGGGAGGAGAGGGTGGATAGTAGGGGATAGGAAAGGTAGCAGAATACAACAGTCACTAATATGCCATTATGTAAAAATGTGAATGTGTAACCGATGTGATTCTACAATTCGTATTTGGGGAAAAAATGGGAGTTCATAACCCAATTGAGTCAAATGTATGAAAGATGATATATCTTGAGCTTTGTAATGTTTTGAACAACCAATAAAAATAAATAAATAAATAAAGTTTTAAAATTTAGTGGGAAGAAATCAGCTAAAAATGGGTTCAGATGTATTCATTTTGCTATACAGAAACTTTGTTTTGTGAATATCACAAATTTATTTTACCAGAAAATGCACATAAATTGAGATTAAAGGATAATTCACCTAACTTCATGAAAAATTCATAGCATTTTCTACACTTTTCATATTTCATTTTTTTCGTGAATATTTTGTCATGGACAAGGTCTAGTCTTAGGCTATTCTTCCAGAATACTACCTCATCTGACAAGTTCGTACAATGTGTTGGATTGTTCTTTTCATCTTTTATTTAATAGTTTCTAGCTGATAATGTGTATTTTTTCTTATCTTTATTTGGACATACAAACCTAACTATATCTTTGCATTTTATGTTTTACTGGGGAAGAGACTCATCAAAAGCTCTTTGTTATATGTATCAACAATCAAACATCTAGAGCATACAATTATTCTTAATTTTGCATGAAAATAAATTTGTACCATTTTTCTTATAAAGATGTAGTATTATTAATAATGTCCCTACTGTAATAAGTAACTACTTACAAGAAGAATTAAACAATTGACTTTATATCAATTTTGAACATGAAAAGTACTAAAATAAGTATTTGGCAATTAATACACAATTGATAGAAATTGAAATCACAAGAAAGCCATTTAAAATGTCAGTGCATATGGTCCTTAAATAATAGGTTGTTCAAATAAAATTTCTCTAATTCATAAGAGTTAATATGCCACATTACAGCTTAATGTGATATAAAACTTTAAATTATCAGTATTGATAAATAAGAATGATACCTGTTTACTTAAATATGTTTATTTGATTTTCACTGTAAGATGTTAATTATGGAAGAATTGAGAATTAAGAAAGACTTGGTCTATATTATTTCTAACAGGAAAATCAAAGTACTTTTAAATATATATATATATATATATATATATATATATATATATATATGTATATATATATATATAATATATGTAATGCATATGCATGAATATAGATACATATGTATAATAAATGTATTGTAATATATCTATCAGGTGATTATAATTTTTAAATTTTCTCAAGAAAAAGAATGACTATAAAAAACAGTCTTAAATTTAAATTTCATAGCATACTACTGTTTGTAATGACATGAGAGAAAAATAGATATGGAGGGGAAACCAAAAAGGAAGGGAGAGAAGGGGGAAAATGAGGAAGAAAGTGAGTAAAGAAGAGGGACATGAGTGTATGATGTTAAGATAGAAGTGGAGGGGCTGGGTTTGTGGCTCAGAGGTAACATACTTATCTAGCATGTGTGAGGCACATGGTTCTATTCTCAGCACCACATACAAATAAACAAAATGAAGGTCAATTAACAACTGAAAAAATAAAAAAAAAAAAAAAGAAGAAATATTACGAAAATTCCAAGCTTTGATGAATGTTAAATAAAAAAAAAATGTTACATAGCCTTATGTAATTTCTAGACTATCCAAAATAGTCACTAAATGTTAGATTATTAGTGCTATAACTAAAAATCCATTGATCTTTCCTCTACATTCTGTGGCATGCTAGTGCTAAAATAAATTGTATTATTAATTCCCCCCCCAAATCCTAATATTTCTAGAGTAACTGACCCAGTTGAACATCAATGCAAGTAGACTCTATGAGACATGATGTGTATTTTGACGTTCATTTTTATTCAACACTGGTACATTAATATCTTCAGTTTATGCACATCATAGCATATATGTTTCATCAAAATTTCTCAAATTTATAGGCATTTGTTTCACTTTCAATCACTTCCTGCTTGAGAACACATGTATTCCTACATGTTTCATAACTGCTCTTTTCATGAGACTTCTTCCCAAAAACATTATTTTCGATTTCCATTATCACATTTGAAGCAAAACGCACAAACCCGTCACAATAAACCATAACACTAATATTACCATTAGATGTATAACTGGTTGGAATGAATGGTTGTATATCAATATAAGATTTCTTACTTAGTTTCAGATATCAATTCAATCCATTATTTAAAGTGGAACCAGTTATATTATTTATTCACAGTACAGTCTATTCACGAATTATCTCTATATTCATAGACACAGGTACACCTCTTTGTACCCCCAATACTAATTTATACGTCCTCAATATATAGCTCCCAGAAATGGTGGAAGAAATACCCATGTCACCTGATCTCCATATACATTTTATCACAGAAATATTCTGGACACAAAAAGCAAAGGTCACACTTATGATTGTACAAAACCTAAATGGAAAGTGAACATGGATTACTAAAAACATCCATGTCCAGGTTGCCTAATGCTCTCAAATGAAAATCCTATTGGTGACTACATATTTGTTTCTTCCAAAGATTATATATTCAAACTCAAACATGTTGAAAATGTCTAATCCTGTCACTCACTTTATACTTTGCCTGATTTTGTAATGTCTCTATTGATATCTGCTTTCCTACATATTTTCCCCAGTTAATCATTGTGACTTCCTCATCACATGTGCTGATATTTACATTCACTCTCTTAGCGATACCCTAGTTCTAAAGAACTTTTGTTCCAAATCCTACACTCATTCTTCTTCCTAAACCTACCGACTATCTTCCTAATCCTACTGACTATCACTTTTTGACTGGATGTTCTCTTCTACATTCAATCATCCAAGGTGAAAGGTCCTATGCCATTGTATATCGATTTATCTGAAACATCTGTGCAGAATGTAATTCAACGCTAAGTATCCCAATCAAGGGACAAATGAAGTTCTGGGCTTCAAATCTTACTTAGATTTCTGTTTTCGTACATATATTTCACCTCTATATTCTTATAAATATCACAGGTTCCCAATACCATTATTCATCCAGCAGAATGGTTCCTAACCCATATCGAACATGTTAATAACACTAATCATACACTGTTCCCTCAATCTAACTTTACTGAGGAGCAGCGACAGTGTTGGTCTTACAATACAGGAATGTATGGGATCTTCCACCTGCTGAGAACATCAAAGGTACATGCAGAAATGATCTCTGGAGAAGATGTAGGCAGCTATGAAGGACCTGAGAGAGCAAAAGACATCTCCATGGCAAAGAACCTGGTAGGATGAAGGAATGTGTCTGAATCAGCCTCACTCTTCTTAATGTAGAGTAGACCAAACCAGGCCTGTGTGGAAAGCTCTTCCCAGGTGCGTATGGTTGATATACCATTCTAACATATGAAAGTGTCACAGGAAGTAGGGGCAGCCTCCATCTCATGGGACCCTTGGAAGCAACTGTTAGGACAAAGTGGTTGCCAAGGCAGTTACCTCATTCAGTTCCTGAAAGATGTGACCACACCTCACTTCCTTGATGATGAAAGTCTCTGAACTTGGGATCCAGGAAGCCAGGCACCCAGAGCCATTACCAATCCCAGTCCCAGTGGTCTCACTTGTTTGAATTTACCAAAGACAGAGTCAGTCTTTCTTCTTACCTGTTAAGGTCTGTAAACAAGTCAGATTGGCACCTGTTATTTTGCCAGAGAAATGTTAGAGTCTGTAAAAAAAGTCTGGATGGCGCCTGGCAAAATGCCAGAGGGAGTGGTTTGTGAAGTAACAAAAGCGAGCCATTAAGTGTGGAGATTCCTTATTGTTTGACTGCTGTATCTATTTCATGCTAATTAGATAGGCTGTGTAAAATGTATAAATACCGCTCTTATTCAACAATAATTGGCTTCCACTCCTGCTGCATCAGTCTACCCAAGTTGTTCGTCACCCCCCCGGTTATTTTGCCCAGCCAGCCGGGCTGCGGCACTTACCTACAGATGTGAGGATGGCCAAATGCCAGGGAAGCTCTGAAGATAATTCTTTTCTGATAAAGCAGGTATTGGCTCACCGCTGACTCCTGACTACTTCACAGAGTTAGCAAAGGAAAGCAGATTTGAGACAGGACAAGCAATTTTGGGGAACATAGTATGGCCCACCAGTCAGAGGACACTCTGGATAGTCACAGACCAACTTGGAGGAAAGAGTTGCCTTTGTGGGTGTGGTTGTGGGTTTGTGTATTCCACTGTGTCTGTGGTTATAGACATTAGAAAAGAGAATGCATCAATGGAATTGTTCTGTCTAGTAGAAAGCTTCTCAGCATTCATCCTGCCAAATTTATGAATGGACTACGGCTTTCCTTATGAATGGGCAACACCTGCTATCTTCCTAAGTTCCTGTTTTCTTCCTGAATTCTGGCCACTCTCAAGAATAGGCTCATGGTTTTGTGTAAAAGATATGTACCACCTCCAAACCCTATAACATGGCCTTGTACTGGATAGCTGAAGGGAATGGAGAGGAACTCAGAAAACTCAGATATCAGTGTGACCAGTAAAGTGTCAGTGGAGAAACACTGATTTGGGCCTTTTGTTTACCTATTGTTCCGTTGCCCTGAATGTCTGGAAGGTCTTTGCCTCAGTCCACCGCTTTGTGAAACCTGAAGAAAACAGTTGTCTAATGGAAAATAATGAGCATCACCTGTGGCTCTTTGCTTAATTGCCGTGGAAAGGGATGTGTCTGAATCAGCCTCTTGGCCCTGTGTGAGGCTGTGACTTAGATTCTCACCACCTGATGAATCTAAGGAAAGATCTCATGTGTGCATCCAAAACCAAAATGGAAAAAGAGCAGTCTTGTGGATGAAGTCTCTCGCCTTCCTCTGTAAGGTTCCTGACTTCCATCAAGTGAGAATAGGTATCTTTGGTTCAAAAAGTTTTTCAAAGCCCTGCAGAGGCAAGCCCATAGGTGCTTGAATTTTCTCATAACTCCAATTCACATAAAGAATCTAAACCCCACAGACATAAGGCTCAAATTGGAGAAGCAGAGCAGTATTAATGGCAGGCCTAATTGATCACTCCTTGTTCACAGATAGGTTGTCAAGCCACCCTGACATTAGACAAATGAGGGTAGGGAGCATATTTTGGATACTGTCTTCAGCTGCACCCCTCATGGAAACTTCCAGCCAGAGGTTATGATGAGTGTCTATGTGGAAGTAGTTGAGAGCCATGTGGGAGTGTTTTGGTTTTAATTGTGGTCATTTGTTTGGCTGATGGAAGAGATGACTGGGTCCACCTTGGCTTGAACTCTGGTGTGAGTCTTCTTAGAGACTGAGTTCTGGAAATGACTGCAGAGATGTATTGCCATGAATTGTGTTGGGATTTTTGGAGGCCACACATGGTAGTGGCCTTTGGAAACTGAGATCTAGGCCCGGGGGGCTTCCCACAGAGCACTGGGAATCTGAGCCAGAATATCACATGATTTTATTCTGAAAGACTTGACAGCCATAGTTGAGAGTAAAAACACACATGGACCTCACATTGTAGACCTCAATGGGCCTGGCTTCATTTGATCTTTTGGCCACTCTTTGGGAAGTCTTGCCTGTGAGAGTTCTCCAGATCTTTCATTGAAATGGGCTTTCTCACCTTTTAATGTTTCCAGAATGAATTAAATCCCACAGTGCCTCCAACCTCATCCTTGAAAAATGGCTAGATAAACATCATAAAAATTTGAAATTCCCATCACCAGGTGACACTGGATACACTTTGGATTTCCTGTTGCTCCTCATGAGTGTACCAGACAGTGCCTTGATTGACTGGGTTTCATGAAAATGGTGTAGAACAATGATGCAAATAAGTTAAAGTCTGCTGAGTAGTGGGCCTAGAGCAGTGTTTTGCAGGTCTGTGATAAAACTTCTGTGGTGGGGTCATGTGGATCTGCCAAAAGGCTTGTAACTGACATGGTGCAGCCAGCAGACCCTTGTATGTAAAGGCATCTTGTTGAATGGAGAGGTTTCAGGGCAATGTTCAGAATCAGGTTGCTATGGTCAAGGGGGCAAGCTATGTGGGATAGAAGCCTGGTTGGTGCATTCTCCTGCAGACCCTGACGCACAACACGTGACAGATCTCCCTCCAGCACTGTGACCCAGTTGAATTCCTTGTATTTCCTGAAGCCAATACCAAACTCCCAGTGCAGCGGCAAGGACACCATGAAAAGTGGAGGATGACCAAATGGCTTCACAGTCCACACGGGGCCACACTTAGCCTTCAGTGGCAAGAGTTTACTTACAAAGAGAGAATTTAGCCTTGCTGCCTCACGTTCTTTGGAAAATAAGAAACCATGTTCTGCAGGTCACATAGATGGAGACCCAGCTTTGGTGGTCTCACTAGAAAGGAAGCCATAGGTCCTGACTACAACATATACTTCAAGTGGCCAACCTCAGAGGCAGGTTCTCCAGAAGTCTTTAGGCTGGCAGATCTCCATATTTGTGCAGTATTTACCCTGTCCCTTACTTTTGGAAACTCCTCTACCACCTCCAATATTGTGAACTCGTAACCATGTTCCATTCCTGATATGTATTCACAGATTTTCTAAATCTTCTTCTTTTATTTTGTCTTACTTGGGGCAAAGATAGTGTCAAGGTATTGTTGTGAATGAGAGTAGGAAGATTTTGTGTAGCACATATTTGCATACACATTTGATTCATTTTCCTATTTTACATTCAAAATACTGAATCCCTGACACTAACCCATACCCTACTAGACTCTGACTACTAACCCTAATATGGTGGAGAGAAATAATGCAAACAGAAGTGAAATACAAACAGTTCAGAGGAGGCATGGTGTATAGTTGGATTTGCCTTTTGCATGATAAAGTGTAGGTGTTATAAATCTAGTCAATTTTTAATTAAAATAGTTCACCATGGGTTTTTGTAGTTAACAAATACGTGAATTCCTGTCTCCCTTTCTCTGTAGCCTATTCAGAACATGTATTTTTATATGCCCTTTCTCTGTAGCCTATTCAGCACATGTATTTTTATATGCACATATAGAATCCTACCTGGTATCACACGTACATTTTTGTGACTTGGCTGACTTGGAGATACAAATTGTGAGAAAAGATCACTCCTCCTAAAAGCAGTTGGAACTGAAAATTCAACCTATGTGTGAGCTTCCTAGGAGAACAACATTGTACATAAATCCATGCTCAGTAAAATAAATTATTTTGCATCTGTGGATGTTATATATTTCATGATGAATATTGATTGGCTTATATATTGGTACTTTTTAATATCTCTGTGTGGGTTTTGGGTGTGTTTATATATATATATATATATATATATATATATATATATATATATATATATACACACTCTCAAGATTTTTCAAAATATGAAATATATGTGTCTTATATACACTACCGAAATTCATTCATGTTCATGTATGTGGATTTATAATAAAAATTTCACAAGATTATTCTCAGAAGTATTCATTTACCTGAACTACATATTTGTTTTCTAGTACTTAAAACTAACTTCAGTGAATGTGCATACAAATACTAATATTTCTACAGTAATTGACCCAGTTTAACATCAATGCAATTAGATTCCCATGGGACATGGTGTGTATTTTGATGTTCATTTTTATTCAACATTGGTTCGTTAATATTTCTTCAGTTCATGCACATCATAGGATATATATTTCATCCACAAATTCACAAATTTATAGGCATTTGTTTCTCTTTCAATCACTTACTGCTTCAGAACACATGTATTCCTCCAGGTTTCTTGACTGGTCTTTTAATGAGACTTCTTTCCAAACACATTATTTTCGATTTCTATAATCACTTTTGAAGCAAATCTCACACAATCTTTATAATAAAACATAACGCAATTATACAATTAGATGTGTAACTGGTTGGAATGAATGATTGTATATCAATATAAGTTTTTGTGTATATTTTCACATATCAATTCAATCCATTATTTAAAGTGGAAACAGTTATATTATTTATTCACAGTATTGTCAATTCATGCATTAATTCTATATTCATAGACACAGAGTACAAATCTTTGTACCGCCAATAATAATTTATACATCTTCAAAATATTGCTCTCAGAAATGGTATAAGAAATACTTATGTCACCCAATCTACATATACATTTTATCACAGTAAAATTCTGGACCCAAAATGCAAAGGTCAAACATATGATTGTACCAAAGCCTAAATTGAAAGTGAGCATGGATTACTAAAAACATCCATGTACATGTTGCCTAATGTTCTCAAATGTCAATCCTATTTGTGACAACATATTTTTTTCTTCCTTAGATTATATATTCAAACTCAACCCTGTTGAAAATATCTAATCCTATCACTCACTTTATACTTTTCCTGATTTCTTAATGTCTCTATTGATATCTGCTTACCGACATATTTTCCCCAGTTCATCATTGTGACTGACTCTTCACATGTGCTCACATTTAAATTCACTCTCTATCCGAAACCCTATTGCTGGAGAAATTTTGTCCAAAACCTATACTCACTCTTCTTTCTGAAACTGAATATCTTTCTAATAATTTCAACTATCCCTTTTTGACTAGAAGTTCTCTTCAACATTCCATCATCCAACGTACAAGGTCCTATGCCATTGTACTGAATTTATCTGAGACATCTCTGCAGAAAATAATTCAAATCTAAGTATCCCAATCAAGGGCCCAATGCCCTTCTGGGCTTCAAATCTTACCTACATTTCTGTTTTCATACTAATATTTCACCTATATTTTCTTGTAAATATTGCAGCTTCCCAATCATTCCTGCAGAATGATTCCTAATTCATATCGAACATGTTATTAATCCTAACCATACACTGTTCCCTCAATCTAACTTTACAGAAGATTAGAGACAGAGTTGGTCTTTCAATATAGGAATGTAGCAGATCTTCCACATGCTAAGATCCTCAAAGGTCCATACAGAAATGATCCCTGGAGAAGATGTATGCAGCTATGAAGGACCTGAGAGAGAAAAAGTCATCTCCATGTAATGGCTCACCGCTGGCTCCTAATAACCTCACAGAGTTGGCCAAGGAGACCAGATCTGAGACAGGACAGGCCATTTCTGGGAACATAGTATGGCCCACCAGTAAGAGGACACTCCGGATAGTCACAGACCTACTTGGGGGAAGGAGGTGCCTTTGTGGGTTGGGTGTGAGTTTGTGGTCTTGTCTCATTTTCTGAGAATAGGTAGGAAAGGCAGTATGTTCATTTTGGAGTGGATGGTTTCTAGAAAGTCGTTTGACAAGGAGTGTGTTTCTATGTCTGGGTATCCCACTGTGTTCGTGGATGAAGACATTAGAAAGAGCATGCATCAATGGATGTGTTCTGTCTAGTAGAAAGCTTCCCAGCATTCATCCTTCCCAATTTATAGATGGACTTGGCTTGCCTTCTGGATGGGCAACACCTACTGTCTTCCTAAGTTCCTGTTTTCTGCCTGAATTCTGGCCACTAACCATAATAGGCTCATGGTTATGTGTCCAAGATATGTACCACCTCCAAGCTCTGGGACATGGCCATGTACAGGATAGCTGAAGGGAATTGGAGCATCTCAGAAAACTCAGATATCAATGTGACCAGTAAAGTCTCTGTGGAGAAACCCTGCTTTGGGCCTTTTGCATACCTATTCTTCTGTTGCACTGAATAACAGGAAGGTCTTTGATTAGGCCACGCCTTTGTGAAGCCTGAAGAAAACAGTTTTCAAATGGAAATGAATGGGCATCACCTGGGGCTCTTTGCTTAATTGTTTGGAAAGGGATGTGTCTGAATTGGTCACTTGGCCCTGTGTGAGGCTGTGGCTTAGATACTCAGCACCTAATGGACCTAAAGAAAGATCCCATGTGTGCACCCAAATCCAAAATGTCCAAAAAGCATTTATTGTGGACTTCGTCTCTCGCCTTCCTCTGTAAGGTTCCTGATCTCCATCAAGTGAGAATAGGGATCCTTTGCATCAAATGAGTACTTCAAAGCCTTGCAGAGTCTAGCCCACTGGTGCTTGTGATTACTCATGACTCCAGTTCACATAAAGAATCTAAATCCCACAGTCAGTAAGCCTCAAATTGTAATTGTGGAGCAGTATTAAAGGCAGGGCTCTATGATCATTCCGTGTTCAAAGGAAGGGTGTCCAGGCAACCCTGACTTGTGACAAATGAGGTGCGAGGGTGCTTATTTTGAACACTGTGTTGGTCTGTGCCCCTCATAAAAACCTCAAGCCAGAGGTTATTATTAGTGTCTATATGGAAGAAGATGAGTGCCATGTGGGAGTCTTTTGTTTTTAATTGTGGTCATTTGTGTGGCGGTTGGAAGAGATGTCTGGTTCCACCTGGGCTTGAACTCTGGTGTGATTACCCTTAGAGACTGAGTTGTGGAACTGTCCTCAGAGAAGTATTGCCATGAATTGTGTTGAGATTTTAGGAGGCCACACACGAGATTCGCCCTTGGAAACTGAGATCTAGGCCCAGGGTGGCTTTCCACAGAGCATAAGTAATCTCAGCCAGGATATCACACGATTTTATTGTTAAAGACTTGGCAGCCATAGTTGAGAGTCATAACACACATGGAGCTCACATTGTAGACCTCAATGAGCCTGGCTTCATGTGACCTTTTGGCCACACTTTGGGAAGCTTTGCCTGTGATAGTTCTCCATTTCTTTTGTTCAAATGAGTTTCCTCGCCATTTAATGGTTCCTGAATGATTGGAAACCCACAGTGCCTCCAACTTCATCCTTAAAAAATAGCTAGATAAATACCACCAAATTTTTGAAATTCCCTTGACCAAGTGGCACTGGAGAAACTTTGGATTCCTGTTGCTGATTATGAGTATACCAGACAGTGCCTTGATTGACTTGGTTTCACGAAAATGCTGTAGAACAGAGTTGCCAGTAATTTGGAGCCTGCTGAGTAGTTGGCCTAGAGGAGTGGTGGGGAGGTGTCTGAAATAACATCTGTGGTGAGGCCATGTTTATCTGCCATTGGCTTCCAAATGGCTTGTGACTGACATTTTGCATCCAGCAGACCCTTGTATGTAAAAGCATCTTGTTATATGGAGAGGTTTCAGGACAATATTCAGAATCAGGTTGCTATGGTCAATGGGGCAAGCTCTGTGGGAAAGAAGCTTGCTTGGTGCATTCTCCTGCAGACCCTGACCCACCACATGTGACAGAATTTTCTCCAGCACTTTGTCCCAGTGGAACTCCTTGTATTTCAAGAAACAGATACCAAACTCCCAGTGCAGCAGCAAGAAACACCACAAAAAGTGGAGGATGAAAAAATGGCTTTACAGTAAAGACGAGGAGACACTTAGCGCGCAGTGGCTACAGTTTACCTACAAAGAAAAAATTCAGCACTGCTGCCTCATGTTCATTGGGAAATAAGAAACAATGTCCTCCAGGTCACATAGATGCAGACCCAGTTATGATGGTCTAACTAGAACGGAAGCTAAACCTCCTGACAGCAACATATATTTCAAGTGGCCAAACTCAGAGGCAGTTTCTCAAAAGTCTTTAGGCCAGCAGAGCTCCATGTTTGTGGAGTGTTTACCCTGTCCCTTACTTTTGGAAACTCCTATACCACCTCCAAGTATATGAACTCCTGAGCATATTCCATTCCAGATATGTATTCACAGATTTTTGTAAATCATGTCCTCTAATTGTGTCTTACTTTAAGCGAAGATGATGTCAAGGCATTGTTCTGGATGAGAGTGGGAACATTTTTTTGTATCACATATTTGCATAAATATTGAATTTATTTTCCTATTTTCAATTCGAAATACTGAATCCCTGACACTAACCCAAAACCTACTAGACTCTGACTACTAATCCTAATATGATGGAGTAAAATAACCCACACAGAATAGAAATACAACCAGTTCAGAGGAGGCATGGTGTATAGTTGTACTTTCCTTTTGCATGATAAAGGGTTGGTGTTATAAATCTTGTCAATTTGTAGTTAAAATAGTTCTCTATGTGTTTTTAAAGTTAACAAATATGTGAATTCCTGTCTCCCTTTCTCTGTAGTTGATTCAGCACATGCATTTTTATATGCACATATAGAATACTACATGGTATCACACGTACATATTTGTGAGGTAACTGACTTTGCAAATACAAATTGTTAGAAGAAAACACTTCTTCTAAATGCTGTTGGAACTGAAAATTCAACCTATGGGTGAGCTTCCTAGTTGAACAACATAAATCCATATTTAGTAAAATCAATATTTTTGGATCTGTGGATGATATATATTTCATGGTGAATTTCGATTGCCATACATAATGCTACTTTGTAATGTCTGTATTTAGGTGTGTGTGTGTGTGTGTGTGTGTGTGTGTGTGTGTATTCACTCTGCTGATTATTCAAAATATAAAATATATGTGTCTTATTATACACTAACTAAATTCATTCATATTCATGTATTTGGATTTATAATCAACGTTTGAGAAGATTATTCTCAGGAATATTTTTCCACCTGAAATACATGTTTGTTTCCTAGTACTGAAAACTAACTTCAGGGGATCATATTATGGCAGCGATGGGAGTTCATTACCCACCTGTACCGCGTCACTTTGCAGGAGAAGGACGAGTTAGAACGGCTAAAATCTATCTTATTAGAAATTTCCAGGAAAATTGGTGTGCTCCAAAACCTACAGGAAGGATTTCCATTGCACAAGGACCAGCTACGGGGACTCAAACACCAGCAATTTGTCCTCACGGAGGGTCACGCTGCTTATTTAGCAAATCGCCCCACGGCTAGTGTCTGCAATGCGCGCTGGGAAACGACGAGAGAGCAACACAAAGATACAGTCTGTGGATTATGCGGGCTCCTGCCATCTGCGCAATCACTGTGCTCAGTGCTGAATTCTGGGTTTGAAATGGGGGAAGGAAGTGGTCCAATTCGGTTTTCCACACCGGTGAGACCACAGAGGAAGATAGCGGTCACCATCTTGGAGAGCTGATGTCACCATCCCTGTTTTCGACTGATCACAGCTCATTCAGATACAGAATAGGTAATTTCAGGCTGCCATTCGCCTTCATCTTGCAGACAAATTACTCAGGGTCAGTGCTAAAGAACCCATGAAAATTGCTTCTTGGATCGTTCTCCTATCAGAACATACACCGAGCCCGGAGCGGCTGAATTCCGGGTCCCGGAACTGCTCTGGCCCAGGGCTAAAGAACCTGCGGAAACTGTTTCTTGGTCTGGGTCCTGCTGAATACTGTAGAGGTAAATGCCAACTGAGCCTTCATAGACAGTGGCAACAGGATTGAGACGGGGCTTGTGAGGGCCGGTCAGGACTCACCCGTTGCTTTGGTCACCCGACAAAGGGAATGAAATGCTGCCATTTACATGGGATACCAACATGGCAGACATCTGATGTGATCACAAAGCAGTGGAGGAGATAACTTCATCGATACCAGCGGCGAGAGAAATAGTTGGTCTCCTGGTAAAGAAAGTGAGTCACAAACATCTGAGTCTCTCTCATTTTGTCATCAAGCCAGAGGTGCAGAGCAGAGCTGCCACCTGTGCCTGGAACAGGCCCAGCGACCCACCGGCGTGGTAGTCACGTCACCCCAATTGGAGTAGGGGCAGAGCAGAGCCGACACCCATGCCTGCAAGGTAGGCAGACATACGACCGACCGGCAGAACAGGCCTAGCGGCCGGTCAGCATGGTAGACAGATCACCCCAATTGGAGGAGCAGCACAGCCGCCAACCGCACCTGCAATGGAGACTTTTCCACAATACAAGAGCAATATAAATATACAGGGGGAAAATTACAAAAACACAACAGTTTCACCGAGCAGAAAGAAACGCAAGCTGTATGAAAAGACAAGGAAAGAAAGGACCACAAGCAATGCAGGTCAACTCAACTTTAGAAGAGGTAATAGATGCAGCATATGGAATGTCAGATAAAGAATTCAGGATATACATGCTTCAGGTGATCTGGAATCTCAAGGAAGACATTAGACAGCAAAAATCAGTCAATGAAAGATCACTTCGACAATGAATTACATAAAAAAATCCAAGTAGCAAAGATCAACTATACAGGGAGATAGAGGTTATAAAAAACAAACGAACTGAAATCTTAGAAACGCAGGAAGTAATGAACCATCTTAAAAACTCAATTGAGAATACTACCATCAGAGCAGAATACTTAGAAGATAGAACATCAGACAATGAAGACAAAGTATTTCAACTCAAAAAGAACATGTACAGCTCAGCAAGACTGTTAAGAAACCATGAGCAAAACTGCAAGAAATATGGGATAACATAAAGAGAATAAACATAAGAGTCATTGGGATACAGGAAAGTATAGAGGTCCAAACCAAAGGAGTGAGCAATCTATTCAATGAAATAATAGGAGAAAAATTCCTAGACTTGAAGAATGAGACAAAATCCCAAATCCTAAAAGTCTACAGGACGCCGAAAGTGCAAAATCATAAGAGATCCACACCTAGACACATTGTAATGAAGATACCCTACATACAGAATAAGGAGAGAATTTTAAAAGCTACAAGAGAAAGGAAGCAGATTATAGTTAGTGGTAAACCAACCAGGATAACAGCTGATCTTTCAACACAGACTCTGAAAGCTAGAAGATCCTTTAATAACATATTTCAAACACTGAAAGAAAATGGGTTCCAGCCAATTATCATGTATCCAGTGAAATTAAGCTTCAGATGGAAGATGAAATTAAAACCTTCCACGATAAACAAAAGTGAAAAGAATTTGCAGCTAGAAAACCATCTCTTCAAAACATCCTCGGCAAAACATTACAGGAAGTGGAAATGGAAAATACCAATGAAAACCAACAGTGGGAGGTAGGACATTAAAGGGGGGAAAATAATCAAAGAGGAAAACAAACTATGTTTAGTAACATAAATAAACAAATATGGCTGGAAGAACAACCCATATCTCAATAATAACCAAAAATCTTAATGGCTTAAACTCACCAATTAAGAGACACAGGCTAGTAGAATGGATCACAAAACAAGAACCAACAAAATGCTGCCTACAGGAGACGCATTTTATATGAAAAGACATACATAGACTGAGGGTGATACTTGGAAAAATCGTATCACTCTTATGAACTTCGGAAACAAGCAGGAGTGTCCATACTCATATCAAATAAAATAGATTTCAAGCCAAAGTTAATCAAAAGGGATAAAGAAGGACACTACATACTACTCAAGGGAACCATACGCCAACAAGACATAACAATCATAAATATATATGCCACAAACAATGGTGCAGCTTTGTTCATCAAACAAACTCTTCTCAATTTCAAGAGTCTAATAGACCACAATACAGTAATCATGGGAGACATGAACACACCTCTCTCACCACTGGACAGATCTTCCAAACAAAAGTTGAATAAGGAAACTATAGAACTCAATAACACAATTAATAACCTAGACTTAATTGACATATATACAATATACAACCCATCATCAAGAAGTTACACTTTTTTCTCAGCAGAACATGGATCCTTCTCAAAAATACATCATATATTATGTCACAGGGCAATTCTTAGACAATAAAAAGGAGTAGAGATAATACCATGCATTTTATCTGATCATAATGGAATGAAATTAAAAATCAACGATAAAAAAAGGAAGGAAAAATCATTCATCACTTGGAGAATGAACAATAGGTTTCTGAATGATCAATGGGTTATAGAAGACATCAAGGAAGAAATTAAAAAATTCTTAGAGATAAATGAAAACACAGACACAATATATCGGAATCTATGGGACACATTGAAAGCAGTTCCAAGAGGAAAATTCATTGCTTGAGTTCATTCCTTAGAAAAAGAAAAAAACAACAAATAAATGATCTCATACTTCATCTCAAAATCTTAGACAAACAAGAGCAAACAACAGCAAAAGAAGTAGAAGGCAACAAATAATTAAAATCAGAGAAGAAATTAATGAAATCGAAACAAAAGAAACAATTAAAAAAATTGACAAAACAATACATTGGTTTTTTGAAAAAATAAATATAATCGACAGACCCTTAGCCATGCTAACAAAGAGAAGAAGAAAGAGAACTCAAATTACTAGCATATGAAATGAAAAAGGAAAAATAACAAGAGACACTTCAGAAATACAGAAGAAAATCAGAAATTATTTTGAATTAATATACTCCAAAAAAATAGAATATAGTGAAGGCATTGATAAATTTCTTAAGTCATATGATGTGCCCAGATTGAGTCAGGAGGATATAGACAACTTAAACATTCCAATATCAATTGAGGAAATAGAAGAAACCATCAAAATACTACCAACTAAGAAAAGCCCAGGACCGTATGTGTATAGAGCAGAATTATACAAAACCTTTAAAGAAGAACAAAAACCAATACTTTTCAAGGTATTTCAGGAAAAATGCAAAAATCCTCAAAAAAATTCTGGCGAATCAGACACAAAAACATATATATAAAAAAAAATGTGCACCATAATCAAGTAGGATTCATTCCTGGGATGCAAGGCTGGTACAATATACGGAAATCAATAAATGTTATTCATCACATCAATAGACTTAAAAATAAGAACCATATGATCATCTCGAGAGATGCAGAAAAAGCATTTGACAAGGTACAGCATCACTTTACGTTCAAAACTCTAGAAAAACTAGGGATAACAGAATCATACCTCAATATTGTAAAAGCAATCTTTGCTAAGCCTCAGGCTAGCATCATTCTGAATGGAGAACAATTGAAGGCATTCCCCCTAAAATCTGGAGCAAGACAATGATGCCCTCTCTCACCCCTTCTGTTCAACATAGTTATCGAAACACTGGCCAGAGCAATTAGAAAGACTAAAGAAATTAAAGGCATTAAAATAGGAAAAGAAGAACTCCAATTATCGCTATTTGCAAAAGACATGATTCTATACCTAGCAGACCCAAAAGGGTCTACAAAGAAACTATTAGAGGTAATAAATGAATTCAGCAAAGTGGCAGGATATTAAATCACCACGCATAAATCAAAGGCATTTTTGTATATCAGCGACAAATCCTCTGAAATGGAAATGAGGACAATCAGTCCATTCACAATATCATCAAAAAAATAAATAAAATACTTGGGAATCAACCTAACAAAAGAGGTGAAAGACATATACAATGAAAACTACAGAACCCTAAAGAGAGAAATTGAAGAAAATCTTAGAAAATGGAAAAATATACCCTGTTCATGGATAAGCATAACTAACATCATCAAAATGACGATATTACCAAAAGTTCTCTATAGGTTTAATGCAATGCCAATCAAAATCTCAAGGTCATTTCTTGTAGAAATAGATAAAACAATTATGAAATTCATATGGAAAAATAAAAGACCCAGAATAGCAAAAACAGCTCTAAGCAGGAAGTGTGAATCAGGCAGTATACCGATACCAGACCTCAAACTATACTACAGATCAATAGTAACAAAAATAGCATGGTACTGGTGACAAAACAGGCGGGTGGACCAGTGATACAGAATAGAGGACACAGAAACCAATCCACAAAACTACAGCTATCTTATATTTGATAAAGGGACTAAAAGCATGCAATGGAGGAAGGATAGCATCTTCAACAAATAGTGCTGGGAAAACTGGAATTCCATATGTAACAAAATGAAACTGAATCCCCTCCTCTCACCATGCACAAGAGTTAACTCAAAATAGATCTAGGAGGTTGATATCAAATCAGAGACACTGCATCTGGTGGAAGAAAACTTTTGCCACCATCTACATACTGTGGTGTCGGGCTCCAAATTTCTCAATAGGACACCCATAGCACCAGAGTTAATCCCTAGAATCAACAAATGGGACTTACTCAAACTAAATACATTTTTCTCAGCAAAAGAAACAATAAGAGAGGTAAATAGGGAGCCTACATCCTTGGAACAAATCTTTACTCCTCACACTTCAGATAGAGCCCTAATATCCAGAGTATACAAAGAACTCAAAAAAATTAAACAATAAGAAAATGAATAACCCAATCAACAAATGGGCCAATGACCTGAACAGACACTTCTCAGAGGAGGACATACAATCAATCAATAAGTACATGAAAAAATGCTCACCATCTCTAGCAGTCAGAGAAAAGCAAAACAAACCCACCCTAAGATACCATCTCACTGCAGTAAGATCGGCAGCCATTATGAAGTCAAACGCCATCATGTGCTGTCGAGGATGTGGGGAAAAGGGCACACCTGTACATTGCTGGTGGGACTGCAAATTGGTGCAGCCAATTTGGAAAGCAGTATGGAGATTTCTTGGAAATCTGGGAATGGAACCACCATTTGACCTATTCCCCTTCTCGGTCTATTTCCTAAAGAACTAAAAAGAGCATGCTACAGAGATACTGATAAATCGATGTTCATAGCAGCACAATTCACAATTGCAAGACTGTGGAACCAACCTAGATTCCCTTCATTAGATGAATGGATTAAAAATGTGGCATTTATATAGAATGGCTTGTGACTCACAAGGTGCAGCCAGCAGACCCTTATATGTAAAGGCAAATTGTTATATGGTTTGGTTTCAGGTAAATGTTCAGAATCAGGTTGCTATGGACACGGGGGCAAACAATGAGAGATAGAATATTGGATGGTGCATTCTCCTGCAGAACCTGACCATACACACGTGACAGAACTCCCTCCAGCACTGTGTCCCAGTTGAACTCCTTGTATTTCATGATGCAAATACCAAACTCCCAGTGCAGCAGCAAGAAACACCACGAAAAGTGGAGGATGACCAAATGGCTTCACAGTTCACACGGGGAGACACTTAGGTTCCAGTGTCCACAGTTTACTTAGGAAGAGAGAATTCAGCACTACGGTCTCATGTTCATTGGAAAATAAGAAACCATGTCCTCCAGGTCACATAGATGCAGACCCATCTTTGATGGTCTCACTACAAAGGAAGCTAAAGCTCCATACAACAAAATATATTTCAAGTGCCCAACCTCAGAGGGACTTTCTCAAGAAGTCTTTAGGCCAGCAGAGCTCCATGTGTGTGGACTGTTTAAACTTTCCCTTACTTTTGGAAACTCCTTTACCACCTCCAATTTTTTGAACTACTGAGTATATTTTATTCCACATATGAATTCACAGATTTTCTAACTCTTCTCCTCTAATTGTGTTTTACTAGGGTCGAAGGTAATGACAAGGCATTGTTCTTGATGAGAGTTGGAAGATTTTTGTGTAGCATATGTTTGCGTACACATTGGATTCATTTTCCTATTTTCCATCCAAAATACTGAATCTCTGACACTATCCCATACCCTACTAGACTTTGACGATTAATCCTAATATGGTGAAGAAAAATAACCCAAAGAGAATAGAAATACAAGCAGTTCAGAGGAGGCATGGTGTATACTAGGTCTTGCCTTTTGCATGATAAAGGGTAGGTATTATAAAAATTGTCAATTTTTAATTGAAATAGTTCTACATGTGTTTTTAAAGGTAACGAATATGTGACTTCCTGTTTCCTTTTCTCTGTAGCCTATTCAGCACATGTGTTTTTATACGCACATATAGAATCCTACCTGGTATCACACATAATTTCTTTTGAGGCTACTGACTTGGAAGATAAAAATTGTGAGTAGAGATCATTCCTCCTAAACGCTGTTGAAACTGAAAATTCAACCTATGTCAGCTTCCTAGTAGAACAACATTATACATGAATCCATGTTAAGCAAAATGAATATTTTTCGATATGTGGATTATATATATTTCATGATGAAATGCGATTGGCATATATATTGCTACTTTTAATGTCTGTGCATGTGTGTGTGTGTGTGTGTGTGTGTGTGTGACTCTCCAAGTTTTCTAAAATATGAAATATATGTGTATTATATAAACTCCTTAAATTCATTCATGTTCATGTATGTGGATTTATAATCAACTTTTCAGAAGATTATTCTCAGAAATATTCATCCACCTTGAATACATATTTGTTTCCCATTACTGAAATCTGACTTCAGTTAATGGTTCATACAAATCCTAACATTTCTACATTAACTGACCCAGTTTAACATCAATGCAATAGATTCCTATGGGACATGATGTCTATTTTGAACTTCATTTCTATTCAACATTGCTACATTACTATTTCTTCACGTTTAGCCCATCATAGCATATATATTTCATCCACAAGTTCACAAATTTAGAGGCATTTGGTTCACTTTAAATCCCTTCCTGCTTTAGAACACATGTATTCCTCCAGGTTTCTTGACTGGATTTTTTGAGACTTCTTTCCAAACACATTATTTTCTATTTCCATTATCCTTTTGAAGAAAATCAGACACACCCTTCATGATAAACCATAACCTAATATTACCATTAGATGTATAACTGGTTGGAATGAATGATTTTATATCAATATTAGATTTCCTGTATATTTTCAGATATCAATTAAATGAATTATTTAAAGTGGAACCAGTTATATTATTTATTCACAGTATGGTCTATTCATGCATTATCTCTATATTCACAGACACAGCGTACACCTCTTTGTACCCCCAATACTAATTTATACGTCTTCTCAATATTGCTCCCGGAAATGGTGGAAGAAATACTCAAGTCACCTGATCTACATATACATTTTATCACAGTAATATTCTTGACAAAACTGCAAAGGTCACACTTATGATTTTACAAAGCCTAAATGGAAAGTGAACATGGATTACTAAAAACATCCATGTCCAGGTTGCCTAATGCTCTCAAATGTCATTCTTTGGTGACTACATATTTGTTTCTTCCTAAGATTATATATTCAAACTCAATCCTGTTGAAAATGTCTAATCCTAACAATCACTTTGTACTTTGCCTAATTTCCTATTGTCTTCCTTGATATTTGCTTTCCTACATTTTTTCCCTAGTTCATCATTGTGAATGACTCTTCACATGTGCTGACATTGGCATTCACTCTCTAATCGAAACCCTGTTGCTAAAGAATTTTTTTTTTCCAAATTCTATACTCACACTTCTTCCGAAAACTACCGACTGTCTTTCTAATCTTACCGACTATCCCTTTTGGAGTTGATGTTCCCTTCTAAATTCAATCATCCAAGGTACAAAGTCTTATGCCATTCTATATTGATTTATCCAAGAAATCTCTGCTGAAGGTAGTTCAATGCTAAGTATCCCAATCAAGGGCCCAATTCCCTTCTGGGCTTCAAATCTTACCTAGATTTCTGTTTTCATACATATATTTCACCTCTATGTTCTTATAAATATAGCAGATTCCCAATATCATTATTCATCCCTCAGAATAATTCCTAACCCAAATTGACCAAGTTATTAATGCTAACCATACACTGTTCCCTCAATCTAACTTTACAGAAGAGCGGGACAGAGTTGGTCTTACAATACAGGAATATAGGGGATCTTCCACCGCTGAGAACCTCAAATGTCCATGCAGATATGACCCCTGGAGAAGATGTAGGCAGATATGAAGGACCAAACATGGCCTGTGTGGAGAGCTGTTCCCGGGTGCCTATGGTTGATATACCATTCCAACTTGTGAAAGTGTCACATGAAGTAGGGGTAGCCACCAGCACTTGTCCCCGTTGAACTCCTTGTATTTAGTTAAGCAAATACCAAACTCCCAGTGCAGCAGCAAGAAACACCACGAAAATGGAGAATGAACAAATGGCTTCACAGTCCACATGGGGAGACACTTAGCCCCCAGTGGCCACAGTTTACCTACAAAGAGGGAATTCAGTACTGCTGCCATATGTTCATTATAAAATAAGATACCATGTCCTCCAGGTCACATAGATGCACACCCAGCTTTGATGGTCTCACTACAAAAGAAGCTATAGCTCCAGACAACAATATAAATTTAAGTGCCCAACCTCTTAGCCAGTTTCTCAAGAAGTCTTTAGGCCAGCAGAGCTCCATGTTTGTGTTGTGTTTACAATGTCCCTTACTTTGAGAAACTCCTCCACCATATCCAAGGTTGTGAACTCCTGAGAATTCCCATTCCAGATTGGATTTATTTTGCAATTTTCCATTCTACAGTAACTGACCTAAGTTTACATCAATGCAAGTAGATTCCTTATGGAACATGATGTGTATTTTGAAGTTCATTTTTATTCAACACTGTTACATTACTATTTCTTCAGTTTATGCACATAATAGGATATATATTTATTCCACAAGTTAGGAAGTTTATAGGCATTTGGTTCACTTTCAATCATTTTCTGCTTCAGAACACATGTATTCCTCCATGTTTCTTGACTGGTCTTCTCATGAGACTTCTTTCCAAACACATTATTTTCTATTTCCGTAATCACTTTTGAAACAAAACTCACACACCCTTCATTATAAACCATAACTCTAAGATTACCATTAGATGTATAACTCTTTGGAATGAATGATTGTATATCAATATAAGATTTCCTATATATTTTCAGATATCAATTCAATCCATTATTTAATTGGAACCAGTTATATTTTTTCCCAGTATGATCTATGTATGCATAATCTCTATATTCATAGACACAGCATACGCCTCTTTGTACCCCCAATACTAATTTATTCGTCTTCACAATATTGCTCCCAGAAATGGTGGAAGAAATACGCATGCCACCTGATCTACATATACATTTTATTACAGTAATATTCTGGACACAAAATGCAAAGGTCACACTTATTATTGTACCAAAGCCTAAATGGAAAGTGAGCATGGATTACTAAAAACATCCATGTCCACATTGCCTAATTCTCTCAAATGTCAATCCTATTCGTGACTACATATGTGTTTCTTCCTAAGATTATATATTCAACCTGAACCCTTTGAAAAAGTCTAATCCTATCACTTTATAGTTTGCCTGATTTTGTAATGTCTCCATTGATATCTGCTTTCCTACATATTTCCCAAGTTCATCATTGTGATTGACTCTTCACATGTGCTGACAAATATTCACTCTCTAACCAAAACCCTATTGCTAAAGAACTTTTGTTTCAAATACTATACTCACTCTTCTTCCTATACCTACCGACTATCTTCCTAATCCTACCGACTGTCCCTGTTTGACTCGATGTTCTCTTGTACATTCAATCATCCAAGGTAGAAGATCCTATGCCATTGATTATAGATTCATCTTAGACATCTGTGCATAACATAATTCAATGCTAATTATCCCAGTCAAGGTCCCAATGCCATTCTGGGCTTCGAATCTAAACTAGATTTCTGTTTTCATAATTATATTTCACCTCTATATTCTTTTAAATATTTTAGGTTCCAAATACCATCATTCATCCAGCAGAATGATTTCTAACCCAAATCAAACATGTTGTTAACCTTAACCATTCACTGTTCCATCAATCTAACTTTACAGAAGAGCAGGGATAGAGTTGTATGAGATCTTTCACCTGATGAAAACCTCAAAGGTACATGCATAAATGATCTCTGAAGAACATGAAGGCAGCTATAAAAGACCTGAGAGAGCAAAAGTCATCTTCAATGGCAAACAACCTGGTCAGGATGAAGGGTTCTGACTGAATCAGCCTCTCTCTTCTTAATGTAGAGAAAATGGACCAAACCCAGCCTGTGTGGGTAGCTGTCCCAGGGCGCCTATGATTGATATACCGTTCTATCTTGTGAAAGTGTAACAGGAAGTAGGGGCAGCCTCCTTCTCATGTGACACTTGGAAGCCACTGGTAGGACAAAGTGGTTGCCAAGGCAGTAACCTCATTCAGTTCCTAAAGGAAGTGACCTCACCTCACTTCCTTGGTGATTAAAATCTCTGAACTTGGGATTCATGAAGCCAGTCACCCATAGCCAGTCCCAGTCTCAGTCCCAGTGGTCACACTTGTTTGGATTTACCAAAGACAGAGTCAGTCTTTCTTGGTAACTACTGATGTGAGGATGGCCAAATGCCAGGAAAGCTTTAAAGAGGAGCCGTTTCTGAGAAAGCAGGTAGTGGCTCACCTCTGGCTCCTGACACCTTCACAGAGTTAGCCAAGGAGACCAGATCTGACACAGGTCAGGCCATTTCAGGGGAACATAGTATGGTCCACCAGTCAGAGGACACTCTGGATATTCACAGACCTACTTGAGTTAAGGAGGTGTCTTTGTCGGTATGGGTGTGAGTTTGTGGTTTTGTCTCATGTTCTGAGAATAGGTAGGAAAGGCAGTTTGTTTGGATTGGAGTGGACTGTTTCTAGTAAGTCGTTAGACAAGGCGAGTGCTTCTATGTCTGTGTTTCCCACTCTGTCCGTGGTTGTAGACATTAGAAAAGAGAATGCATCAAGGATGTGTCCTGTCTAGTAGAATGCTTCCCAGCATTCTTCCTGCCCGATTTAGGAATGGACTGTGGCTCGTCTTATGCATAAGAAACACCTACTAACTTTCTAAGTTCCTGTTTTCTTCCTGAATTCCGGCAAACCTCAAGAATAGGCCCATGGTTTTGAGTCCAAGATGTGTACCACCTCCAAGCTCTGTGACATGGCCATGTGCTTGATAGCTGTAGGGAATGGGAACATCTTAGAAAACTCAAATATCTGTGTGACCAGTAAACTCTCAGTGGAGAAACCCTGCTTTGGTTCATTTGCATACTTATGGTTATGTTGCCCTGAATGTCAAGAAGGTCTTTGCCTCAGGCCACCCCTTTGTGAAGCCTGAAGAAAACTGTTTTCAAATGGAAATAAATGGGCATAACATGTGGCTCTTTGCTTAATTGCTTTGAAAAGGGACGTGTCCGAATCAGCCTTTTGGGCCTGTGTGAGGTTGTGGCTTAGATGCTCAGCACATGGTAGATCTAAAGATAGATTCCATTTGTGCAATCAAAACCAAAATTGCAAAAAATCACTCATTGTGGATGAGTCTCTTGCCTTCCTCTGTTAGGTTCTTTACCTCCATCAAGTGTGAATAGGAGTCCTTTAGGTCAAATGAGTTCTTCAAATCCCTGCAGAGGTGCTTGTGTTTTCTCAAGATTCCATATCACATAAAGAATCTATACCTGAGAGTCAGTAGGCCTCAAATTGGAGAAGGAGAGCAGTATTAATGGTAGGCCTATTTGATCACTCCTGGTTCACAGGAAGGGTGTCCATGTCACCCTCACTTTAGGCAAATGAGGGGCAAGCGACATTATTTTGGACACTCTCTTGGGATGCATCCTGCATGGTAACCTCCAGCCAGAGGTTAAGATGAATGTCTATATTTAAGAAGATGAGGGCCATGTGGGTGTCTTTTGGTTTTAATTGTGGTCATTCTTGTGGCAGTTGGAAGAGATGACTGGATCCACCTGGGCTTGAACTCTGGTGTCATTCCCCTTAGAGCCTGAGTTCTGGAACACATATCAAAGAAGAATTGCCATAAATTGTGTGGGGATTTTAAGAGGCCGCGCATGAGAGTCGCCCTTGGAAACTGAGATCTATGCCCACGGTGGCTTTCCACAGAGCACTGGGAATCTCAGACAGGATATCACATGATTTAATTCTGAAAGACTTGGCAGCCATATTTGATAGTCAAAAAACACATGGACCTCAATTTTAGACCTCAATGGGCGTGGCTTCATGTGACCTTTTGGCCACTCTTTGGGAAGCCTTGCCTGTGAGAGTTCTCCAGAGCTTTCATTGAAATGATCTTCCTCAACATTGAATGATTCCTGAATGAATTGAAATAAACAGTGCCTCCAACTTCATCCTTGAAAATTGGCTAGATAAATACCATGAAATATTTAAAATTCCAATGACCAGGTGGCACTGAAGAACCTTTGGATGTCCTGTTGCTGATCATGAGTGTACCAGACAGTGCCTTGATTAACAGGCTTTCATGAATATGGTGTAGAACAGAGATGCCAGTAATTTGGAGCCTGCAGAATAGTGGGCCTAGAGCAGAGGTGATTAAGTGTGTGATAAAACATCTGTGGTGGGGTCATGTGGATCTGCCATTGTCTTCCAAATGGCTTGTGACTGACATGGTGCAGCCAGCAGAACATTGTATGTAAACGCATCATGTTATATGGAGAGGTTTAAGGGCAATGTTCAGAATCAGGTTGCTATGGTCACGGAGGCAACCTATGTGGTATACAAGTCCTGTTGGTGTATTCTCCTGCAGTCCCTGACCCACCATATGTGACAGAACTCCCTCCAGGACTGTGGTCAAGTTTAACTCCTTGTATTTCATGAAGCAAATACAAAACTCTCAGTGCAGCAGGAGACACTATAAAAAGTGGAGGATGATGAAATGGCTTCACAGTCCACATGGGGAGACACATAGCCCCCAGTGGCCATAGTTCACCTACAAAGAGAGAATTCAGCACTACTGCTTCATGTTCATTGGAAAATTATAAACCATGTCCTCCAGGTCACAGAGATGCATAAAGACGTTTGATGGTCTTACTAGAAAAAAAGCTAAAGTTCCTGAAAACTACATATATTTCAACTGTCCATCTTAGAGGCAGTTTCTCCAGACGTCTTTAGGCTGGCAAATCTTCATGTTTGTGGAGTTTTTACATTGTCCCTTACTTTTGGAAACTCCTCTACCATCTCCAAGGTTGTGAAATCCGGAGCAGTTTTCATTTCAGGTATGAATTCAAAGATTTTCAAACTCTTTTTCTCTAATTGTGTCTTACTTGGGGTGAAGGTAATGTCAAGTTATTGTTCTAAATGAGAGTGGGAAAATTTTTGTGTAACACTAATTTGCATACACATTGATCCATTTCCAATTTTCCATTCGAAATACTGAATCCCTGACAGTAACTCATACCCTACTATACTCTGACTACTAATCCTAATATGATGAAGAATAATACCCAAATAGAATAAAAATACGAGCAGTTCAGAGGAGGCATGCTGTACAGTTGGACTTCCCTTTTGCATGATTAAGGGTAGGTGTTATAAATTTACTCAATTTTTAATTGAAATAGTCCTCCATGTGTTTATAAAGTTCACAAATATGTGAATTCCTGTCTCCCTTTCTCTGTAGCCTACTCAGCACATGTATTTTTATATGCACATACAGAATCCTACCTGGTATCACACGTACATTTTCATGAGTTGGCTGAATTGGCAGATACAAATTGTGAGAAGAGATCAGTCCTCCTAAACGCTGTGGGAACTGAAAATTCAAACTATGTGTAAGCTTCCCAGTAGAACAATATTATACATAAATCCATGTTCAGTATAATAAATATTTTGCATCTTTGAATGATGTATATTACATGATGAATTACGATTAGCATATATATTGATACTTTTTAATGTATATTTGTGTTTATTTAAAATATATATATATATATATATATATATATATATATATATACATATATATATATATGTATATATATATATATATATATACACTCCAGATTTCTCAAAATATGAAAGGTATGTGACTTATACACACTCTGTAAATTCATTCATGTTCATGTATATAAATTTATAATCAACTTTTCAGAAGATAATTCTCAGAAATATTCATCCACCTGAAATACATATTTATTTCCCAGTACTGAAAACTAATTTCAATCAATGGTGTTTACAAATCCTAATATTTCTACAGTAACTGACCCAGTTTAACATCAATGCCAGTAGATTCCTATGGGACATGATGTCTATATTGACCTTCATTTTAATCCAACACTGGTACATTACTATTTCTTCAGTTTTTGCACATCATAGGATATGTATTTCTTCCACAAGTTTAAAATATATAGGAATTTGTTTCACTTTCAAACACTTCTTGCTTCAGAACACATGTATTCCTCCATGTTACTTGACTGGTCTTTTCATGAGACTTCTTTCCAAATACATTATTTTCAATTTCCATAATCAATTTCGAAGCTAAACTCACACACTCTTCATGATGAACCATAACATTAATATTAACATTAGATGTATAACTGGTTGGAATGAATAATTGTATATCAATATAAGATTTCCTCTATATGTTCACAATTCAATTCAATCCATTATTTAAAGTTGGAACCAGTTATGCTTTTTATTCACAGTATTGTCTATTAATGCATTATCTCTATATTAATAGATACAGTGTACTCTTCTTTGTCCCTTCAATACTAATTTATACGTCTTCAAAATATTGCTCCCAGAAATGGTGGAAGAAATACTCATGTCACCTTATCTATATATAGATTTTATCACAGGAATATTCTGGACACAAAAAACGAAGGTCACACTCATGATTGTATCAAAGCCTAAATGCCAAGGGAGCGTGGATTACTAAAAAGAACCATGTCCAGGTTGCCTAATGCTCTCAAATGTAAATCAAATTGGTGACTACATATTTGTTTCTTCCTAAGATTATATATTCAACCTCAACCATGTTGAAAATGTCTAATCCTATCACTCACTTCATACTTTGCCTGATTTGGTAATATCTTTATTGATACCTGCTTTCATACATATTTCCCCCAGTTCATCATTGTGACTGACACTTCACATATGCTGACATTTACATTCACTCTCTACCCGAAACCCTATTGCTAAAGAACTTTTGGTCCAAATCCTATACTCACTCTTCTTTCTAAACCTACTGACTATCTTCCTAATGCTACTGACTATAGTTTTTTGACTCGATGTTCTCTTCGACAATCAATTATCCAAGGTATAAGGTCCTATGCCATTGTATATCAATTTATCTGAGACACATGTGCAGAACATAATTCAAACCTAAGTATCCCACTCAAGGGCCCAGTTCCCTTCTGGCTTCCAATCTTACCTAGATTTCTGTTTTTATACTTATATTTTACCTATATATTTTTGTAAATATCACAGGCTCCAAATACCATTATTCATCCGGCAGAAAGATTCCTAACGCAAATCAAACATGTTATTAACCCTAAACATACACTTTTCCCTCAATCTAACTTTACAGAAGAGGAGGGACAGAGTTGGTCTTACAATACAGGAATGTAGGGGATCTTCCACCTGCTGAGAACATCAAAGGTATATGCAGAAATGATCCCCTGAGATGATGAAGGAAGCTATGAAGGACCTGAGAGAGCAAAAGACATCTTCCATGGCAAACTATCTGGTCAGGATGAAGGGATGTGTCTGAATCAGCCTCTACCTTCTTAATGTAGAGAAGATGGACCAAACCAGGCCTGTGTGGAGAGCTGTTCTCAGGTACCTATGGTTGGTATACCATTCTAACTGTGAAAGTGTGACAGGAAGTAGGGACAGCCTCCATCTCATGGGACCCTTAGAAGTAACTGTTAGGACAAAGTGGTTGCCAAGTCAGTGACCTCTTTCAGTTCCTGAAGGAAATGACCTCACCTCACTGCATTGGTGATGGAACTCTCTGGACGTTTGATCCTGGAAGACAGGCACCAAGAGCCAGTCACAGTCCCAGTCCCAGTGGTCTCACTTGTTTTGATTTACCAAGAACAGAGTCAGTCTTTCTTAGTACCTACTGATGTGATGATGGCCAAATGACAGGAAAGCTCTGAAGAGGAGCTTTTCCTGGGAAAGCAGGTAGTGGCTCACCCATGGCTCCTAACAACTTCAAAGTGTTGGCCAAGGAGACCAGATCTGATACAGGACAGGCCATTTTGGGGGAACATACAATGGCCCACCATTCTGAGGACACTATGGATAGTCACAGACTTACTTGAGCAAAGGAGGTGCCTTTGAGTGTGTGTGTGTGGGTTTGTGGTTTTGTCTCATGTTCTGAGAATAGGTAGGAAAGGCTCTTTGTTTGGATTGGTGTGGACTGTTTCCAGTAAATGGTTTGACAAGGCGAGTGCTTCTATGTCTGTGTATCCCACTCTGTCCGTGATTGTAGACATTAGAAAAGAGAATCCATCAATGGATGTGTCCTGTCTAGTAGAAAGCTTCCAAGCATTCATCCTGCCCAATTTACAAATGGACTGCAGCTTGTCTTATTGAAGGGCAACATCTGCTCTCAGTAGTTTCTGTTTTCTTCCTGAATTCTGGAAACTCTCCAGAATAGCCTCATGGTTTTGTGTCCAAGATATGTACCACCTCCAAGCTCTGTGAAATGGTGATGTACTGGATAGCTGAAGGGAATGGCGAGAATCTAAGAAAACTCAGATATCAGTGGGACCAGGAAAGTCTCAGTGGAGAAACCCTTCTTTGGGCCTTTTGCTTACCTATTGTTCTGTTGCCCTGAATTTCAGGAAGGTCTTTACCTCAGGACACTAATTTGTGAAGCCTGAAGAAAACTGTTTTCAAATGGAAATTAATGGGCATCACCTGTGGCTCTTTGCTTAATTGCTTTGGAAATGGATGTTTCTGAAACAGCCTCTTGGCCCTGTGTGAGGCTGTGGTTAGATACTCAGCACCTTATGCATCCCACGTGTTCATCCAAAACCAAAATGGCCAAAAGAGCAGTTTTTGTGGATGAAGTCTCTCCCTACCTCTGTAAGGTTCCTGACCTCTATCAAGTGAGAATAGGGTGCCTTTGGGTCAAATGAGTTCTTCAAAGCCCTTCAGAGGCTAGCCCATAGGTGATTCCAATGATTCCAATTCACATGAAGAATCTAAACCCCACAGTCAGTAGTCCTCAAATTGGAGAAGCAGAGCAGTATTAACGGCAGGCCTATTTGATAAGTCATGGTTCACAGGAAGGTGTTCAGGCCACCCCAACGTTAAGCAAATGAGGGGCAAGGGAGCTTATTTTGGACACTGTCTTGGGCTGTGCCCCTCATGGAAACCTCCAGCCAGAGGATAAAATGAGTATCTATATGGAAGAAGATGACGGCCATGTGGAAGTGTTCTGGTTTTAATTGTGGTTATTAGTGTGGTTGTTGAAAAATATGACTGGCTCCACCTGGTCTTGAATTCTAGTGTGATTCCCCTTAGAGACTGAGTTCTGGAACTGATCTCAGAGAGGTATTGCCATGAGTTTTGTTGGGATTTTAGGAGGCCATGCATGAGAGTCACCCTTGGAAACTGAGATCTGTGCCCAGGAAGGCTTTCCACAGAGCACAGGGAATCTCAGCCAGGTTATCACATAATTTTTTTCTGAAAGAATTAGCACCCATAGTTGAGAGTCAAAACACGCAAGGATTTTACATTTAGACCTCAATATGCCTGGCTTTATGTGACCATTTGGCAACTCTTTGGGAAGCCTTGCCTGTGAGAGTCTTCCAGAGCTTTCATTGAAATGGGCTTCCTCACCATTTAATGGTTACTGAATTAAATGAAACCCTCAGTGCCTCCAACTTCAACCTTAAAAAATGGGCTCGATAAATACCATGAAATTTTTGAAATTCCCATTACCAGGTGGCACTGGAAAACCATTGGAGATCCTGTTGCTGATCATGAGTGTACGAGAAAGTGCCTTGATTGACTGGGTTTCACAAAAATGGTGTAGAACAGAGATGCCAGTAAGTTGGAACCTGCTGAGTAGTGGGCCTACAGCAAAGGTGGGTAGGTGTGAGATAAACCATCTCTGGTGGTTTCATGTGGATTGGCCATTGGCTTTCAAATGGCTTGTGACTGACATGATGCAGCCAGCAGACCCTTATATGTAAAGGCATCTTGTTATATGGATAGGTTTCTGGGCAATGTTCAGAATCAGGTTGATATGGGCAAGGGGGCAAGCTATGTTGGACATAAGCCTGGTTGGTGCATTCTCCTGGAGACCCTGTCCCACCACACGTGACAGAACTCCCTCCAGCACTGTGTCCCAGTTAAACTCCTTGTATTTCATTAAGCCAATACCAAACTCCCAGTGCAGCAGCAAGAATCACCACGAAAAGTAGAGTATGACCAAATGGCTTCACAGTCCACACGGAGAGACACTTATCCCCCAGTTGCCACAGTTTACCCACAAAGTGAGAATTCAGCACTGCTGCCTCATTTTAATTGGAAAATAAGATACCATGTCCTCCAGGTCACATAGATGTTGACCCAGTTTTGATGGTCTCACTACATAGGATGCTAAAGCTACCGACAACAACATACATTTTAAGTGTCCCAACTCAGAGGCAGTATCTCAAGAAGTCTTTAGGCCTGCAGAGCTCCATGTTGTGGAGTGTTTACCTTGTCTTTTACTTTTGGAAACTCATCTACCACCTCCAAGGTTGTGAACTCCTCAGCATATTCCATTCCGGGTATGTATTCACAGATTTTCTAACTCTTATCCTCTAATTGTGTATTTCTTCCATTGAGGGTAATATCAAGGGATTGTTTTTAATGTGAGTGGGAAGATTTTTGTGTAGCACATATTTGCAAACACATTGGGTTTACTTTCCTATTTTCCATTTGAAATACTGAATCTCTGACACTAACCCATACCCTACTAGACTCTGACTACTAATCCTTATATGATGGAGAATAGTAACCCAAAAAGAATACAAATACCAGCAATTCAGAGAAGGCATGGTATGTAGTTGGACATCCCTTAATGTTTATTGACATAGTTCTCCATGTGTTTTTAAAATTAACAAATATGTGAATTCCTCTCTCCCTTTTTCTGTAGCCTATTAAGCACATGTATTTTAATATGCACAAATAGAATCCTACCTGGTATCACATGTACATTCTTCTGAGGTGGCTGACATGGCAGATAAAAATTGTGAGAAGAGATCACTCCTCCTAACCTCTGTTGGAACAGAAAATTCAACCTATGGGTGAGCTTCCTAGTTGACCAACATTATGCATAAATCCATTTTCAGTAAAATGTATATTTTTCGATAAGTGGATGTTATATATTTAATGATGAATTTCGATTGGCATATATATTGCTACTTTTTAATGTCTCGGTGTGTGTGTTTGTGTGTGTGTGTGTATATATATATATATATATATATATATATATATATATATATATACTCTCCCGATTTTTCAAAATATGAAATATATGTGTCTTATTATACACTTCCTAAAATTATTCATATTCATGTATGAGGATTTATAATGAACTTTTCACAAGATTATTCTCAGAAATATTCATCCACCTGAAATACATATTTGTTTCCTAATACTGAAAACTAACTTTAGTGAATGGTGCATACAAATCACAATATTTTGACATTGCAAGATGGCCACGAATAGAGAGCATCATACCCAGTGTACCGCGCCACTGCGCAGGTGACTAACGACTAAGAACGACAAAAAACTATCTTGTTAGGAACTTACAGCAAAATGGGGGTGCACTGAAACCTAGAAGAAGGATTTCTAGCACTGAGGTCCGGTAAATGAGTCTCAAACATGAGCCAACTCTGCGACCGGAGATCCTGTCTGACTGATCCGCGCTACCAGTCCAGTGGCTACAGACAGCAGGGCACCACCGAGATGCGATCAATAATCACGGAGAAACGTTGATGCAGATTCTGTGGAATTCTGCCAGTAGAGTCCCCACTGAGCCCTGGGCTGAGTTCAGGGTTTCAGATGGGGAAGGAAGTGGTACAGTTCTAACCCCCACAATAGAAACTCCACGAAGGAAACCAACGGCCACCATCTTGGTGAGCTGAAGTAACGACAGCCACTCCCCTACAGAATGCAACAATAAAATGTTGTTATTCTGTTACTGTTACTCAGCTCCTCTCCCATACTTCGGGGAATTTGCATCAAATCTCTCCTAGGCTTTCTGGGGGAGAGATTATCAGAGGGAGCCTGCATAAAGATAGGGGAAAACTAGAGGCACCTGACTTTCAACTCCCCCTCCCATCAGTGGTGAAAAAAACCTGTCTAGCCAGCGCTGAGAGAGGGGCAAGCGGAAAAAACAAAATCAAAACAATAGAGTGCCGGGGTTCCCAATAGCCAACTGTGCAATCAGAGATCCGGGCTGATTGAATCATGCAGCCAGGCCTGCTGTTTCAGATGGCGGGGCACCACCGAGAAGGGACCTGAAGCAGGGAGAAATGTTGCTGCGGATTCTGTGGAATCCTGCCGGCTGAGCTCCCACTGATCCCCGGGCTGAGTTTGGGAATTCAGACAGGGAAGAAAGTGGTATAGTTCTATCCCCCACAAAAGAAACTCCACCAAGGAAACAAGCGGCCACCATCTTTGAGATCTGAAGTAACCACCGCCCCTCTCCAATAGACTGCAACAATAAAACAGATGTGTGTTACTCAGCTCATCTCTCATACAGCGGGGAATTCGCATAAAATGTCTCCTAGGCTTTCCGGGGGAGGGTTAATCAGAGCAAGCCTGCATAAAGACGCAAGAAAAACTAGAGACACCTGACTTTCGACTCCCCCTACCATCAGTGGCCATAACGAAACGTGTATAGCCAGTGCTGGGGGAGGGGTAAGTGGAAAAACTCAAAACAATAGAGTGTCTGGGTTCCCAAAAGACACCCTCCACACCCAACAAACGGCAGGCACAGAGTACAGTTTGAACTGCCGAGAGGCATCACTCAGGGGAAATCTGGTCTAGAAAAAGAAACCAGGACAAGCAGGAGAAACCAAAGGACTAGAAGGCAGGCCCTTGTAACTGGGCGGCTGGAGACCGCAGGCCTGCACATGACATTCCACCCACTGCCTGAGTGACTGGGGGGCTGAGGAATGCCCGCCCGCCGGCAACCGAGCGTGAGACTGCGTGGCTAGAGATTGACAACCCAACGGCGACAGCCCACCTGCTGCCCGCGTGACTGGGCGGCTGGAGACCGCCTGCCCGCTGGCGACCAACCGCGCAATTGGGCGGCTGGAGACCGCCCGCCTGCCAGTGACCCAGAGCTGAAACAAACCAGAGACAGTCAAGTCCCACCCCCCAATTCGGACACCTCGGCAAGGAGCCTGGGGCCGGCCAAAGCAGAGAGGTGACATCACTGGAGCTCGGCCTTCGGAATTACTTCCAAGCGGAATCCACTTTAGCAGGCATAGTTTACCAACACAAAGGAGAGACAACAGAGATATACAACACCAAAACAAATCTAAAGAATAAAGCAGAAACACAGCAATCAAATAGAGCTGGAAAGTAACGTGAACATCATGAAAAAACAAGGGCAAAAAAGGAGTACAAACAATGCAGGACAACTTAAATCTACAGGAGGACCTTGAAGCATCAGAAACAGGGATAGGGAAAGAACTCAAGGCATACCGAACTCAGATGGAAAGGAATATTAGAGAAGACATGAGGCAGCAAGTCCAAGCAATAAAAGTATATTTTGAAAATGAATTAAGCAAACAAATTCAAATGGCAAAGAATGAGCATTACCAGGAGATAGAGATCTTAAAAAAATATTAAACAGTAATCCTAGAAATGCAGGAAAATATAAACCAAATTAAAAACTCAAACGAGAATATTACAAATAGACTAGATCAAGTAGAAGTCAGAACATCAGATAATGAAGACAAAGTTTATCAACTTGAAAAGAATTGAGTAAACACAGAAAAGATGCTTAAATCCCACCAGGAATTTATTCAAAAGATATGGGATGTCATAAAAAAACAAAAAACAAATTTAAGAGTCATCAGGATAGAAGAAGGCATAGAGATTCAAACCAAAGGAATGGACAACATATTAAATGAAATAATTCTATAAAACTTCCCAGAGATGAATGATGGATTGGATTGCCAATTCCTGGAAGCCTACAGGACCCCAAACATTCAAAACCAAAATAGACCAACTCCAAGACATATAATTATGAAGATAGCCAACATACAGAACAAGGAGAGAATATTAAAAGCTATAAGAGAAAGGAGGCAGATTACATTCAGGGGTAAACCAATTAGGTTAACAACTGATTTTTCATCACATTCTTTGAAAGTGAGAAGATCCTGGAACAGTGTAATTCAAATGCTGAAAAAAAAAAAGAATTCCAACCAAGAATACCATATAAAGAAAAGTTAAGCTTCAGATTTGACAATGAAATTAAAGTCTTTCACGATAAACAAAAGCTAAAACAATTCTCAGCCAGAAAACCAGCACTGCAAAGCATTTTGTGCAAAATACTACAAGAAGAAGAGTTAAAAAATAGTGCCCAAAACTAACAGTGGGAAGTTTCTCAGTAAAGCGGGAGGAAAGTAACCAAAAAAGTAAAAACTATCCAAACTAAAATATAATAAATAAATAAACATGACTGGAAGTACAAATCATATTTCAATTGTAACCTTAAATGTTAATGGCCTAAATTCACTAATCAAGAGACATGTGCTAGTAACCTGGATCAAAAAAACAAATCCAACAATATTCTGCCTTCAGGAGACTCATATGATAGGAAAAGACATACACAGGCTGAAGGTAAAAGGTTGGGAAAAATCATAACACTCACATGGCCCTCAGAAGCAAGAAGGATTTGCCATACTCATATGGAATAATATCAACTTCAAACCTAAGTTAATCAAAAGGGATAAAGAATGACACTATATTCTGTTAAAAGGAATCATCCACCAACAAGAAAAAAACAATTATCAATTTGTATGCACCAAGCAATGGAGGTGCAACATTCATAAAACAAACTCTCCTCAAGTTCAAGAGTCAAATAGACTACAACACAATAATTATGGGTGACTTCAACACACCACTCTCGGCATTAGAGAGATCCTCTAGACAAAAACTGAATAAAGAAACTATAGAACTCAACAGCACAATCAATAACCTAGACTTAACCGACATATATAGAATATATCAACCATCATCAAGTGGATACATGTTCTTCTCAGCAGCACATGGATCCTACTCAAAGATACACCATATATTATGCCATAGGGCAATTCTTAGTAAATATAAAGGCATGGAGATTATACCGTGCACCATATCTGATCATAATGGAATGAAACTGGATATCAATGAGAAAAGAAGGAAGGAAAAATCCTACATCACATGGAAAATGAACAACATGCTACTGAATGACCAATGGGTTACAGAAGACATAAAGAAGGAGATAAAAAATTCTTAGAGACAAATGACAATACAGACACAACATACCGGAATCTATGTGACACAATGAAAGCAGTTTTAAGAGGGAAATTCATTTCTTGGAGTTCTTTCCTCAAAAAAAGAAAAAAAAAACAACAAATAAATGAACTTAAACTACACCACAAAAACCTGGAAAAGGAAGAGCAAAACAACAGCAAATGTAGTAGAAGACAAGAAATAATTAAATTTAGAGCAGAAATCAACGAAATTGAAACAAAAAAAAAGTTGAAAAAATTGATAAAACTAAAAGTTGGTTCTTTGAAAAAATAAATAAGATCAACAGGCCCTTAGCCACGCTAAGGAAGAGAAGAAGAAAGAGAATTCAAATTACTAACATGTGGGATAAAAAAGGCAATATCACAACAGACACTACAGAAATATAGAAGATAATTAGAAAGTATTTTGAAACACTATATTCCAATAAAATAGAATATTGTGAAGATATTGATAAATTTCTTAAGTCATACAATCTGCCCAGATTGAGTCAGGAAGACACAAACAATTTAAACAGGCCAATAACAAAGGAAGACATAGAAGAAGCAATCAAAAGACTGCCAACCCAAAAAAAGCCCTGGACCGGATGGGAATACAGCGGATTTCTACAAAACCTTCAAAGAAGAATTAAAATCAATATTTTTCAAGCTTTTTCAAGAAATAGAAAAAGAAGGAGCTCTTCCAAATTCATTCTATGAGGCCAACATCACCCTGATCCCGAAACCAGACAAAGACACTTCAAAGAAAGAATACTACAGACCAATTTCTCTAATGAACTTGGATGCAAAAATTCTCAATAAAATTCTGACAAATCGAGTACAAAAGCATATCAAAAAAATTGTGCAACATCATCAAGGAGGATTCATCCCTGTGATGCAAGGATGGTTCAATATACGAAAATCAATAAATGCCATTCACCACATCAATAGACTTAAAGACAAGAACTATATGATCATCTCGATAGATGCAGAAAAGCATTTGACAAAGTTCTGCATCCATTTATGTTCAAAACTCTATAAAAACTAGGGATAACAGGAACTTACCTCAACATTGTAAAAGCTATATATGCTAAACCTCAGGCTAGCATCATCCTAAATGGAGAAAAAACTGAAGGCATTCCTTCTGAAATCTGGAACAAGACAGGGATGCCCTCTATCACCACTTCTATTCAATTTAGTTCTTGAAATACTAGCCAGAGCAATTAAACAGACAATAGAAATTAAAGGCATAAAAATAGGAAAAGAAGAATTTAAAGTATCACTATTTGCAGATGACATGATAATATATTTAACAGACACAAAAATGTCTACAAAGAAATGGCTAAAGTTAATAAATGAATTCAGAAAAGTGGCAGGATATATAATTAACACACATAAATCAAATGCATTCCTGTATAACAGAAAAAAAACTTCTGAAATGGAAATGAGGAAAACCACTCTATTCACAACATCCTCAAATAAAATAAGATACTTGGGAATCAACCTAACAAAAGAGGTGAAAGATTTATATAATGAAAACTACAGAAATCTAAAGAGAGAAATAGAAGAAGATGTCAGAAGATGGAAACATGTGCCCTGTTCATGAATAGGCAGAACTAACATCATAAAAATGGCAATATTACGCAAAGTTCTCTACAGGTTTAATGCAATGCCAATCAAAATTCCAACGGCATTTCTTGTAGAAATAGATAAATCAATCATGAAATTCATATCGAAAAATAAAAGACCCAGAATAGCAAAAGCAACTCTAAGCAGGAAGTGTGAATCTGGAGGTATAGCGATACCAGAGTTCAAACTGTACTACAAAGCAATAGTAACAAAAACAGCATGGAACTGGTACCGAAAAATGCAGGTGGACCAGTGGTACAGAAGAGAGGACACAGAAACCAATCCACAAAATTACAACTTTATTATATTTGATAAAGGGGCTAAAAGCATGCAGTGGAGGAAGGATAGCATCTTCAACAAATGGTGCTGGGAAAATTGGAAATCCATATGCAACAAAATGAAACTGAATCCCGTTCTCTCGCCATGCACAAAATTTAACTCAAAATGGATCAAGGATCTAGATATAAAATCAGAGACACTGCGTTTCATAGAAGAAAATGTTGGCTACGATCTACATACTGTGGGGTCGGGCTCCAAATTTCTTAATAGGACGCTCATAGCCCAAGAGTTCTTAACAAGAATAAAAAAATGAGACTTACTTATACTAAAAAGTTTTTTTTTCTCTGCAAGAGAAACAAAAAGGGAAGTAAATAGATAGCCTACATCCCGGGAACAAATTTTTACCCCTCACACTTCAGATAGAGCCCTAATATCCAGAATATACAAAGAATTCAAAAAAATTATCAATAAGATAACAAATAACCTAATCAACAAATGGGCCAAGGACCTGAAAAGACACTTCACCGAGGAGGACATACAATCAATCAACAAGTACATGAAAAAATGCTCACCATATCTAGCAGTCAGAGAAATGCAAATCAAACCCACCCTAAGATACCATCTCACTCCAGTATGATTGGCAGCCATTATGAAGTCAAACAACAACAAGTGTTTACGAGGATATGGGGAAAAGGGGACACTTGTACACCGCTGGTGGGACTGCAAATTGGTGAGGCCAACATGGAAAGCAGTATGGGGATTCCTGGGAAAGCTAGGAATGGATCCACCATTTGAACCAGCTATCGCCCTTCTCGGACTATTCCCTGAGGATCTTAAAAGAGTGTACTAAAGGGATACTACCACATCAATGATCATAGTGGCACAATTCACAATACCTAGACTGTGTAACCAACCTAGATGCAATTCAATAGATGAATGGATAAAAAAAAATGTGGCATCTATACACGATGGATGCAGCACTAAAAAATGACAAAATCATAGAATTTGCAGGGAAATGGATGGCATTAGAGCAGATTATGCTAAGAGAAGCTAGCCAATCCTTAAAAAAACAAATGCCAAATGTCTGCTTTGATAAAAATAGGGTAACTAAGAATAGAACAGGGAGGAAGAGCATGAGGAAAAGATTAATATTAAACAAAGACAAGTGGGAGAGAGAAAGGGAGAGAGAAGGGAAAGCATATGGAAATGGTAGGAGACCCTCATTGTTACACAAAATTACATATAAGACGTTGTGAGGGGAAAGGCGGGATCAAGAGAGAGAAGTGAAAAAGCAGATGAGGAAGAGAGGGAAGATAGGATGAAAGGGGAGGGGGGATAGTAGGGGATAATAAAGGTAGCAGAGGTCAACAGTCACTAATGTGACATTATGTAAAAATGTGAATGTGTAACTGATGTGATTCTGCAATTCGTATTTGGGGAAAATTGGGAGTTCATAACCCATTTCAGTCAAATGTATGAAAGATGATATATCATGAGCTTTGTAATGTTTTGAAAAACCAATAAAAATAAATAAACAAAGGTTTAAAATTGAGTGGGAAGAAATCAGCTAAAAAGGAGTTGAGATGCATTCATTTTGATAAGCAGAAAGTTTGTTTTGTGTAGTTGTAAATATCACAAATTTATTTTACCAGAAAACTGGCTTTTGAAATGAACATATATTGAGATTAAAGGATAATCCACCTACCTTCATGAAAAATTCATATCATTTCCTATATTTTTCATATTTCATTTTTTTTCGTGAATATTTTGTCATGGACCAGGTCTAGTCTTAGGCTACCTCATCTGACAAGTTCGTACAATGTGTTGGATTGTTCTTTTCATCTTTTATTTGATAGTTTGTAGCTGATAATGTGTATTTTTCCTTATCTTTATTTGGACATACATACCCAACTATATCTTTGCATTTTATGTTTTACTGGGGAAGAGACTCATCAAAAGCTCTTTATTATATGTATCAACAATGAAACATTTAGAGCATGCAATTATTCTTAATTTTGCATGAAAATATCTTTGTACCATTTTTCTTATAAAGATGTAGAATTATTACTGTAATAAGTAACTACTTACAAGAAGAATTAAACAATTGACTTTATATCAATCATGAATATGAAAATTAATAAAATAAGTATTTGGCAATAAATATGCAATTGATAGAAATTAAAATCACAAGAAAGCCATTTAAAATGTCAGTGCATATGGTCCTTAAATAAAAGGTTGTTCAAATAAAATTTCACTAATTCATAAGAGTTAATATGCCATATCACAGCTTAATGTAATATAAAAACTTAAATGATAAGTATTGATAAATAAGAATGATACCTGTTTACTTAAATATGTTTATTTGATTTTCACTGTAAGCTGTTAATTCTAGAAGACTTGAAAATTAAGAAAGACTTGGTCTATATTATTTCTAACAGGCTAATCAAAGTACTTTTAAATATATATGTATATATATCATATGTAATACATATGCATGAATATAGATACATATGTATAATAAATGTATTGTAATATATCTATAGGTTATTATAATTATTAAATTTTCTCAAGAAAAAAGAATGACTATAAAAAAATTCTTAAATGTAAATTTCATAGCATATTACTGTTTGTAATGACATGAGAGAAAAACTCCTATGGAGGGAAAATGAAAAAGGAAGAGAGAGAAGGGGGAAAATGAGGAAGAAAGTGAGTAAAGAAGAGGGAGAGGAGTGTTTGATTATAAGATAAATGTGGAGGGTCTGGGTGTCTGGCTCAGTGGTAACATGCTTGGCTAGCATGTGTGAGGCACTGGGTTATATTCTCAGCACCACATATAAATAAATAAAATGAGGTCGATCAACAACTGAAAAAATAAAAAAAAAAATAAAAAAGTAGAAATATTACCAAAATTCTGAGTTTTTATGAATGCTAAATAAAAAAAAATGTTACATAGCCTTATGTAATTTCTAGACTCCCCAAAATAGTCATTTAATGATAGATTACTAGTGCGATAACTAAAAATCCATTGCTCTTTCCTCGACATTCTGTGGCATGCTAGTGCTAAAATAAATTGTATTATAACACCAAAAAAAATTCTAATATTTCTACAGTAACTGACCCAGTTTAACATAAATGCAAGAAGATTCCTATGGAATATAATTGTATTTTGACGTTCATTTTTATTCAACACTGGTACATTACTATTTGTCCAGTTTATGCACATCATAGTATGTATATTTCATTCACAATTTAGCAAATTTATACGCATTTGTTTTACTTTCAATCACTTCCTGCTTCAGAACACATGTATTCCTCCACGTTTCTTGACTGCTCCTTTCATGAGACTTTTTTCCAAAGACATTATTTTTGATTTCCATTATCATTTTTGAAGCAAAACTCACACACCCGTCATGATAAACCGTAAACCTAATATTACCATTAGATGTAAAACTGGTGGGAATGAATGATTGTATATCAATATAAGATTTCTTGTATACTTTCAAATATCAATTCAATCCATTGTTTAATTTGGAACCAGTTATATTATTTATTCACAGTATGGTCTATTCATGCATTGTCTCTATATTGATAGACACAGGGTACACCTCTGTGTACCCTCGATAATAATTTGTATATCTTCAAAATTTTGCTCACAGAAATGGTGGAAGAAAGACTCATGTCAACTGATCTACATATACATTTTATCACAGTAATATTCTGGACACAAAATGCAAAGGTCACACTTAGGATTGTCCCGAAGCCTAAATGGAAAGTGAACATGGATTACTAAAAACATCCATGTCTTGGATGCCTAATTCTCTCAAATGTCAATCCTATTGGTGAGTACATATTTGTTTCTTCCCAAGATTATATATTCAACCTCAACCATGTTGAAAATGTCTAATCCTATCACTCACTTTATATTTTGTCTGATTTCCTAATGTCTCTATTGATATCTCTTTTCCTACATATTTTCCCCAGTTCATCATAGTGACTGATTCTTCACATGTGCTGACATTTACATTCACTCTTTATCCGAAACCCTATTGCTAAAGAACTTTTTGTCCAAATACTATACTCACTCTTTTTTCTAAACCTACCGACTATCTACCTAATCCTACTGACTATCCCTTTTTGACTGGATGAACTCTTCAACAATCAATCATCCAAGGTACAAGGTCCTATGCCATTGTATATTGATTTATCTGAGACATCTGTGCAGAACATAATTCAAAGATAAGTATCCCAATCATGGGCCCAATGCCTTTCTGGTATTCAAATCTTACCTAGATTTCAGTTTTCATAATTACATTTCACCTGTATATTCTTATAAATATTGCAGGTTCCCAATACCATTATTCATCCAACAGAATGATTCCTACCACAAATCGAACATGTTATTAATCCTAACTATACACTTTTCCCTCAATCCAACTTTACAGAAGAGCAGGGACAGAGTTGGTCTTACAATACAGGGGTGTAGGGAACCTTCCACCTGTTGACAACCTCAAAGGTCCATGCAGATATGATCCCTGGAGAAGATGCAGGCAGCTATGAAAGGCCTGAGAGAGCAAACGTCATCTTCCATGGCAAACAACCCGGTCAGGTTAAAAGCATGTGTCTGAATCATCCTCTCTCTTCTTAATGTAGGGAAGATTGACCAAACTAGACCTGTGTGGAGAGCTGTTCCCAGGTGCCTATTGTTTCTATACCATTCGAACTTGTGAAAGTGTCACAGGAAGTAGGCGCATCCTCCATATTATGAGACCCTAGGAAGCAAATGTTAGGACAAAGTGGTTGGAAATGCAGTGACCAAATTCAGTTGCTGAAGGAAGTGACCTCACCTCACATCCTTGTTGATGGAACTCTCCGAATTTGGGTTCCAGGAAGCCAGGCATCCAGACCCAGTCCAAGCTCCAGTCACAGTGGTCTCACTTGTTTGGATTTACCAAGGACAGAGTCTGTCTTTTGTGGTACCTAGTGATGTGAGGATGGCCAAATGCCAGGAAAGTTCTGAAGAGGGGCCCTTCCAGAGAAAGAAGTTAGAGGCTCACTGCTGTCTCCTGACAACTTCACAGAGTTGACCCAGGAGACCAGATCTGAGACAGGACAGGCCATTTCTGGGGAACATAGTATTGCCCTCCAGTCAGAGGACACTCTGGATAGTTTCAGACCTACTTGGGGGAAGGAGGTGACTTCGTGGGTGTTTGAGTGGGTTTGTGGTTTTTTCTCATGTTCTGAGAATAGTTAGGAAAGGGGGTTTGTTTGGTTTGGAGTGAACTGTTTCTAGTTAGTCCTTTGACAAGGCGAGTGTTTCTATGTCTGTGTATCCCACTGTGTCCATGGTTGTAGACATTAGAAAAGAGAATGCCTCAATGGGTGTGTCCTGTCAAAGAGAAAACTTCCAAGCATTCATCCTGCCCATTTTATAAATGGACTGTGGCTTGCCTTATCATTGGGCAACACCTATTATTTTCTTACGTTCCTGTATCCTTCCTGAATTCTGGCCACTCTCCAAAATAGGCTCATGGTTTTATGTACAAGATATGTACCACTTCCAAGCTCTGTGACATGGCCATGTACTGGATAGCTGAAGGGAATGCATCTCAGAAAACTCTGATATCAGTGTGACCAGTAAAGTCTAAGTGGAGAAACCCTGCTTTGGGCCTTTTGATTACCTATTGTTATGTTGCCCTGAATATCAGGAACATCTTTTCCTCAGGCTACTCCTTCCTGAAGCCTGAAGAAAACAGTTTTCACATGGAAATGAATGGGCATTTTACCTTTGTGTTTTACAATAAAACCTTCACAGAGATTAGGCTCTCATTAACTTAAAAATACTTTTAAATTTTATCTAAGGGTAAAAAGTAACATGTAACTGTAGATATCTTTTTGATAACAAGTCCAATTATACAACACAAATGACACACATAAATCTCCAACATGTTTTTATTTTAAGCCTAGAATTACCATACAACCTTAGAACATTTCTGTTTTCATACTTATATTTCACTTCTATAGTCTTATAAATATCGCAGGTTCCCAATAACATTATTCATACAGCAGAACAATTCCTAACCCAAATCGAACATGTTATTAACCCTAACCATACACTGTTCCCTCAATCTAACTTTACAGAAGAGCAGGGAAAGAGTTGGTCTTACAATACAGGAATTTAGGGGATCTTCCACCCGCTGAGAACCTTAAACGTCCATGCAGAAATGATCCCTGTAGAAGATGTAGGCAGCTATGAAGGACCTGAGAGAGTAAGAGTCACCTTCCATGGCCAACAACCTGGTCAGGATGAAGGGTTGTGTCTGAATCTGCCTCTCTCTTCTTAATGTAGAGAAGATGCACCAAAACAGGCCAGTGTGGAGAGCTGCTCTGGAGTGCCTATGGATGATATACCATTCTAACTTGTGAAAGTGTCACAGGAAGTAGGGGCAGCCTCCATCTCATGGGGCCTTGGAAGCAACAATTAGGACAATGTGTTTGCCAAGGCAGTGACCTCATTCAGTTCCTGAAGGAAGTGACCTCACCTCACTTCCTTGGTGTTCGAAATCTCTGAACATGTGGTCCAGGAAGCCAGGCACCCACAGCCAGTCCCAGTCCCAGTCCCAGTGATCTCACTTGTTTGGATTTACCAAGGACAGAGTCAGTCTTTCTTGGTACCTACTGATGTGAGGATGGCCAAATGCCAGTAAAGCTCTGAAGAGGGCCCTTTCCTGAGAAACCAGGTTGTTGCTCACCGCTGGCTCCTGTCAACTTCACAGAGTTGGACAAGGAGAACAGATCTGAGACAGAACAGGCCATTTCATGGAAACATAGTATGGCCCACCACTCAGAGGACACTGCGGATAGTCACAGACCTACTTGGGGGAAGGAGGTGCATTTGTGGGTGTGGGTGTGTGTTTGTGGTTTTGTCTCATGTTCTGAGAATAGGTAAGAAAGGCAGTTTGTTTTGTTTGGAGTTAATTGATTCTAGTAAGTCGTTTGAAAAGGCGAGTGTTTCTAGGTCTGTGTATCCCACTGTGTCAGGGGTTGTAGACATTAGAAAAGAGAATGCTTCAATGGATGTTTCCTGTCTAGTAGAAAGCTCCCCCGGATTCATACTTCCCATTTATGAATGGACTGTGGCTTGCATTATTGATGGGCAACCCCCGATATCTTCCTAAGTTCCTGTTTTCTTTCTGAATTCTGGCCACTTTCCAGAATAGGCTCATGGTTTTGTGTCCAAGATGTATACCACCACCAAGCTCTGTGACATGGCTATGTACTGGATAGCTGAAGGGAATGGCGAGCAACTCAGAAAACTCAGATATCAGTGTAATCAGGAAAGTTTCAGTGGAGAAATACTGCTTTGGTTACCTATTGTTCTGTTGCCCTCAATGTCAGGAAGGTCTTTGCCTCTGGCCACCCCTTTGGGAAGCCTAAAGAAAACAGTTTTCAAATGGAAATCAATGGGCATCACCTGTGACTCTTTGCTTAATTGCATTGGAAAGGGATATGTCTGAATCAGGCTCTAGGTCCTGTGTTAGGCTTTGGCTTAGATTCTCAGCACATGATGGATGTAAAGAAAATCCCATGTTTGCATCCAAAACTAAATTGGCCAAAAGAGCAGTCATTATGGAAGAAGTCTCTCGCCTTCCCCTGTAAGGTTCCTCACCTCCATCAAGTGAGAATAGGAACCTTTGGATCAAATGAGTTCTTCAAAGCCCTTTAGAGGCTATCCCATAGGTGCTTGGGTTTTCTCCAGAATCCAAATCACATAAAGAATCTATACCTGACAGTCAGTAGGCCTCAAATTGGAAGAGCAAAGCAATATTAATAGCAGGCCTATTTGATCACTCCTGGTTCCCCGGACGAGTGTCCAGGACACCCTGACTTTAGGCAAATGAGGGGCAATGGAGGTTATTTTGGACACTGTCTTGGGCTGTGCCCCTCATGGAAACCTCAAGCCAGAGGTAATGATGAGTGTCCATATGGAAGAAGATGAGGGCCATGTGGGAGTGTTTTGGTTTTAATTGTGGTCATGTGTGGCCGTTGGAATAGATGACTGGGTCCACCTTGGCTTTAACTCTGTTGTGATTCCCCTTAGAGACTGAGTTGTGGACCTCACCTCAGAGACGTATTGCCATGAATTGTGTTGGGATTTTAGGAGGATTCACATGAGAGTCACCCTTGTAAAATGAGATCTAGGCCCAGGGTGGCTGTTCACTGAGCACTGGGAATCTCAGCCAGGTTACCACATGATTTTATTCTGAAAGACTTGGCAGCCATATATGAGAGTCAAAACACACGGATGTCACAATGTAGATCCCAATGGGCCTGGATTCATGTGATCATTTGGCCACTGTTTGGGAAGCCTTGCCTGTGAGACTTCTGCAGAGATTTCATTGAAATGAGCTTCCTAACCATTTAATAGTTCCAGAATGAAATGAAACACACAGTGCCTCCAACTTCAACCTTGAAAAATGGGTAGATAAATACCAAGAAATTTTTAAACTTCCCATGACCAGGTGGCACTGGAGAATCTTTGGATATCCTGTGGCTGATCATGAGATTACAAGACAGTGCTTTGATTGACTGGTTTTCATAAAAATGGTTCAGAACAGAGATACCAGGAAGTTGGAGCCTGCTGAGAGGTGGGCCTACAGCAGTGCTGGGCAGGTGTGCAATAAAACAACTGTGGTGGGGCCATGTGGATCTTCCATTGGCTTCCAAATGACTTGTGACTGACATGGTGCAGCCAGCAGACCCTTGTATGTAAAGGCATCTTTTTATATGGACAGGATTCATGGCAATGTTTAGAATCAGATTGCTATGGTCAAGGGGGCAGGTCATGTGGGATATAAGCCTGGTTGGTGCATTCTCCTGCAGACCCTGACCTACCAAAAGTGACAGAACTCACTCACGCACCGGGTAACAGTTGAATTCTTTGTATATCATGAAGCAAATACCAAAATCCCAGTGCAGCAGCAAGAAACACGACGAAAAGTGGAGGATGACCAAATGGCCTCACAGTCCACATGTGAATACACTTATCCCCCAGTTGCCACAGTTTACCTACTAAAGAAAATTCAGCACTGCTGCCACATATTCAGTGGAAAATAAGAAACCATGTCCTCGAGGTAACATAGATGCAGACACAGCTTTGATTGTCTCACTACAATGGAAGCTAAATCTCCCGACAACAACATATATTTCAAGTGCCCAAACTCAGAGTGAGTTTCTCAAGAAGGATTTAGGGAACCAGAGCTCCATGTTTGTGGACTGTTTTCCCTGTCCCTTATTTTTGAAATCTCCTCTTCCGTCTTCAAGGTTGTGAACTCCTGAGCATATTCCATTCCAGATATTTATTCACAGATTTTCTAACTCTTCTCCTCTAATTGTGCCTTAGTCTCCGTGATTGTAATGTCAAGGCATCCCTTTCTCTGTATTCTATTCAGCACATGTATTTTTACATGCAATTATAGAATCTTACCTGATACCACACGTACATTCTTGTGAGGTGACTGACTTGGCAGATACAAATTGTAAGAGATCACTCCTCCTAAAAGCTGTTGGAACTGAAAATTCAATCTATGAGTGAGCTTCCTTGTTTAAGAACATTATACATAAATCCATATTCAATAAAATAAATACATTTGGATCTGTAGATGACATATATTTCATGGTGAATTTCAATTGGAATATATTATGCTATTTTTAATGTCTGTGTGTTTGTGTATGTATATATATATATATATATATATATATATATATATATATATATATATATACACACTCTCCAGATTTTTCAAAATATGAAATATATGTCTTGTTATACACTCCCTAAACTCATTCATATTCAAGTATGTGTATTTATAATCAAATTTTCACAAGAGTATTCTCAAAATTATTCATTCACCTGAAATACATATTTGTTTCCTAGTACTGAAAACTATCTTCAGTGAAAGGTGCATACAAATCCTAATATTTCCACAGTAACTGAACCAGTTTAACATCAATACAAGTAGATTCCTATGGGACATGTTGTGCATTTTGACATTTATTTTATTCAACACTGGTACATTACTATTTCTTCAGTTTATGCTCATCATAGCAAATATATTTCATCCAAAAATTTGCAAATTTATAGGCATTTTGTTCACATTCAATCACTTTATTCTACAGAACACATGTATTCCTCCATGTTTTTGATGGGTCTTTTCATGAGACTTCTTTCCAAACACATTATTTTCGATTTCCATGATCACTTTTGAAGCAAAACTCAAAGACACTTCGTGATAAACCATAACCCTAATATTACCATTAGATGTATTGCTGGTTGGAATGAATGATGGTATATCGATATAAGATTTCTTATATATTTTCAGATATGAATTCAATCTATTATTTAAAGTGGGACCAGTTATATTATTGATTCACAATGTGGTCTATTCATGCACTATCTCTATATTCATAGACACAGTGTACACCTCTTTGTACCACCAATACTAATTTATAGGACTTCAAAACATTGCTCCCAGAAATGCTGGAAGAAATACTAATGTCACGCCATCTACATATACATTTTATCACAGTAATATTCTGGACACAAAATGCAAAGGTTACACTTATGATTGTACCAAAGCCTAAAAGGAAAGTGAACAGGGATTACTAAAAACATCCATGTCCACATTGCCTAATGCTCTCAAATGTCAATCCTATTGGTGACTACATATTTGTTTCTTCCTAAGATTATATATTCAAACTCAACCCTGTTCAAAATGTCTAATCCTATCACTCACTTTGTACTTTCCCTGATTTTGTAATGTCTCTATTATTATCTGATTTCCTACATATTTTCCAAAGTTCATCATTGTGACTGAATCTTCATATGTGCTGACATTTACCTTCACCCTCTAACAGAAACCCTATTGCTAAAGAAGTTTTTTTTTTCCAAATCCTATACTCACTCTCCTTCCAAAACCTACCAACTATCTTCCTAATCTTACCTACTATCCCTTTTTGACTGGATGTTCTCTTCCACATTCAATCATCCAATGTACAAGGTCCTATGCCATTGTATATTTATTTATCTGAGACATCTGTGCAGAAAGTAAGTCAACACTAAGTATACCAATGAAGGGCCCAATGCCCTTCAGGGTTTCAAATCTTAGATTTCTGTTTTCATACATATATTTCACCTACATATTCTTATAAATATCGTAGGTTCCCAATAACATTATTCATCCAGCAGAATAGTTCCTAACACAGATTGAACATGTTATTAACCCTAACCATACACTCTTCCCTCAATCTAACTTTACAGAAGAGCAGGGACAGAGTTGGTCTTACAAGACAGAAATTAAGGGATCTTTCACCTGCTGAGAACCTCAAAGGTCATTAAAGATGATCCCTGGAGAAGATGTAGGAAGCTATTAAGGACCTCAGAGAGCAAAAGTCATCTTTCATTGCAAACAACCTGGTCAGGATGAAGGGTTGTGTCAGAATCAGCCTCTCTCTTCTTAATGTAAAGAAGATGCAGCAAACCAGGCCTGTGTGGAGAGCTGTTCCTGGGTGCCTATGGTTTTATACCATTCTAACTTGTGAAAATGTCAGAGTAAGTAGGTGCAGCCTCCATCTCATGGGACCCTTGGAAGCAACTGTTAGGACAAAGTGGTTGCCAAGGTATGGACCTCATTCAGTTCCTGAAGGAAGTGACCTCACCTCACTTCCTTGGTGATGGAATTCTCTGAACTTGGGATCCAGAAAGCCAGGCATCCAGAGCCAGTCCCAGTCACAGTCCCAGTGGTCAAAATTTTTCGGATTTACCAAAGACAGAGTCAGTCTTTCTTGGTACCTACTTATGTGAGGATGGCCAAATGCCAGGAAGGTCTGAAGAGGGGCCTTTCCTGAGAAAGCAGATAGTGGCTCACCACTGGCTCCTTACAGATTCACAAAGTTGGCCACAGAGACTAGATCTGAGACAGGACAGCCCATTATGAGGGAATTTCTTATGGCCCACCATCAAACGACACTCCGTATTGTCACAGAGGTACTTGGGGGTCTGTGTGGGTGTGGGTGTGGGTATTGGTTTGTGGTTTTGTCTCATATTCTGAGAATAGGTAAGAAAGTCGGTTTGTTTGGTTTGGTGTGAACTGATTCTAGTAAGTCGTTTGACAAGGCTAGTCTTTCTATATCTGTGTATCCCACTGTGTCCATGGTTGTAGACAATAGAAAAGAGAATGCATAAATACATGTGTCCTTTCTAGTAGAAATCTTCCCAGCATTCATTCTGCCCAATTTATGAATGGTCTGCGGCTTGCCTAATGGATGGGCAACACCTAATATCTTCTTAAGTTCCTGTTCTCTACCTGAATTATGGGCAACCTCCAGAATACGCTCATGGTATTGTGTCCAAGATATGAACCACCTCCATGCTCTGTGATACGGCCATGTACTAGAGAGCTGAAGGAAATGATGAGCATCTCAGAAAACTCAGATATCAGTGTGACCAGGAAAGTCTCAATGGAAAAACCCCGCTTTGGGCCTTTTGCTTACATATCCTTCTGTTGCCCTGAATGTCAGGAAGGTCTTTGCCTCAGGCTATGCCTTTTTGAAGCCTGAAGAAAACAGTTTTCAAATGGAAATGTATAAACATTACCTGTGGCTCTTTCTTAATTGCTTTGGAAAGGGATGTGTCTGAATCAGCCTCTTGGCCCTGTGTGAGGCTGTGGCTTAGATTCTCAGCACCTGATGGATCTAAAGAAAAATCCCATGTGTGCATGCAAATCAAAAAGCCAAAAGAGCAGTCATTTTGGATGAAGTTTCTCGCCTTCCTCTGTAAGGTTTCTGACTTCCATCATTGAGAATATGGATCCTTTGGGTCAAATGAGTTCTTCAAAGCCCTGCAGACACTAGACCATAGGTTCTTGGGTTTTCTCATGACTCCAATTAACATAAAGAATCTAAACACCACAGTCAGTAGGCCTCAAAATTGAGAATAAGAGCAATATTAACGGCAGGCCTCTTTGAACACTCCTGGTTCACAGGAAGGATGTCCCGGCCACACTGACTTTAGGCAAATGGATGCAAGGGAGCTTATTTTGGACACTGTCTTAGGCTGTGCCCCTCATGGAAACCTCCAGCCAGAGGTTATGATGAGTGTCTATATGGAAGAAAATGAGGGCCATGTGGGAGTGTCTTGATTTTAATTGCGGTCATTTGTGTGGCGCTTGGAATAGATGACTGGGTCCACCTGGGCTTGAACACTGGTGTGATTCTCCTTAGAGACTGAGTTCTGGAACTTACCTCAAAGAAGTATTGCCTTGTATTGTGTTGGGATTTTAGGAGGCCATGCATGAGAGTCGCCCTTGGAAACTGGGATCTATGCCCAGGTTGGCTTTCCACAGAGCACTGGGAATCTTGGGAAGGATATCACATGATTTTATTCTTAAAGACTTGGCAGCCATAGTTGCAAGTCAAAACACATATGGACCTCAAATTGTAGACCTCAATAGGTCTGGCTTCATGGGACCTTTTGGCCTGTCTTTGGGAAGCCTTGCGTGTGATAGTTCTCCAGAGCTTTCATTGAAATGAGCTTCCTCTCCATTTAATCATTCCTGAATGAATTGAAACCCACAGTGCCTCCAACTTCACCCTTGAAAAATGGCTAGATAAATACCTTTAAATTTTTGACATTCCCATGACCGGGTGGACCTGGAGAACCTATGGATGTCCTATTGATGACCATCAGTATACCAGACAGTGCCTTGATTGACTGGGTTTCATGAAAATGGTGTAGAACGGAGATGCCAGTAATTTGGAGCCTGCTGAGTAGTCGGCCTAGAGCAGTGGTGTGCTGGTGTGTGTTAAAACATCTGTGGTCGGGTCATCTGCATCTGCCCTTCGCTTCCAAATGGTTTGTGACTGACATGGTACAAGCCCCAGATCCTTGTATGTAAAGGCATCTTGTTATATGGAGAGGATTCAGGGCAATGTTTACAATCAGATTGCTATGGTCAAGAGGGCAAGCTATGTGGGATAGAAGCCTTGTTGGTGCATTCTCCTGCAGACCCTTACCCACCACACGTGACAGAACTCCCTCCATCACTGTGTCCCAGTTGAACTTCTTGTATTTTGTGAAGCAAATATCAAACTCCCAGTGCAGCTGCAAGAAACACCACAAAAATTGGAGGATGACCAATGGCTTCACATTCCACCCTGGGAGACACTTAGCCACCAGTGGCCACAGTTTCCCTACAAAGAGAGAATTCAGCACTGCTGCCTCATGTTCATTGGAAAATAAGAAACAATGTCCTCTAGGTCACATAGATGCTGACCCAGCTTTGATCGTCTCACTATAAAGGAAGCTAAAGCTCCTAAAAACAACCTCAGATGAAGTTTCTCAAGAAATATTTAGGCCGGCAGAGCTCCATGTTTGTGGTGTTTTTACCCTGTCTCTGACTTTTGTAAACTCCTATACCACCTCCAAGGTTGTGAACTCCTGAGCATTTTCCATTCCAGATGTGTATTCACAGATTTTCTAACTCTTCTCCTCTAATTGTGTCTTACATGGGATGAAGGTAATGTCAAGGCATTGTTCTGAATACACATTGGATTCTTTTCCAATTTTCCATTTGAAATACTGAATCCCTGACTGTCAGGCATAGAAGGAATTCACCTTCAAAGAATAGCCTGACACTTACAAGAAACAGCCCCCATGGAGACATCCTGTCTGGGAGATATCCTGTAGCCAACTGTGTCTCTGAGACATCCTGTTGCCATCTGTATTCCTGAAACATCCTGAGTTTATCTCACCTTGTGAAGACATCCAGGAACTTTGGATAAGAGAGCTTTCCCATCTCCAGCATATAAATGCCCCTGTGTGAAAAATAAAAGTTTGCAGCTTGATCAGAACTCCTGTCTTGCTGTCCCTTCACTCCTGTCCCTTCATTCCTCCGCATCTAGGTTCGCTGCCCCTGTTGATGTGTCTTTCCAGCCGTGACTACTGGCACCCACTGACTGGGGCTCGAGCCTTTGACTGATTGGGAACCCCGTCCTCCTGGAAGACTTCATCAAGTGGAGCTCGCGATTGCCTCAGCAGACACCACAAAGAGACAGATCCAGGAGGAGAGTGGGGATGACGCACGGTGAGTGACCCACCATGGGACAAGCAGTTTCGTCACATGATTTGTTTTTGTCAGGCCTCAAGGAGTCCTTTAAGACATGAGGGGTGCGTGTTAAGAAAAAGGACTTAAAATTTTTCTTCTAATACATAGGAGAATTGTGTACATGGTTTCACATTGAAGTGACCATTGATGGCAAAAGATGGCTTAGAGTAAGAGACTGTTTAAAAGATTATTATGAAACCTTTGGCCCAGAAAAAGTGCCAGTTCCCACCTTTTCTTACTGGAACTTAATTAATGAAATTCTTAAAAGTTCACCCTTTGACAATGGTACCTTACAACTTGTCAGGATTGGAGAAGAGACTATGCAAAACACCTCTCGTCTCCCCACGGCATGCCCATCAGTTAGTATAGACATTGACCCTTCTCAGTCTCCCCAGGACCCTGGGAACCTTCCTAGTCCCCCTCAAAATACCACCCTAATGAATAAGGCTCCAATGGTTACCAAACACCTTTATCGAGTTTTAAATCCCAGAGACACATTGACCCCTGGGACGGAGGCTACCTTGGAGAAGGAAGCAGCAAGCTACAATTCAGAAGATGCGCCACCTCTCAGGACCCTGCCACAGCCTATAGGACTTACACATCTACCTACCTCCTATATCCCTCCTGCCTTTTGTGCTCCAGCCTTTCAGGAGCAAAATGCAACCCAGATATTTTTCCCCACTTCCCTTGCCTAGCCTGGCTCCCTTGTGAGAGTCTCTCCAACATAGACGGGAACAGATCAAACTTTTAAAAGAATTAAGATCCCTAGACTCTGAGCTCTGTTCATTAGCCTTAGGCACGGAGTCAATGCAAACTGGCCCATGGCGGTCTAATACAAAGGCTAAGCCACTCCATCAGCCTGTTCTCGCCTTCCCAGTCACCCGCAGTCAGATAGATAAGCCTGCCCAGGATGAGGTCAAAGACTTAGACGAGGATCAAGAGGAGGAAGTGGGGGAAATGGATCAAGGAGATCAGGACTCAGAGGATGAGGAGTTCACCCCTAGGCAGGAAGGAACCCAGAGTGTCTACAAAAAAATTAAGCCTGCGTTTTCTTGAAAAACATAAAAAGACTTGTGCTCACAATGGCCCCACTGTGCCCTACAAGTTGACTTTATTAGAAAGCCACAGCACACAATGGCTTACTCCCAATGATTGGAAATTTTTAGACCGAGCTACCCTCAGTGCCGGAGATTTCCTGTTATGGAATGCAGATTTCGAGGAGCACTGTCAGGAAACTGCTCAAAAAAAATTAACTAAGGCCTCCTCTAAATCCTGAACTTATGTTAAGCTAGTGGGCTATGCGCCATTTGACACTAAAACTAAATAGGCACGTTTCCCTGCTGGAATTTTGGCACAGATTCAGATGGCTTGCTTACATGCTTGGAGATGCCTCCCTCAAACTGGCTCGGCTACCACTTCTTTGGCAAAAATTTGACAAGGACCCAACGACCCTTATAGAAACCTTGTTCCCCGGCTTAACCTAGCTGCAGAATGCTTGCTTGGACCAAGCGAAAGCAAAAGAACTTTTGTAAAACATCTTGCCTTTGAAAACGCCAACCTGGCATGTCAGGATGTTCTTCGACCACATAAGGAAAAAGGGAAACTTTCGGACTTTATTAGACTCTGTGCAGGGGTGGGTGCAGCCCATGCCATGGGTCTCGCCCTACATGCCCCCTTTATCAAGGCCTTTCACAATCCTGGCTCATGTACTTGCTTTACTTGTAAACAACCTGGCCATTTTTCACGCAAGTGTCTGAAAGACAAACAAAGCGTAGGAATATCGTCTCCTCAAACTGGGGCTAAACCGCCCCCAGCTACCCTTTGTTCTAGATGTGGTAAATGTCATCACTGGGCCAGTAAGTGTAGATCTAAGACAAATGGCCTCAGACAGCCTATTTCTTCCTGCTTCTCAGGAAAACCCTGCGGGGCCAGCCCCTGGCCACGACCTCCCCCAGGACAAAACCAGGGGCAATAAGGTTTATTCCCTACCAAACTCCAAACCTACCACAAAATTCTTCCCCACAATTGCCTCCCTCCAACTAGCCACCCCAGGCAGCGCAGGATTGGACCTCTGTGCCACCACCGATACAATATTAGACTCAATGCAAGGGCACCAGATAATACCCACTAGAATTATGGGTCCCCCTTCATCTCATACGAGTGCCCTTATTCTTGGAAGAGTCTCTGCTACCTTAAATGGTGTTCAGGTCTTCCCTGGCATTAATGATAATGATTTCACTGGAGAAATAAAAATACTAGCAACAGCTATTAATGGAGTTGCGGCCATCCCAGCAGGAAAAAGACTTGCACAATTAATATTCCTTCCCTTGGATTCAGGAGGCACTTCCACCGCCCAAACATAAAATGGGGGACAGCCTCCCTCGGCTCCTCTGATGTATATTGGGTTCAGCCCATTTCTCACAATAGACCCACCCTTACCTTACTTATTGAAAAAAAGGAATTCCAAGGAATTCTAGATACTGGAGCTGATGCCACAATTATTTCTCACAAATACTGGCCATCAGGTTGGCCCATCACCCCATCCTTGAATGACCTAAAAGGGTTAAGAGTCAAAAAATCCCCATGTCAGTTCTAGGGCTCTTAGCTTTACTGATAAAGAGGGTAATAAGGTGACTGTCACTCCTTTCATTGTTCCTGACCTCCCTGTTAACCTATGGGGCCGAGATATTTTGAGTCAAATGGAAGTCATTCTTGCCAGTCCCAATTCCATGATGACTCATCAAATGCTTCGTATAAATTTTGTCCCTGGTACAGGCCTTGTGAGACTGAGACAAGGACTGGTGGGGACTATAAAACCCATAAAAAAACAAATACATATGGACTTGGGTATTCTGATTTTTAGTGTCGGTTCCTGACCCTCCTGTACCCCATGCAGATAAAATTATTTGGGAGACTCAGACTCTTGTGTGGGTGGATCAGTGGCCCCTTACCCCCCAAAAAAATTGGAGGCTGCCTCCATGTTAGTGCAGGAACAGCTGGCAGCCGGCCATGTAGAGCCCTCAACCTCACCATGGATTACTCCTATTTTTGTTATCAAGAAAAAATCAGACAAGCGGCATCTTTTACAATATTTGTGTGCCAGTAATAAAGTTATGTGCCTGATGGGAGCACTACTGTCTCGAATTCCCACACCAATGGCTATTCCCAAAACTATTGTAAAATGGTTATTGACTTAAAAGTTTGCTTTTTTACCATTCCTTTACATCCTGAGGATAGACCCTATTTTGCCTTTAGTCTCCCTTGCATTAATTTCCACGGCCCTATGCAGAGATTTCAATGGAAGGTTCTTCCCCAAGGTATGGCCAACAGCCCTAGTCTTTGCTAAATATAAGTTGTTCAAGCAGTAGACCCTGTGAGAGAGTGATGATCACAATTTTATGTTTTACATAATATGGATGAATTTTTAATTGCTGCACCTAATTACCATGACCTTAATAATTGTTACTTGGACCTTTAGAAAACCCTCACTACCTTGAGACTACGGATAGCTCCTGATAAGGTTTAAACACAGGACCCTTATACCTATTTGGGCCTTAAACTTCAAGATAATCAGATCCAAATTCATAAAATACAACTGCGTGTGAACCATCTTCACACCCTTAATGATTCTCAAAAATTACTGGGAGATATTCAATGGCTAAGAACATATTTATAATTATCCACTTGTGTACTTTTGCCCCTTAATGATATTTTGAGAGGTGATTCCTACCCTTCCTCCCCTCAAAAGCTTACTCCCGAGGCATGACAGGCATTAAACCAAGTCACAGAGGCCATTGCCAAACAGTTTGTTACACAAATTTCTTATAACCTTCCTCTGGTTCTGGTTCTTTTACACACTCCTCATATACCCTCAGGAAAATTTTGGCAGTGATATCCATATTTTAAAAATAAAGGCTTCCCCTTGCTTTGGGTCCATTTATCCACCACATCCTCCAAGTTTATTACCGTTTATCTTGCTCAGGTAGCTTCTATTATTATTAAAGGTCGTTTGCTTTCTCGACAACATTTTGGCAAAGACCCTGATAATATTTTAATTCCATATACTAATGACCAAACCCAATTTTTACTACAGAGAGGGGATGAATGGGGTATTGCCCAATCAGGCCATTTGGGAACAATTGATAACCACGTCCCCAATGACACCCTTTTACATTTTGTCCAGATACATCCATTTATTTTTCCCAAAATTACTCAAAAGGCTCCCAGTTCCAAGCCCTTACTGTCTTTACAGACGGTTCCAGTAATGGCTGTGCGGTCTTTGTTGTCAATAACCAGCCTACAACCTTTGATACTGTCTATCATTCAGCACAGTTTGTGAAATTGTTTGCCATAACACAAGTTTTTATAACATTTTGTGATAATCCTGTTAATATTCATACAGACAGTGCCTACATTGCTCATTCTGTGCCCCTGCTGGAGATTTCACCCGCGATTAAAGCTTCTTCCAATGCGGCCTTTCTGTTTCACCAGCTTCAGCAGCTAATTCAGGCCAGACAACACCCATTTTTCTTAGGACACATCAGGGCACACTCTGATCTTTCCGACCCTCTAACACAGGTAATGCTCAAGCTGATGCAGCAACTCCTACCATCTTTCAAATTTTTGGTGGCTCCATTCAATAGGCCACGGAGCTAAACAATCTTCACCAACTAAATTCCCAGAGCCTTCGATTACTTTGTAAAATTACCAGGCAACAGAAACGAGAAATAGTAAAAGAATGCCCTGCTTGTGCTCTCTCCCTCCCCATTCAACACTTGGGAGTTAACCCCCGAGGATTACTGCCAAATCAGGTTTGGCAAATGGATGTTACTCATTTTCCTGAATTTGGAAAAACCAAATATATACACGTTTCTATCGATAACTTCAGCAGCTTTATTTTTGCATCACCACATTCTGGAGAGGCTACCAAAGATGTCCTTTCTCATCTTGTTTCAGCCTTTTCCATAATGGGTAAACCAATACATATTAAAACAGATAATTGTCCTCCATATACCAGTGCCAAGTTTAAACAGTTTTGTGCTACCTTGCAATTTTGTCATCCTACTGGAATTCAATACAAACCTCAGGGCCAAGGCATTGTGGAATGTTCCACCTTACCTTAAAGACTTGGCTATCCCGCCTTAAGGCTTCCGCCCTTGTATTTACCACTCACAGGCATTGCCTTAACCATGCATTATTTGCCCTTTCTTTTCTTACCCTAGACAGTGAAGGCCTTTCGGCTGCAGACACACACTGGCATCCCTTTTCCAATTCTGATCAGCCACCTGTTATGTGGCGAAATCCCCTTACAAATAAATAGAAATGCCCACATCCTGTCCTCATCTGGGAATGTGGCTCAGCTTGTGTTTTGGACCAAGAGCTAGCAGCCCCAAGATGGTTACCAGAATGCCTGGTTAAACAGGTTAATGACTTACCTCAAACCGGGGACGGAGGCCCTCTCCCTGAGTACAAATTTTCCCCTTTTTCGGATCCATCCAACAATCTGTGTGAGGATCCTGCTTAAGGCACTTCTGCAGAACAGGTTTGTGCACGGAGGCCTGGGCCCTCCACCTTCCAACATCATGGAGTACCTTCCCCCCCCTCCCCCCGTGAAGGCAAGGGAGGATCTTGGACTCAGGCTCCCACTAGTTGGAACCAGACTGCTGACTGCATGACTAAGGTGGCTTACCTCCGTTCCGAGGTTGACCATAAATTCAGAGGAGTTCATCAGCCTAAATGGGTATGTGTTAACAAGCCAAAGATTATTCCCCCTAGTACAAGTAAAGCTCTCCAAAATTGTTCTGCAACCCGTACGCATACCCAGGCGATGCATGTCTCTTGTTTTGTGTCGGCCTCAATTTGTGTTAACAAGCAGGGAGAATAATTTTTTGAAGCCTCCCTAACTAAAACTCATGAAGCAGGGTGGACCACTATTCATTATACCCCCGTTCTCTTTGACCAGGGAGGAGAAGGCAAATACACCAAGCTACAGTCAGCTGGGTGCCAAGGCACTGTCGGAAAAACTTCCTACTGGCCCATTAAGGACCCTACAGGGGTCTCTGATGGTAGAGGACCCACTGATGCAGTCAAGCATCCTCAGATAATCAAACTTTTGAAACCCCAAATCCCTGAGCTCACATATCATCCCTTAATGTAGCTGAAATCCCAGTTCCCAGGTTTAGATACCAATACATTAGATATTTTGCAAACTACCTTCTCCTTCCTTAATAATTCCAACCCCACCCTTGCTGGTAATTGCTGGCTCTGCATGACAACAGGGGCAAGCATGCCTATGGCAGTTCCTATTAATTCTACTATGGACAATGATAATACATGCCAACCCGGATTTCCCTTTAAAGTACAGCCTATAGGCACTTTTACATTATGTCTTTTAGGCGTGATGCAGAATAATACCTATGATATGGATTTTGGAATTGCTTCCTTTGGAAATTTCTCAACAGAACAAAATTATTCCTCACCCATCCCATCTCTTTGTCCCCCCAATGGCACAGTTGTTATGTGTGGAGGAAATGTGGCCTTCCCCAGGCTTCCAGCGAATTGGAACAGTGGCTGTGTTCTTGCCTTATTACTCCCTGATATAACTATTGTCCCAGGAGACGAACCTCTAGCCTAGACACCTTAGTCAAAAGACAGAGGCGGGCGATACAGGCCTTATCACTTTTTGCCAGCCTTGGAATAACAGCTGCTGTGGGCACAGGTACACTGGCTTAGGCACGGCAATACACCCTTACCATCGCCTGTCTCAACAACTTAAAATGATGTACAAACTCTATCAGAAACCATTAAAGATTTGTAGGACCAAATAGACTTCCTGGCAAAAGTGTTCCTTCAAAACAGACGAGGCTTAGATTTGCTGACTGCTAACCAGGGAGATATTTGATTGGCCTTAGGGGAACGATGCTGCTTTTATGCCAATAAATCAGTCATAGTATGCACTAAATTTAAGCAGCTTCAAGAAGATCTAGAAAAGAGATGAAGGGAACTATTTGAAAATCCCCTCTGGACAAAGCTTAATGGATTTCTACCCTACCTTCTTCCCCTATTAGGCCCTTTGTTGGGTTTACGTTTAATGGTGACCATAGGACCCTGCATTATAAACAGTGTGGTACAATTTATTAAAGAACACATTAATATTATGGCCTCTAAGCCCCTACAAATCCACTATCATCATCTGGAGATGGAAGACCACGCTGTCAACTTTTAAAAGGATGTTCTACCCTTCTGACAGGCTTATTTCTTAAGTTTACATCCCCACAAATCTCTCTTTCTTACATAAAACTATAAGTAACAGCTCTGACAAACCATCTTCTGCCCTTGCCATAAGGGTTCGTCTACATGGGCCCTTCGGCTTGGGGGAAGACGCACCCATGGAGTGAGGACGTTAGGCCACAATATCGGAGGGTGCAGGAAGGATTGCAAAAGGATGGATCCACGGATCCCCAAACACAAGACCTGTGAGTGACATGCACTGGTGCATGGCGGTTGGCATGCTTCCGCTTCAAGGCCATCTCCTCCAAAAACATGCCAAGGCCACCACGAAATCTGCTAGTAAAGATTCTCGCTCGGATCAGGAGATATTCTAAGGCCTCCTAGAGAAACAGAGCCTCTAACCCCCCCCTAAAAACATGGCCGGTAAGGTAGGTCAAATATTTTATATAAGAAAGGGGGAGATGTCAGGGGCTAAAAGGAAGTTCTCCTTCAAAAAATAGCCTGACACTTACAAGAAACAGCCCCCTGGGAGACATCCTGCCTGGGAGATATCCCACAACCATCTATCTCCCTGAGACATCCTGTCGCCATCTGTCTTCCTGAAATATCCTGAGGTTATCTAACCCTGTGAAGACATCCAGCAACTGCCGATAAGAGAGCTTTCCCATCAGCAGCATATAAACACCCTGTGAGAACAATAAAAGTTTGCAGCTTGATCAGAACTCCTGTCTGGGTGTCATCTGTCCTGTCTTTTGTCCCTTCATTCCTTCCCAACTATGTTCGATGCCCACGTTGATGTGTCCTGCCGGCCGGGACACCTGGCACTAACCCATACCCTACTAGAATATGACTACTAATCCTAATATGATGGAGAAAAATAACCCAAATAGAATAGAAATACAAGCAGTTCAGAGGAGGCATGGTGTATAGTTGGAGTTGCCTTTTGCATGATCTAGGGTAGGTGTTATAAATCTAGCTAATTTTTAAATGAAATAGTTCTCCATGTGTTTTTAAAGTTAAAAAATATGTGAATACCTGTCTCCCTTTCTCTGTAGCCTACTTGCCACATGTATTTTATATGCACATATAGAATCCTACGGGGTATCACATGTATATTCTTGTGAGGTGGCTGACTTAGCAGATTCAAATTGTGAGAAGAGATCACTTCTCCTAAACGCTGTTGGAACTGAAAATTCAACCTATGGGGGAGCCTCCTAGTAAAAAAAAAACATTATACATAAATCCATGCTAAGTAAAATTAATATTTTTGCATCAGTGGATGATATATATTTCATGAAGAATTTCGATTGGCATATATATTGCTACTTTTCATTGTCTGTGTTTGTGTTTTGTGTATATATATATATATTCCACTTGGGGGCCTTCAGGGTTAAAAGTTATTTTGGCCCGGAGCTTGGTGAGCAGAACTCTGCCCATCAATGGGGCCGGGCATTCTGGGATTACTTGGAAGGAGTGATGGATTTTTCCTTTCCCCTGGTCCCAGGTCCTCTTAGTTGTCCAAGCCCGATATTTACTGCAATTAGCCCCTTGAATTAGAGACCTTTTATTTGATAGAGGGCAAAATGGAGCCTTAATGGCTGAGTATATTGCCCCTGTATCCACTTCAATGTTTACTGGGGTGCCCTCCACTTCAAAAGTTAACCTGAGCTCGGGGAGGGGATCTGATCCCCAACTTTCTTAGTCATCCTGCAGAGTCAGGATGGCTGGCTGGCGTGGCTGTCTCTTTCTAGGGCTCTCTTTGGCCCAGTGTCCTTTTTCTTTACAATAGGCACATTGATCTGAGGCCAGGGGTGGCCTCTAGTTTGGGCCCAGGTATCCCTTCCTGTCTCCATGTTTCTTATTTCTGGCCTATTTGTTGTTGTGACCAGGACCTGAGTCAATTCCTTAGTCTGTCTTTTGTTTCTTTTATCCACCCTTTGCTTCCTTATCTTCCTCAGTTTCTCTCGTATAGTATACGTTTTTGGCTTCTCTGACTAAATCTCTCAAAGTCATATCTTGTAATCCATCTAAGTGTTGTAACTTTCTTTAAATATCCATGGCAGCTTGCCCAATAAAGGCCATCATGACAGATGCCTTTGAGCCTCTGCTTGAGTATCAAAAGGAGTATATCTCCTATATGCCTCCATAATTCTCTCTAGAAACATAGAGGGAGATACATCAGGCCCTTGAATAAACTCTATTACCTTGGCCAAATTAGTTGGTCGCCTAGCAGCCACTAAGATACCCGCTATTAGAGCCCGGAGATAAGTGGACAGATGCTCCCTACCTTCAAAGGTGTTGGGGTCCCAGTTTTGTCGATTCTAGGGAAAGCCGGGTTGAATATGTTGGGAAGTGGTGTCAGTCAACCATCTGGTCCGAGGATATTTTTTTCTAGCTTCCAAGAGGATTCTCTTTTGTTCCTCTGTCATGAAGAGAGTCCCTAGGTGTTGTTGGCAGTCATTCCAAGTAGGCTGGTGTGAAAACATCTATGAATCAACCACACCTGAGACACAAGTGGGGTCCTCTTAAAAGGGGGGATTGTTATTTTTCCAGTTATATAGGTCTGAGAGGAGAAAGGCCAATACTGGTAGGCTTGCAATTTTTCCCCATGGCCATCATCAATCATTGGCACATAGGGACGGAGGGGGAGCATCACGGGAGTTCCAGGGTTTTCAATCTTTCATTGATGGTGAGTTCCTTTAGCCGGGCCAGGTTCCTCCAGGGGAGGAGGGGCTGTGTGTGCCGCGGGGGAGTTTTCTGGAGGGTGCTGGGCTGGCTTAGCTTCCTCCAATGGCGGAGAGGCTGAGTCAGCAGCAGGGGAATCACTTAGAGGGTGTTGGGGGTTGGGAGACCAGGGCAAGGGATAAGGAGAGGGATGAGAGTGCAGTAGAGTTAAATCTTGTGACTTAGGCAGAAAAGAGGGTGGAGGAGGAGGAGGAGCAGAGGGTTTGAGAGATCGTGGGGGAAGGATTAGGAGCGGGGGCAGGGGCAAAGAAAGGCTTCACCCATGGAGGAGATTTGCAGAGGTAATGCCAGGTTAAGATATATGGCTTTTGATCTGGATGGCTAAGTGGCCCTTCCTGAAAGACAATATCTCTGACTTTTTAAATTAGTGAGAAGTAGAAAAATCCTTCTAAGGGCCATCCGAATCCAAAGGTGGGCCACTCTGAGGCACAGAGAGTCTGCCAGGTCCAGCGGTTTACTGAAAAAGAAAGATTCTGAGCCCTTAAGCCGAATTTGGTCCAGTGATCAAGGGTCAGGGACAGAGGCATTGAAGTGCTCTTTTCCATAATGAAAAATGCACAAACAGTAAAAGCAATGACACATGACACAGACAAGACAAGACAATAAAGACAGGAAATGGACGTCCAACACTGAGACGAGGACTGAGTAGCCGGCAATACCTGATGGGCTGGCAATACCGAATCTGAAACAAAATATCACTGAGTTGAGGAGACTATTGTTCCTTGATTTTCAGAGTCCTCTGGGGTGTCCCTCAGGGTGGTGGCCTGTGGCTCTGTGACACATCTGTCAGCCACCGTGAGAAAGAGCTCACACTCTTCATTGACAGCCATTTTGCCAAGCTCTAACCTGAAACCTGACACCAGAAAGAGGCGCCTTACAAATCCCTTGAGGAGCCAGTTGGGGTCTCTCGTCCGCTGCTGCCAGAACTCGGTGGAACCTCCATATGTAAAGGTCGGATGAGTGTCAGGCGAAGAGACCTCTAAGAAACTGTCTCATGCAAAAGCAAAGGGTTTATTGGTGGCCAGCATGCTGGGGCTCAGAGCTCACTTCAATAGAGCAGAGAGTCCTGAGAACAGCTTAAACAGGGCTTATATACTTTCCTTGGGGAGGGCAGGGAGGGAAGTTAAGTATACAGAAAAACATGAAGAGACAACTACCTATTTTACTAACTTTTCACTAACGACTATACTTTGCCAGATTTCCTAATGTATCTATTGATATCTATTTTCCTACATATTTTTCCCAGTTCATCATTGTGGCTGACTCTTCGCATGTGCTGACATTTACATTTACTCTATACCCGAAAAGCTATAGCTAAAGAACATTTGGTGCAAATTCTATACTCACTCTCCTTTCTAAACTACCGACTATCTTCTTAATCTTACCGACTATCACTTTTTGACTGGAAGTTATCTTTGACAATCAATCATCCAAGGCACAAGGTCCAATGCAATTGTATATCGATGTACCTGAGACATCTGTGCAGAAAATAAATCAAAGCTAAGTATCACAATCAAGGTCCTAATACACTTCTGGGTTTTAAATCTTACATAGATTTCTGTTTTCATACTTATATTTTACCTATATATTCTTGTAATTATCGCAGGTCATCAATACCATTATTCATCCAGCTGAATGATTCCTAACCCAAATCAAACCTGTTATTAACCCTAACCATACACTGTTGCCTCAATCTAACTTTACAGAAGAGCAGGGACAGAGATGTTCTTACAATACAAAAATGTAGGATTCCTTCCAACTACTGAGAAACTCAAAGGTCCATGCAAAAATGATCCCTGCAGAAGTTGTAGGCAGCTATGTAGGAACTGAGAGAGCAAAAGTCATCTTTCATTGTAAAAAACTTGGTCAGGATGAAGGAATGTGTCTGAATCAGCCTCTGTCTTCTTAATTTAGAGAAGAAGGACCCAACCAGGCCTGTGTTGAGAGCTCTTCCTGGGTGCCTATGGTTGATATACCATTCTAAGTTGTGAAAGTGTCACAGGAAGTAGGGGCAGCCTCCATTTCATGGGACTCTTTGAAGCAACTGTTAGGACAACATGGTTGCCAAGGCAGTGACCTTATTCACTTTCTGAAGGAAGTGACCTCACCTCACAACCTTGGTGACAGAACTCTCTGAACTTGGGATCCAGGAAGCCAGTCACCAAAATCCAGTCCCAGTCCCACTCCCAGGGGTCTCACTTGCTTGGATTTACCAAGGACAGATTTAGTCTTTCTTGGTACCTACTGATGTGAGGATGGCCAAATGCCAGAAAGCTCTGAAAAGTCACCTTTACTGAGAAAGCAGGTATTGGATCACCGCTGGCTCCTCAGTAGTTCAAAATGTTGACCAAAGAGACCAGATCTGAGACAGGACAGGCCATTTTGTGGGAATAAAATATGGTCCACAATTAGAGAAACTCTGGATAGTCACAGACCTACTTCGGGGATGGAGGTGCCTTTGTGGGTGTGGGTGTGAGTTTGTGGATTTGTCTCATGTTCTCAGAATAGGTAGGAAAGTCGGTATGTTTGGTTTGGTGTAGACTGTTTCGAGTAAGTCGTTTGACAAGGCGAGTGTTTCTATGTCTGTGTATCCCACGGTGTCCATGGTTGTAGACATTAGAAAAGAGAATGCATCAATTGATATGTCCTGTCTAGTTGAAAGCTTCCCAGCATTCATCCTGCCCAATTTATGAATGGATTTCAGCTTGCCTTATCGATGGGCAACACTTGCTATCTTTCAAAGTTTCTGCTTTCTTCCTGAATTCTGGCCACTCTCCAGAATAGGCTCATGGTTTTGTGTCCAATATATGTACCACTTCCAAGCCCTGTGACATCGCCATGTACTGGATAGCTGAAGGGAATGGCGAGCATCTCAGAAAACTCAGGTATCAGTGTGATCAGGAGAGTCTCAGTGGAGAAACCCTGCTTTGGGCCTTTTAATTACCAATTGTTCTGCTGCCCTGAATGTCTGAAAGGTCTTTGCCTCAGGCCACCCCTTTTTGAAGCCTGAAAAAAAAACTGTTTTCACATGGAAATGAATGGGCATCACCTGAGGCTTTTTGCTTAATTCCTTTGGAAAGGATGTGTCTGAATCAGCCTTTTGGCCCTGTGTGAGGCTTAGGCTTAGATTCTCAGCACCTGATGGATCTAAAGAACGATCCCATGTGTGCATACAAAACCAAAATAGCCAAAAGAGCAGTCATTCTGGATGAAGTCTCTCCCCTTCCTTTGTGAGGTTCTAGACCTACATCAAGTTAGAATAGGAATGCATTGGGTCAAATAATTTCTTCAAAGCCCTGCAGAGGCTAGCCCGTAGGAGCTTGGGTTTCCTCATGTCTCCAATTCAGACAAAGAATCTAAACCCCACAGTCAGTAGTCCTCAAATTGGAGAAGCAGAGAAGTATTAACAGCAGGCCTATGTGATCACACCAGGTTCACAGGAAGGGTGTCCAAGCCACCCTGTTTTTAGGCACATTAGGGGCAAGGGAGATTATTTTGGAGACTGTCTTGGTCTGCACCCCTCATAGAAACATTCAACCAGAGGTTATGAAGAGTGTTTATATGAAAGATCATGAGGGCCATGTGGGAGTGTGTTGGTTTTAATTGTGGTCATTTGTGTGGTGGTTGGAAGAGATGACTGGGTCCACCTTGACATGAACTCTGGTGTGATTCCCCTAAGAGACTGAGTTCTGGAACTGACCTCAGAGATGTATTGCCATGAATTGTGTTGGGATGTTATGAGTTCACGCATGAGAGTCGTCCTTGGAAACTGAGATGTATGCCCAGGTTGTATTTCCACAAAGCACTGCGAATCACAGCCAAGATATCACATGATTTTATTCTGAAAGACTTGGCAGCCATAGTTGAGAGTCAAAACACACATGTACCTCACATTGTAGACCTCAATGGGCCTGGATTCACGTGACCATTTAGCCAATCTTTGGGAAGCCTTGCCTGTGAGAATTCTCCATAGCTTTCATTGACATGAGCTTCCTCAAAATTTAATGGTTCTGGATTGATTTGAAACGTACAGTGCCTCCAACTTCATCTTTCAAAAATGGCTAGATAAATACCAAGAAATTTTTGAAATTCCCATGACCAGGTGGCACTGGAGAACCTTTGGATGTCCTGTTGCTGATCATGAGTATACCAGACAGTGCCTTGATTGACTGAGTTTCATGAAAATGGTGTAGAACAGAGATGCCAATAAATTGGAGCCTGCTGAGTACTTGGCCTAGAGCAGTAGTGGGCTGGTGTGTGATAAAACATTTGTGGTGGGGCCATGTGGATCTGCCATTAGCTTCCAAATGTCTTGTGACTGACATGATGCAGCAAGCAGTCCCTTCTATGTAAAGGCATCTTGTAATATTGAGAAGTTTCAGGGAAAGTTTCAGAATTAAGTTGCTATGGTCAATGGGGAAAGCTATGTGGGATAGAAGCATGGTTGGTGCATTGTCCTGCAGAAACTGACCCACCACACGTGACAGAACTCCCTCCAGCACTGTGTCCCTTGACACACTGTTGACCTCTTTGTATTTTGTGAAGCAAATACCAAACTCCCAGTGAAGCCGCAAGAAACACCATGAAAACTTTAGGATCACAAAATGGCTTCACAGTCCACACGGGGAGACACTTAGACCCCAGGGGCCACAGTTTAGCTACAAACAGCAAATTCAGCACTGCTGCTCATGTTCAGTGGAAAATAATAAACCATGTCCTCCAGATCACATAGATGCAGACCCACCTTTATTGGTCTCACTAGAAACGAAGCTAAAGCACTTGACAACAACATATGTTTCAAGTGCCCAACCTCAGAGGCAGTTCCACAAGAAGTCTTTAGGCCAGAAGAGCTCCAGTTTGTGGAGTGTTTACCCTGTCCCTTACTTTTGGAAACTCCTTAGCATACTCTATTTCAAATATGTATTCACAGATTTTCTAACTCTTCTCCTCTAATTTTGTCTTACTTGGGGACTAGGTAATGTCAAGCCATTGTTCTGGATGACAGTGGGAACAATTTTTTGTAGCACATATTTGTATACACATTGGATTCATTTTATAATTTTCCAGTCAAAATAGTGAATCCCTCACACTAACCCCTATGCTACTAAACTCTGACTAGAATAATAACCCAAACAGAATTGAAATACAAGCAGTTCAGAGGAGGCATCGTGTATAGTTGGACTTGCCTTTTGCATTATATAGGGTAGGAGTTATGAATCTAGTCAATTATTTGGTTGAAAGAATTCTCCATGTTTTTTTAAAGTTAACAAATATGTGAATTCCTGTCTCCCTTTCTCTGTAGCCTATTTAGCACATGTAGTTTTATATGCACATATTTATTCATACCTGGTATCACACGTATATTTTTGGTGAGGTGGCTGACTTGGCATATAGAAATTGTGAGAAGATATCACTCCTTCTAAAAGCTGTTGGAACTGAGAATTCAACCTATGGGTGATCCTCCTATTTAAATAGCATTATACATAAATCCATGTTCAGTAAAATAAATATTTTTGAATCTGTGGATGATATGTATTTCATGATGAATTTCGATTGGCATATATAATGCTACTTTTTAATGTCTCTCTGTGTGTGTCTGTATATATATATATATATATATATATATATATATATATATATATATATATATATATATATATATATCCTCCAGATTTTTCAAAATATGAAATATATGTGTCTTATTATGCACTCCCAAATTTCATTCATATTCATGTATGTGGATTTATAATCTACTTTTCAAAAGATTATTCTCAGAAATATTCATCCACCTGAAATAACATTTTGGTTTACTAGTACTGAAAACTATCTTCAGTAAATGGTGCATAGAAATCCTAATATTTTGACATTGCAAGATGGCCATGAATAGAGTGCATCACACCCTTTGTACTGCGCAACTTCACATGTGAATAAGGAGTTAGAATGACGAAAAAGTATCTTGTTAGGATCTTACAGAAAAATGGGTGTGCCTGGAACCTAGAAGAATGATTTCCACCACCGAGGTCCTGTAATTGAGTCTCAAACAAGAGCCAACTATGCGACCGAAGATCTGGGGTGGCTGATCCGTGCGGCCCATGCCGTGGCTACAGACGGCGGGCCTCCACCGTGAAGCGACCAGCATGCAGGGAGAAACGTTGCTGCGGATTCTGTGGAATCCGGCTGGCTCACCCACCACTGAGCCTGGGGCTGAGTTCGGGATTTCAGATGGGGAAGAAAGTGTTACAGTTCTATCCCCCACAACCGAAACTCCACCGAGGAAACCAACGGCCACCATCTTGGAGAGCTGAAGTATCCACCACCACTCTCCGACAGATTGCAACAACAAAACAGGTGTGTATTACTCAGCTTATCTCCCATACAGCAGGTAATTCGCAAAAATTCTCTCTTAGGCTTTCCGGGGGAGGGATTACCAGAGAAAGCCTTCATAAAGACGGGGGGAAAACTAGTGGCACCTGACCTTCAACTTCCCCTCCCATCACCGGTGAAAACAAAATTTTTCTAGCCAGCGCAATGGGTGGGGCAAGCGGAAAAAATCAAAACAATAGAGTGCCAGTGTTCCCAATAGACACCCTCCACAACCAAGGAACGGCAGGCAAAGAGTACAGTTTGAGCTGCCAAGAGGCATCACTCAGGGGAAATCTGGTGTCGCAGGGGAAATCAGGACTCGCAGAGGAAACCAGGGGACCAGAGGACAGACACGCGTGACTAGGAGGCTGGAGAACGCCTGCCCACCAGCAACCAATCACCCGCTGGCTGCCTGCGCAATTGGGCAGCTAGAGATCACCCGCCCGCCGGTGACAGCCCATTCGCTGATTGCACGACTGGATGGCTGGAGACCGCCCACCCGCCAGCGACCGTGAGGTGAAACCAACCAGAGACAGTCCAGTCCCACCCCCCCATTCAAACACCCCGGCAAGGAGCCTGGGGCCCGCCATAGCAGACAGGTGACATCACTGGAGCTCAGCTGTCGGAATTCCTTCCAAGTGGAATCCACTTTTGCAGGCATAGTCTACAAACACAAAAGAGAGACAACAGAGATATATAAAACCAAAACAAATCTATTGAAGAAGGCAGAAACACAGCAATCAAATTGAGCTGAAAAGTAACGTGAACATCATGAAAAAACAAGGGAAAAAAAGGTGTGCAAAAAATGCAGGACAACTAAATTCTAAAGGAGAACCGTGAAGCATCAGAAATAGGGATAGGGAAAAAACTCAAGGCATACCTAACTCAGATGGAAAGGAATATTAGAGAAGACATGAGGCAGCAAGTCCAAGCAAAAAAAGTATATTTTGAAAATCAAATAAACAAACAAATTCAAATGGCAAAGAATGAGCTTTACCAGGAGATAGAGACATTAAAAAGAAATATCAAACAGTAATCCTAGAAATGCAGGAAAGTATAAACCAAATTAAAAACTCAAACGAAGAGTATTACAAATAGACTAGATCAAGTAGAAGTTACAACGTCAGATAATGAAGACAAAGTTTATCAACTTGAAAAGAATAGAGTAAACACAGAAAAGATGCTTAAATCCAATGAGCAATCTATTCAAGAGATATGGGATGTCATAAAAAAAAAACAAATTTGAGAGTCATCGGGATAGAAAAAGGCATAGAGATTCAAACCAAAGGAATGGACAACATATTAAATGAAATAATTCTAGAAAATTTCCCAGAGATGAAAGATGGAATGGATTGCCAAATCCTGGAAGCCTACAGGACCCCAAGCATTCAAAACCATAATAGACCAACTCCAAGACAAATATTTATGAAGATAGCCAGAACAAGGACATACAGAACAAAGAGAGAATATTAAAAGCTACGAGAGAAAGTAGGCAGGTTACATTCAGGGGTAAACCAATTAAGTTAACGACTGATTTTTTTCATCACAAACTTTGAAAGCAAGAAGATCCTGGAACAAAGTATTTCAAACGCTCAAAAATAATGGATTCCAACCAAGAATACTGTATCCAGCAAAATTAAGCTTCAGATTTGACAATGAAATTTAAGTCTTTCACGATAAACAAAAGCTAAAAGAATTCACAGCCAGAACACCAGCAATGCAAAGCATTTTGAGCAAAATACTAAAAGAAGAGGATTTGAAAAGTAATGCCTGAAACTAGCAGCAGGAGGTATCTCAGTAAAGGGAGAGGAAAATAACCAAAAAGTAAAAACTAACCAAAATAAATAAATAAATGAATAAATAAATAAATAAATAAACAAACAAACAAACATGACTGGAAGTAGAAATCATATTTCAATTGTAACCTTAAATGTTAATGGCCTAAACTCACCAATCAAGAGACATAAGCTAGTAACCTTGATCAAAAAAAAAAAAAAATCCAACAATATGCTGCCTTCAGGAGACTCATATGATAGGTAAAGACATACAGAGGCTGAAATTAAAAGTTTGGGAAAAATCATACCACTCACATGACCCTCGGAAGCAAGCAGGAGTGGCCATACTCATATCGAATAAAATCAACTTCAAACCTACGTTAATCAAAAGGGATAAAGAAGGACACTATATACTGTTAAAAGGAACCTTGCACCAACAATGCATAACCATTATCAATTTGTATGCACCAAACAATTGAGCTGCAACACTCATAAAACAAACTCGCCTCAAGTTCAAGAGTCAAATAAACTACAACACCATAATTATGGGTGACTTCAACACACCGCTCTAGCCATTAGACAGATCCTCTAGACAAATACTGAATAAAGAAACTATAGAATTCAACAGCAAAATCAGTAACCTAGACTTCACCGACATATATAGAATATATCAACCATCAAAAAGTGGATACACGTTCTTCTCAGCAGCACATGGATCCTACTCAAAGATAGACCATATATTATGCCATAGGGCAATTCTTAGTAAATATAAAGTCGTGGAGATAATACCATGCAGAATATCTGATCATAATGGAATGAATCTGGAAATCAATGATAAAAGAAGGAAGGAAAAATCCTACATCACATGGAAAATGAACAACATGCTACTGAATGATCAATGGTTTACAGAAGACATAAAGGAGGAAATAAAAAAATTCATAGAGACAAATGACAATACAGACACAACATACTGGAATCTATGGGACACAATGAAAGCAGTTTTAAGAGGGAAATTCATTTCTTGGAGTTCTTTCCTCAAAAAAAAAAAAGAAAAATCAGCAAATAAATGAACTCACACTACGCCTCAAAAACCTAGAAATGGAAGAGCAAAACAACAGCAAATGTAGTAGAAGACAAGAAATAATTAAAATTAGAGCAGAAATCAACGAAATTGAAACAAAAAAAAATTGAAAATATTGATAAAACTAAAATTGGTTCTTTGAAAAAATAAATAAGATCTGCAGGCCCTTAGCCATGCTAAGGAAGAGAAGAAAAGAGAGAGCAGGCCCTTAGCCATGCTAAGGAATAGAAGAAAAGAGAGAACTCAAATTACTAACATACGGGATGAAAAAGGCAATATCACAACAGACACTACAGAAATAAGAAGATAATTAGAAAGTATATGGAAACCCTATGTTCCAATAAAATAGATGATAGTGAAGATATCAATAAATTCTTAAGTCATGCGATCTGCCCAGATTGAGTCAGGAAGACACACACAATTTAAACAGACCAATAACAAAGGAAGAAATAGAAGAAGCCATCAAAATACTACCAACCAAAAAAAGCCATGGACCGAATGGGTATACAGCAGAGATCTACAAAACCTTCAAAAAGGAATTAATACCAATACTTTCCAAGCTATTTCAAGAAATAGAAAAATAAGGAACTCTTCCAAATTCATTCTATGAGGCCAATATCACCCTGATCCCAAAACCAGACAAAGACACTTCAAAGAAAGAAAACTACAGACCAATATCTCTAATAAACTTGGATGCAAAAATTCTCAATAAAATCTTGGTGAATCGAATACAAAAGCATATCAAAAAAAATTATGCACCATGATCATGTAGGATTCATCCCTGGGATGCAAGGCTGGTTCATTATACGGAAATCAATAAATGCTATTCACCACATCAATAGACTTAAAGACAACAACCATATGATCGTATCGATAGATTCAGAAAAAACATTCGACAAAGTTCAGCATCCCTTTATGTTGAAAACACTAGAAAAACTAGGGATAACAGGAACTTACCTCAAGATTGTAAAAGCTATATATGCTAAACCTCAGGCTGGCATCATCCTAAATTGAGAAAAGCTGAAGGCATTCCCTCTAAAATCTGGAACAAGAGGGATGCCCTCTATCACCACTTCTATTTAATTCAGTTCTTGAAATACTAGGCATAGCAATTAGACAGACAAAAGAAATTAAAGGCATAAAACTAGGAAAAGAAGAACTTAAATTATCGCTATTTGCGGATGACATGATAATATATTTAACAGACCCAAAAGGGTCTACAGAGGAACTACTAGAGTTAATAAATAAATTCAGCAAAGTGGCAAGATATACAATCAACACGCATAAATCAAAGGCATTCCTGTATATCAGCAGCAAAACTTCTGAAATGGAAATGAGGAAAACCACTCCATTCAAAATATCCTCAAAGAAAATAAGATAATTGGAAAAACAATTATATAGTTGGGAATCAACCTAACAAAAGAGGTGAAAGATTTATAAATGAAAACTACAGAAACATAAAGAGATAGAAGAAGATCTTAGAATATGGAAAAATATACCCAATTCATGGATAGGCAGAACTAGCATCATCAAAATGGCGATATTACCCAAATTCTCTACAGGTTTAAATTGATGCCAATCAAAATCCCAACGACATTTCTTGTAGAAAAGATAAAGCAATCATGAAATTCATATGGAAAAACAAAAGACCCAGAATAGCAACAGCAATTCTAAGCAGGATGTTTGAATCTGGAGGTATAGTGATACCAGACTTCAAACTGTACTACAAAGCAATAGTAACAAAAACAGCATGGTACTGGTACCAAAACAGGCAGGTGGACCAATGGTACAGAATAGAGGACACAGAAACCATTCCACAAAATTACAACTTTCTTATATTTGATAAAAGGGGCTAAAAACCTGCAATATACGAAGGAGAAATGGTGCTAGAAAAATTGGAAATCGATATGCAACAAAATGACACTGAATCCCTTTCTCTCGCCAAGCAAGGAAGTTAACTCAAGATGGATCAAGGAGCTAGATATCAAATCAGAGACACTGCATCTGATACAAGAAAAAGTTGGCTACGATCTACATACTGTGGGATCGGGCTCCAAATTCCTTAATAGGACACCCATAGCCCAAGAGTTAATAAGAAGAATAAATTAATGGGACTTACTTAAACTAAAAGTTTTTTTTTTTTCTCAGCAAGAGAAACAATAAGAGAGGTAAATAGAGAACCTACATCCTGGGAACAAATTTTTACCCCTCTCACTTCAGATAAAGCCCTAATATCCAAAATATACAAAGAACTCAAAAAATTAAAAAGTAAGGTAACAAATAACCCAATCAACAAATGGGCCAAGGACCTGAACAGACACTTCACAGAGGAGGACATACAATCAATCAACAAGTACATGAAAAAATGCTCACAATCTCTAGCAGTCAGAGAAATGCAAATCAAAACCACCCTAGGATACCATCTCACTCCAGTAAGATCGGCAGCCATTAGGAAGTCAAACAACAGTAAGTGTTGGCAAGGATGTGGGGAAAAGGGGACACTTGTACACTGCTGGTGGGACTGCAAATTGGTGCAGCCAATTTGGAAAGCAGTATGGAGATTCCTGGGAAAGCTGGGAATGGATCCACCATTTGACCAAGCTATCACACTTCTTGGACTATTCCCTGAGGATCTTAAAACAGCATACTATTGGGATACTGCCACATCAATGATCATAGCGGGACAATTCACAACAGCTAGACTGTGGAACCAACTTAGATGCCCTTCAATAGATGAATGGATTAAAAAAAATGTGGAATCTACACACAATGGAGTATTACGCAGCACTAAAAAATTACAAAATCATAGAATTTGCAGTGAAATGTATGGCATTAGAGCAGAATATGCTAAGCAAAGCTAGCCAATCCTTAAAAAAACAAATGCCAAATGTCTTCTTTGATATAAAGAGAGCAACTAAGAACAGAAAGGGAGGAAGAGCATGAGGAAAAGATTAACATTATACAAAGACGTGTGGGGGGAGAGAAAGGGAGAGAGAAGAGAAAGCATATGGAAATGGTAGAATACCCTCAATGATACACAAAATTACACATAATAGGTTGTGAGGGGAAATGGGGCGGAAATAATGGAGAGAATTAAACAACAGCACATGAGGTAGAGAGAGAAGATGGGAGGGCAGGGGAGGGGGGATAGTAGGGGATAGGAAAGGTAGAAGAATACAACAGTCACTAATATGCCATTATGTAAAAATGTGAATGTGTAAGCAATGTGTTTCTGCAATTCTTATTTGGGGAAAAAATGGGAGTTCATAAACCAAATGAGAAAAATGTATCAAAGATGATATATCATGAGCTTTGTAATGTTTTGAACAACCAATAAAAATAAATAAATAAATAAAGGTTTAAAATTGAGTGGGAAGAAATCAGCTAAAAAAGGGTTGAGATGCATTCATTTTGCTAAGCAGAAACTTTGTTTTGTGTAGTTGTAACTATCACAAATTTATTTTACCAGAAATTTGGCTTTTGAAAATGCACATAAAATGAGATTAAAGGATAATTCACCTACCTTCATGAAAAATTCATAGCATTTCCTATATTTTTCATATTTCATTTTTTTAGTTAATATTTTGTCATGGACCATGTCTAGCCTTAGGCTATTCTTCCAGAATACTACCTCATCTGACAAGTTCGTACAATGTATTGGATTTTTCTTTTCATCTTTTATTTAATTGTTTCTAGCTAATAATGTGTATTTCTTCTTATCTTTATTTGGACATACATACCCAACTATATCTTTGCATTTTATGTTTTACTGCGGAAGAGACTCATCAAAAGCTCTTTGTTATATGTATTAACAATCAAACATTCAGAGAAGGCAATTATTCTTAATTTTGCATGAAAATAACTTTGTACCATTTTTCTTATAAAGATTTAGAATTATTAATAATGTCCCTGCTGTAATAAGTAACTACTTACAAGAAGAATTTAACAATTGACTTTATATCAATTATGAATATGAAAAGTACTAAAATAAATATTTGGCAATTAATACACAATTGATAGAAATTGAAATCACGAGAAAGCCATTTAAATTGTCAGTGCATATGGTCCTTAAATAATAGGTTTTTTAAAAAAATTTTTCTCTAATTCATAAGATATATTATGCCATATTATAGCTTAATGTGATATAAAACCTTAAATTATCACAATGATAATAATAATCCATTGTTCCTTCCTCTACATTCTGTGGCATGCTAGTACTAAAATAAATTGTATTATAACACCAAAAAAAAAGCCAAATCATAATATTTCTACAGTAACTGACACGAGTTTAACATCAATGCAAGTAGATTAGATTCCTATGGGACATGATGTGCATTTTGACGTTCATTTTTATTCAACACTGGAACATTACTATTTCTTCAGTTTATGCACATCAGAGGATATATAAATATTTCATCCACAATTTAGCAAATTTATACGCATTTGTTTAACTTCAAATCACTTCCTGCTTCAGAACCCATGTATTCCTCCATGTTTCTTGACTGCTCTTTTCATGAGACTTCTTTCCAAACACATTATTTTCGATTTCCTTTATCATATTTGAAGCAAAACACCCGTCATGATAAACCATAACCCTAATATTACCTTTAAATGTATAAGTGGTTGGAAAGAATGATTGTATATCAATATAAGATTTCTTACTTAGTTACAGATATCAATTCAATCCATTATTTAAAGTGGAACCAGTTATATTATTTATTCACAGTATGGTCTATTCATGTATTATCTCTATATTCATAGACACAGGGTACACCTCTTTGTACCCCCAATACTAATTTATACGTCTTCAAAATATTGCTCCCAGAAATGGTGGAACAAATACATGTAACCTGATCTACATATACATTTTATCACAGTAATATTCTGAACAGAAAAAGCAAAGTTCTCACTTATGATTGTACCATACCTAAATGGAAAGTGATCCTGGATTACTAAAAACATCCATGTCCAGGTTGCCTAATGATCTCAAATGAAAATCCTATTGGTGACTACATATTTGTTTCTTCCAAAGATTATATATTCAAACTCAACCCTTTGAATACGTCTAAAGCTGTCACTCACTTTACACTTTGAATGATTTTGTAATGTGTCTATTGATATCTGCTTTCCTACATATTTTCCCCAGTTCATCATTGTGACTGAATCTTCACATGTGCTATCACTAACATTCACTCTCTAACCGAAACCTTATTGCTAAAAAACTTTGGTCCAAATCCTATATTCACTCTTCTTCCTAAACCTACCTACTGTCTTCCTAATCCTATTGACTATCCCTTTTTGACTCAATGTTCTCTTCTACATTCAATCATCCAAGGTACAAGGTCCTATGCCATTGTATATCGATTTATCTGAGACATCTGTGCAGAACGTAATTCAATGCTAAGTATCCCAATCAAGAACCCAATGACCTTCTGGGCTTCAAATCTTACTTAGATTTCTCTTTTCGTTCATATATTTCACCTCTATATTCTTATAAATATCACAGGTTCCCAATACCATTGTTCATCGAGCAGAATGGTTCCTAATCAAAATTGAAAATGTTATTAACACTAACCATACACTGTTCCCTCAATCTAACTTTACAGAAAAGCAATGACAGTGTTGGTCTTACAATACAGGAATGTATGGGATCTTCCACCTGATGAGAACCTCAAAGGTATGTGCAGAAATGATTCCTGGAGATGATGTAGGGAGCTATGAAGGACCTGAGAGAGCAAAAGTCATCTTCCATGGAAAACAACCTGGTAGGATGAAGTTTGGTGTCTGAATCAGCCTCTGTCTTCTTAATATAGAGGAGACGTACCAAACCAGGCCTTTTGGAGAGCTGTTCCTGAGAGCCTATGGATTATATCCCATTCTAACTTATGAAAGGGTCACAGGAAGTAGGGGCAGCCTCCATCTAAAGGGACCATAAGAAGCAACTGCTAAAACAAAGTGGTTGCCAAGGCAGTGACCTCATTCATTTCCTGAAGGAAGTGACCTCACCTCACTTCCTTGGTGTTGGAACTCTCTGAACTTGGGATCCAGGAAGCCAGGCACCCCGAGCCAGTCCCAGTCCCAGTCCCAGTTGTCTCACTTGTTTGGATTTACCAAGGAGAGGGTCAGTCTTTCTTGGTACCTACTGATTTGAAGATGTCCAAATGCCAGAAGAGCTCTGAAGAGGGGCCTTTCCTGAGAAAGAAGGTAGTGGCTCACCACTGGTTCCTGTCAACTTCACAGAGTTGACCAAGGCGACCAGATCTGAGACAAGACAGGCCATTTCGGAGGAACATAGTATGGCCCAGCAGTCAGAGAACACTCCGAATAGTCACAGACCTACTTGGGGGAAGGAGGTGCCTTTGTGGGTGTGGTTGTGGGTTTGTGATTTGGTCTCATGTTCTGAGAATAAGTTTTTTCAGATATCAGCTCCGGAGCCCAGGAATTAATTCTCATTGGGGCTAAGGTTCCCCACCAGTGAGATTTGAAATTGGCGCTGGCTGCAGAGTTAACAAGGGCAGGGACTTTTAACGCCACTGCAGAAAAGAAGAAGGTACGAAGAAGAAGTCCTTAGGTGCCATGTTGGGGTTTTTCTCTGGGGTATGGCTGCCATTTGTACTTTTCCTAACATTCCTCCCTTTTTGTTTTCTTAGAAAGTGGGGCATTGTTTGTCATTTCTGGCTGCTGCCTGCTGTGTGGGGGTGCTGTTGGGCCTAGAAAGAAAAGTGGACAAATGCTCGGGGGCCAGGTCTGGGGATATCATGGCAGCCAGAAATAAAAGCCAGTGGTATAGATAGCTACTTCAGTAGGGGTAAAGTCTATGAAAGTTCCCTGATGCCACAAGTTGTCGATGGCATGAAACCAGTCCTGGATGGAGGAGATTGTTGGTATCAGCTACTGGTCCTGTAACAGAGACTCTAGGAAATACTGGAAGCGTTGCCTGGTCATGGCGTCACCAGCACTTGAAGAAGATCAGAGCGAATAAAAACAGAATGAAGATAAAAATTAAAGCAAAGGTCAATTTTTGGCAGAAGTTCCATGTTGGGGGACTGACATAGAAGAGGCCAAGGGCCATGAGGAAGCTTAGAAGGTCATAAAGACTCATGAATCCAGGATGGCAGCTTGAGAGGTTCTCCAAGCTCGTTGCCTCCCGCTGTCTGATGTACGTTGCATTCCATCGTGCCTGGTAGTGAGCTTCATCACTGAGTGAACTGTTCTCTTGGAGATGTTAGGGGTTCATCGGTCATCAGAGGATGGTAGTGCCTAAGCAAAAGCTGGTTGAAATTTTGATTAGAAATTTTTTGCAGTTGGGTTTGAAGGAACTTCATTATGCATGGCAAGAGAGCAAAAAAAGGGAGCATCCCAATAAGGGGCCCCAAGATAGGTAGTAAGTACATGGCAAGATAGGATTGGAAGAACCCTGTTATGGGATTGGAGGAGCTAGGTTTGAGCAATTTGGTCAATAATTCCTGCAATTTAACAACATTTTTTTCTATCAGCCCAGATTCATTAACATAAGAGCAACATTCCTCTCTGAGGAATAGGCATGTACCCACTTTTTCTGCAGTGAGAAGATCAATTGCCCTTTGGTTCTGTAAAGCCACTTGTGCCAATGAAGTAACCTGGCGCTGCAAGGAGCCCAGAGACTCAGCAGTGGTATCAAGTGCTTCCTGCAGTTTTTGTTGCAGGTCTTTGAATGCCCATAGAGCATGACCTATAGCTCCACCAGAGAATCCGAGACCCGCCACTGAGGTTGTTAAAGTGAGGCCTACCAGAACTGGCAGAAAGACTGCCCTACGGGTTCAGGAAGGTAGGGCCAACTGTCGGAATTCGGTGGGAGTATACAAAGACAGCTGAGGAACTACAGTAACCAAGAAACAGGTGCCAGAGACATTGATCGTTGAGGTACTTAAAGACCCATTACACCAGAGGAAATGTCCAGGTTGCATAAATGCAGGGCTCGATTGGGTGCTTAAGCTCAAGGAACAAATGGGTAAAGGATTCATTATTGGCAGGTGGAAACAGATGAAAGCAAATAAAGTATTGGTGAAATAACTTTCCCACAGTGGGATACGTGTCACATGTAGGGGTTGTCCTTTCTTAGAGAAATTGTAGGTTTTTGCTGAAATATTTCCTGCCGCTAATGGGACTAAGTGAAGCACAGAGAAAGCACTGAGAAGGAGGCACAAAAAGAGGGGTGGAGTTTAATAATCGAAGAGATTGGTGTAACAAATTGAGCCATGTGTCAGGGGGACCTGAGGGGGTTGAAGGGTCTGAATCCTTTGTGGATGAGCTATGGATAAGATCTAAAAGTTTTGATTCTGACTCCTTAATGTGTTCAACTACCTGGATGGTTGCCTTAGGTGGCATTATCAGGGTGCGGCCAACTGTCATCCACCCTGTGGGTCTGGCTGAGGTTGTCCGAGCATAGACAGCAAACTCAACATAGTCCCAACGTTTGGCCTTGGGGTCAGGTATATCTAAAGTATACCATCCATTGTTATCAGATAAAGAGACTTTATCCCACTTTAGGTAACTAGAAGTCCACACTTTAGGGTAAAAAAGTGAGTGGTAAGAATAGCTACCATGTTCATCATGGAACCTGCATGACCAATAGGGGCACCCATTATATATCTCAGGCCACCAATGACAATAGTCTTTTGTTTGATCAAAAAGGAAGCAAATGAAAAGCCAGTTCCAGCTACCAGGGACGAAGGTCCTTGAAGGTGACAATTTTAGGGAAATAGAGGTGCAGTTGTGGATGAAGCAAGTAGTTGCATCCACTGCACGGACCTTCTACATGCCATGTTCTGAGTATCGTTCCTGAAGAGTGAATAAATACATGGTAGGAGAGGAGGGTAAAGACCAGTCCCGATAGAGCACAGAAAATAAGCAGAGCACAAAAAACAAGCAGTTACAGAAGATTAGGGTGTTGAGAGAGCCCATTGTGACTTTTTTAAGAGGAATTGGGCTGCATGGAACACCGTGTGAGCCGCAACTTAAATGGGTGAGATGAGTGTGGAGAGCAGGAGTTAATGGGAGGTTCAGGAGGTGATTCTTGGAGTTCCTCTGGGTTGGTTCTGTCGTCAGCAGGTGGGGCCTCCTGGTGATATGGCTTCAACCTAGAAATGTGAATCCAGGGAGTTAGATGGTTGTCTGGTAAGGAGAGTTTGGCGGCAGTGGGGGTACAGAGAATGACAGGATAGGGGCCTTCCCATTTTGGGGCAAGAGTCCCTTTCTCCTCTGGGGTATTATAATATACTAGACTCGCAGGTGTTAAGGGAGGAGTGTTTGGAGAGGACACTGGGTCCGGATGAAGCCAGTCCTGATATTTTCAGAGTTCCGAGCGGAGATGATACAAAAGAGGCAAAGACAAATCTCAGGTGAGAGGTCCTTGTGAAATGACCAACCCAGGTGGTATAAGAGGTCTTCCATATATTATCTCAAAGGGAGACAGTAAAGATGGTTTTTAGGGAGAGCTCTGATTCGAAGCAAATCCAAGGGAAGGAGTTTGACCCAGTCTAAGTTTAATTCCATTGTCATTTTGGTAAGGACTTCCTTTAGAGTACAATTTACCCTTTCCACTTTCCCTGAAGCTTGTGGATAATATGGACAGTGGAAATGCCACTTGAAGGAGAGGGCTTGAGAGACCTTTTGTGTGATTCTAGAAATAAACTCAGGGCCATTGTCATATTGTAGAGAAGTGGGCATACCAAACCTGGGGATGATGTCTGTCAGTAAGATTAAAGCTACAGTGGAAGCCGTTTTATTGGAAGTGGGAAATGCCTCAATCCAACCAGAGAAAGTGTCCACAAAGACAAGGAGGTATTTAGTGCGCCATACTGTGAGCATGTTGGTGAAGTCTACCTGCCAGTCAGCAGTGGGAATGTGTCCCCGGGCTTGGTGGGAAGGAAAAGGTTTGGGCCTTAAAGGAGTATAAGTGTTGGTCCACTGACAGATCTGACAATTAGAGGCTATATTCTGTAGCATGGCTTTGTCAGAGAGGGTGAGCGAGAAGAAGCTCTGTAAAAAGAGGGTCAAAGGCTGAGAATTGGAAAGGAATAGAGTATGAAGGAACTTGAAGAGATCCTTGTTCTTACTGGAAGAAGTAGGGGCTTCAGATGAGCTGTCTAAAGTGGCCATTATATGTCCCCCAGGGGGTCCATCATTGGAAGTGGTAGCAGCCATTTGTTCCGCCTGGTCAGCTTTGGCATTGCCCTCAGTGATAAGAGAGACGTCCTTCTAATTAGACCTACAATGGACAACTCCCACCTTGGTGGGTAAGTGGGAGGCCTTTATCAGATTGGTTATAAGAGCCGAATTAGTGATCACATTACCTTTGGTGGTAAGTAGGCCTCGCTCCTTTCATATTGCAGCATGGGATAAGATATGGAAGACATATTTTGAATCAGTATAAAGGGTTAGGGATTTTCCTTGTGCTAGAAGGCAGGCACGAGTGGCTACTATAAGTTCAGACTGCTGGTTGGTAGTTCCTGAAGGCAGAGCTTTGGCCTCTATAATCTCAGTGGCTGAAACTACAGTGTATCCAAAGTAATGAGTGCAATTCTGCCTAAAGGAACTGCCATCAGTAAACCAGATAAGGTCAGGCTTGGCTAGTAGTCTCTCAGAAATGGAAGAATGACAGGGGAGGAAATCATCTAAGGTTTCCAACCAATTATGAGTTGGTGTGTTAGACGTGGGAGTCATTGAGAGCAGTGAGGCAGGGTTCTGTGCAGAGCAGGGGAGGAAAGTAATGTTAGGGTTTTCCAGAAAGGAAGTGAGGAGTGACAGAACTCTGGATGGAGGAAGGGTTTGAAAGCCCTTATAAGCTAAAAGATCCTTCAAGTGATGTGGGGAGTGGATAGTTAAAGGGGCCCCAAAAGTAAGCTTAGAGGCTTCTTTGTGTAAAATTTGTCCAACAGTCAGAGCTCTTAAGCAAGGGGCCCACTCACGGATGGTAGGGTCAATTTGCTTGGACAAATATGCCACAGGTGCAAATGTAGGCCCATAGTTTTGACCTAAGACCCCAAGTTCTTGCCTCCCTTTTTCATGGACATATACATGAAATGGTCTGGAAAGATCAGGAAGGTGAAGGGCAAGTGCCTTTAAGACAAGTTGCTGAAGCCTGCGCAAGTGGTAGTTTGGGGAGGAGGCAAGAGATTCACTAGGGGGTCCCTTTGCTAGTTCATACAGGATTTGTATAGAAGAGAATAATTTGGGATCCAGGCCCTAAAATAACCTGCTAGTCCTAGGAATAATAGTATTTTGGCTTTTGTATGGGGCACTGGAAGATCAGAGAGGAGTTGCCTCCTATCCAGTGTTATTTCCTTTTTTCTGGGTGTAAGGCAAAAACCAAGAAAGGTGACAGAAGACTGGGAAACCTGGGCCTTGTGGGGAGACTTCCTATTTCCCTTGTCTGCTAGGAAATTAAGAAGCTGTGTAGTGTGGGATTGAGAGTGTTCCCAGAGGGACTACATAGAAGAAGGTCATCGACATATTGAAGGAGAGTAGAGTCAGGACAGGTCGGGTGAAAGGATGTGAGGTCCTGGGCAAGAACTTGGCCAAAGAGATGGGTGCTATCCCTGAATCCCTGTGGGAGGACAGTCCAGGTAAGCTGATGAGAATGGCGGGTGTGAGAGTCAGTGCAAGTAAAAGCAAAGATATCCTGAGATTCTGAGAACAAGGGAATAGAAAAGAATGCATGTTTCAAATTTAGAACCAAGAAGTGGGTAGTAGTGGCAGGGATCTGAGAGAGGAGGGTGTAAGGGTTGGACACTAGCGGGTGGATGGGGACCACAGAGGAGTAGACAAGGGGAAGGTCTAGAACCAGCCTGTAGGACACGTTAGGTTTCTTAACTGCCAGAATGGGGGTGTTGAAAAGAGAGTGTGTAGGCCTAAGTTACCCCTTTAATTATAAATCCTGGATGATGGCTTCTAATCCGAGGAAGGCTGTGGTTGTGAGTGGATATCATGGTTGACTAATATATCTTGAAGGCTCCAGTAAGACAATATGAAAAGGACTGCATTTAGCCATAAAGGGTGTAGTTGTGTCCCAAAACTCAGGGTTAACTGGTTTAGATAGTCGTGGGAGAGTGCATGGAGGAGGTGTATCTGCCCCTAGGAACATCATGAGGAAATGAGAGGTAGGAGAGGTGTGGGGTAATATGTGAATGGTGACTTTTAATAGTGAGAGTATGTCCCTTTCCAGAAGGGGAATGGGGCAATGGCTCATAACGAGAAAGGAGTGAGTGAAGGACAAAAGGGATTTTGAGGGAAAATATGTTTACCTCCTACCACGACAATAGGAGTTTTTGAGGGTGTGGTAGAACCCCAATACTCCCTCAAGACCGAAAAAGTGGCACCAGTATCCAAAAGGAAGGTAATGAAGCGTCCATCCACCAGGAAGGTGACCCTAGGTTCTTGATTCTTGATGGTAATAATCTGGAGGGAAGGCCCAGGGCTCCATCATTCCTCCTCTGCCAAGCCCAGGAGAGGCTGGGGTTGCCGGGTGGCTGACCAACCTCCCTTCCGGGTTGTTGGGCAGTCTTCCCCCCAGTGTCTCCTTTGATGGCATGTTGGGCAGGGGTTGTAGGGTGTTCTCGGCGAAGGACAATCCTTACCACATTTGAAGCAAGCTCCAGGGGGTGTCACATTGGGACGGCGTGGTGATGGCCTTCTCTGAATGACCTGGGCCAACATTTGGAATTTGGCATTTTCAGCTCTCTTCCTACGACATTCACTTTCATCCTCTCTACCATGAAAAACCTTTAAAGAGACAGCGAGGATTTCGGTCTGAGGAGTAGCAGGGCCCTGTTCAAGCTTTTTAAGCTTGGCTTTAATGTCAGAGTATTTTTGGGCCAGAACATATGTCATTAAGAGATGACGGCCATCAGGGGTTTCTGGGTCGAGTTATGTGCAGTGTTGAAGGGCCTTAGTTAGTCTATCCAGGAATTCTGAAGGTGTTTCCTCCTTCCTTTGAATGACCTCCTGCACCTTTTTAAAGTTAACAGCATTGTGGGTCGCCTTTTTCAGGCCCGCCAAGAGGCAGGATGTAAAAAGGTCATGAGTCTGTAAGCCTTCAGGGGTGTTGTAATCCCATAGGGTTCCTGCTCTGGGACAGCATGAGAGCCCGTGGGGTGGTCAGGATTGGTCCTATGATTTTCATCAGCATGGGCTTGGGCTAGCTCCCAGACCCATTGCCTTTCCTCGGGGAGAAGTGTATTGGCCAAGAGCATGTATATGGCATGATGAGTGAGGCTATATGCTTGCAGGACCCATTGAAACTCCCGAATGTAAGTGGTGGGTTTAGTGGTGATTGAGCCTAACTTGCTCTCTAGCTGAGTAATGTCTGACCTGGAGAAGGGCACGTGGACTCTGATGACACCCTCAGGACCAGCTACCTCACGAAGGGGTGCGATTGTCTTAGGGGTGGGAAGGAGTCCTTTAGACCTGGTAAAAGGAGGACTGAGAGAGGCAGGCCGAGGACAGGAAGGAGAGGGAGGGGAAGGGAGTGTCTCTTTGGAAGAGGAGGAAGTGGAGCAGGCAGAAGAGGACGGAGGGGACGGGGATAAAATGGAAGGCTGAGGATCCATGGAATCAGGCAGAGGATGAGGAGGGTTTTGCAGAAGAGAAGGGGCAGATGGGGCTGGGAAGAAGGTGGGGGTTCATCTGCTGGGTTGAATGAGGAAGAATCTGTGAAGTCAGAAGTAGAAGTAGGGAAAGAGAGGGGATTGCAAGCAAGGAGGACCTGACGGGGAGGGCAGGAGGAGCAGAGACAAGGTGCTGTGTGGGAAGGCTAATACCTTCAATGCAGGGAATCTCCCTCCACTTTTCCAGACGCTGGCAGTAGTTAAAAAGGTCCCAGGGGAGGTTTGGATCTAAGGAGCCTTCTGGAGGCCAATGATTGCCATTATCCAGTGGATATGGAGGCCAATCTTGGGTACAGAATTTAATTAAAAGTTTGGGCTTGATGTCTGGTGTGAGGGAGAGTGTGGCCAGATTTTTTATTAAACATTTGAGAGGTGAGGCTTCAGGTACAGATGAAGAGGTGCCCATTGTCACAGGGAGAGATGGAAGAGAGAGAGAGAGAGAGAGAGAGAGAGAGAGAGAGAGAGAGAGAGAGAGAATAAGAGTAAGCGAGAGAGACAAAGAGAAAACCCGAGCTGGAACGGCTTCCAGGAAATTCAGGGCGAATGGGGGTCACGTGGGTGTCCCCAAAATGACCAGCTGTCGCGAGGAAATACAGAGGGTACTACCTGGTCGTCACCAGTGAAGTGCGATCTGGAAGACCCAATGGGTTTGGAGCCATGGGCAACCTGACGTCAGGAAAGTTTTCGAACGCAGCTGAAGAAGTCAGTAATGAAAACAGAACTCCAGCTCCAGCAGAATGCAGTTCTAGGACGGGAGTTCAGTTTTCCCTGAGCAGAGAGGCAGCTTTAGCCAGACACAGCAGCCCTGCAGGAAACAGCAAATCTAGCCGGCAGCAGCAGTGGCAGCAAAGGAGGAAAAACCACAGAGCCTCTAGTGTAAACTCAGAACCCTCATGCCCCAAAGGGAAACGGATCACTAGAGGGTCCACTGTGACCAGTAAAGGTCTTGATGGGAGGAATTCCCTCTCCCCTACCGGGCGTCTAGAGTGTGCTGGACGATCAGGGTCACAAAAATAGCGGTAGCCCGAAGGAAGTTGGCGAGCCGGGGTCAGGGGAAGCTTACATACATCAGATCAGTGGTGAGTGCAGGAAGCTGGCGTCTGAAAAGAGCGGACCAGGACGGAGTGTCTGGGCGGAACGGGGGACGGGGCTCTTGTTGGAAAGAGCTCACCCGTATCCTCAAACGGGGCACCAAAATGAAAGAACTCCCCACTCAAAGGCACTTCGCCGGGAGAATTCCAATTTTATTGCAAAAAGCTGTGTGCTTATATAGAACTAAGGAGGAGATGAAAGGACTTAGATAAATGGCAGGCAACCCGTTTATTGGCAAGTTCTTTCAGATATCAGCTCCGGAGCCCAGGAGTTAGTTCTCATTGGGGCTAAGGTTCCCCGCCAGCGAGATTTGAAATTGGCACCAGTGGGAGAGTTCACCCGGCGGGAACTTTTCGCGCCACTTCAGAAAAGAAGAAGGTAGGAAGAAGAAGTCCTTAGGCGCCATGTTGGGGTTTTTCTCTGGGGTATGGCTGCCGTTTATACTTTTTCCAACAATGAGTATACCAGACAGTGCCTTGATTGACTGGTTTTCATTAAAATGGTGTTTAACAGAGATGCCAGAAAGTTGGATCCTGCTGAGTAGTGGGCCTAGAGCAATGGTGGGCAGGTGTGTGATAAAACATCTGTGGTGGGGCCATGTGGATCTGCCATTGGCTTCCAAATGGCTTGTCACTGACATGGTCAAACCAGCAGACCCTTATATGTAAAGGCATCTTGTTATATGGAGAGGTTTCAGGACGCTGTTCAAAATCAGGTTGCTATAGTCAAGGGGGCAAGCTATGTGGGATAGAAGCCTGGTTCTTGTATTCTCCAGCAGACCCTGACTCACCACACGTGACAGAACTCCCTCCCGTACTGTGTTCCATTTAAACTCCTTGTATTTCGTGAAGCAAGTACCAAACTTCCAGTGCAGCAGCAAAAAACACCACGAAAATAGAGGATGACCATATGGCTTCACAGTCCACATGGGGAGACATTTAGCCCCCAGGGGCCACAGTTTACCTACAAAGGGAGAATTCAGCAATGCTGCCTCATGTTCATTGGGAAAAAAAGAAACAATGTCCACCAGGTCACATAGATGCAGACCCAGCTTTTATGGTCTCACTAGAAAGGAAGCTAAAGCTCCTGACAACAACATATATTTCAAGTGCCCAACCTCACAGAGAGTTTCCCAAGAAGTCTCTAGGCCAGCAGAATTCCATTTTTGTGGAGTGTTTACCCTGTTCCTTACTTTTGAAAACTCCTCTACCACTTCCAAGATTGTGAACTCCTGATTGTTTTCCATTCCAGATATGTATTCACGGAATTTCTAACTCTTTTCCTCTAATTGTTTCTTACTTGGGACGAAGGTATTGTCAAGACATTGTTCTGGATAAGAGTGGGAAGATTTTTGTGTAGCACATATTTACATACACATTGGATACATTTTGCAATTTTTCATTCGAAATACTGAAACTCTGACACTAACCCATACCCTACTAGACTCTGACTACTAATCCTAATATGATGGAGAAAAATAACCCAAACAGAATAGAAATACAAGCAGTTCAGAGGAGGCATGGTGAATAGTTGGTCTTGCCTTTTCCATGATATAGGGTAGGAGTTATAAATCTTGTCAATTTTTTTCTTGAAATTGTTCTCCATGTGTTTTTAAAGTTAACACACATGTGAATTCCTGTCTCCCATTTTCTGTAGCCAATTCAGCACATGTATTTTTATATGCACATACAAAATCCTACCTGGAATACATGTACATTTTTGTGAGGTGGCTAACTTGGCAGATACAAAGTATGAGAAGAAATCACTCCTCCTAAATGCTTTTGGAACTGAAAATTCAAACTATGAGTGAGCTTTTTAGTTGGGCAACATTATACATAAATCCATGTTCAGTAAAATTAATATTTTTGGATCTGTGGATGATATATATTTCATGATGAATTTTGATTGGCATATATTTTCTACTTTCCAATGTATTTGTGTGTGTGTATATATATATATATATATATATATATATATATATATATATATATATATACACTCTAGATTTTTCAAAATATGAAATACATGTGTCTTATTATACACTCCCTAAATTCACTAATGTTCATGTATGTGGTTTTATAATCAACTTTTCATAAGATTATTTTCAGAAACATTCATCCACCTGAAATACATATTTGTTTTCTAGTACTGAAAACTTACTTCAGTGAATGGTGCAAACAAATCCTTATATTTCTACAGTAACTGACCCACTTCAACATCAATGCTACTAGATTCCTATGGGACATGATGTGTATTTTGACGTTCAATTTTATTCAACACTGGTACATTTCTATTTCTTCAGTTTTTGTACATCATAAAATGTACATTTCATCCACAAGTTCACAAATTTAAAGACATTTGTAACACATTCAATCACTTCCTGCTTCAGAACACATATATTCCTACTTGTTTTTGACTGCTCATTTCATGAGACTTCTTTCCAAATACATTATTTTCGATTTCCATAATCAATTTTGAAGCAAAACTCACACAGAATTTATGATAAACTACAACCCTAATATTACCATTAGATGTATAACTGGTTGGAATGAATGTATGTATATCAATATAAGATTTGCTATGTATTTTGAGATATAAATTTATTCCAATTTGTAAAGTTGGAACAAGTTATATTATTTATTCACAGTATGGTCTATTCAATCATTCTCTCTATATTCATACACACATGGTACACCTATTTGTGCCCCCAATACTAATTTATACCTCTTCAAAATATTGCTCCCAGAAATGGTGCAAGAAATACTCATGTCACCTGATCTACATATACATTTTATCACAGTAATATTCTGGCAAGAAAATGCAAAGTCACACTTACGATTGTACCAAAGCCTAAATGGAATATGAGTATGGATTATAAAAATCACCCGTGTCCAGGTTGGCTAATGCTCTCAAATGTCAATCCTATTGGTGACTACATATGTGTTTCTTCCTAAGATTATATATTCAACTTCAAGCCTGCTGAAAATGTCTAATCCAATCAATCACTTTATCATTTCCCTGATTTCCTATGTCTCTATTGATATCTGCTTTCCTACATATTTTCCCCAATTCATCATTGTGACCAACTCTTCACATGTGCTGACATTTACATTTTCTCTCTACCTGAAACCCTATTGCTAAAGAACTTTTTTTTCAAATCCTATACTCACTCTTTTTTTCTAATTCTACCAACTATCTTCCTAATCCTACCAACTATCCTTTTTAGACTGAATGTTCTCTTCGACATTCAATCATCCAAGTACAAGGTCCTATACCATTGTGTATAGATTTATCTGAGACACATGTGCAGAACATAATTCAAAGCTAAGTATCCCAATCAAGGATCCAATGCCCTTCTGGGCTTCAAATCTTACCTAGATTTCTGTTTTCATACATATATTTCACCTCTATATATACTTACAAATATCGCAGGTTCCCAATACCATTATTCATCCAGCAGAATGATTCCTAACCCAAATCAAACATGTTATTAACCCTAACCATACTCTTTGCCCTCCATCTAACTTTACAGAAGAGCAGGGACAGAGTTGGTCTTACAATACAGGAACATAAGAGACCTTCCACCTGCTGAGAACCTCAAAGGTCCATGCAGAAATGAACCCAGGGGAAGATAGAGGAAGCTATGAAGGACCTGAGAGAGCAAAAGTCATCTTCCACGACAAACAACCTGGTCAGGATGAATGGGTGTGTCTGAAGCAATCTCTCTCTTCTTAATGTAGAGAAGATGGACCAAACCAGGCCTGTGTGGAGAGCTGCTTCCGGGTGCTATGTTTGATATACCATTCTAACTTGTGAAAGTGTCACAGGAAGTAGGGGCAGCCTCCATCTATTGGGACACTTGGAAGCAAATGTTAGGAAAAAGTGATTGCCTAGGCAGTGACCTCATTCAGTTCCAGAAGGAAGTGACCTACATCACTTTCTTGGTGATGGAACTCTCTGAACTTGGGATCCAAAAAGCCAGGCACCCAGAGGCAGTCCCAGTCCCAGTCCCAGTGGTCTCACATGATTGGATTTACCAAGGACAGAGTCAGTCTTTCTTGGTAACTACTGATGTGAAGATGGCCAAATGCCAAGAGAGCTCTGAAGAGGGGCCTTTCCTGAGAAAGCAGGTAGTGGCTCACCACTGGCACCTGACAACTTCACATTGTTGGCAAGGAGACCAGATCTGAGATAGGATAGCCCATTTTGGGGGAACATAGTATGGCCCATCAGTCAGAGGACACTCCGGATAGTTACAGACCTACTTGGGGGAAGGCGGTGACTTTGTGGGTGTGCGTGTGAGTCTGTGGTTTTTTCTCATGATCTGGGAATAGGTAGGAAAGTCGCTTTGTTTGGTTTGGATTGGATCGTTTCTAGTAAGTCTTTTGATAAGGCGAGTGTTTTTATGTCTGTTTATCCCACTGTGTCTGTGGTTGTAGATATTAGAAAAAAGAATGCATCAATGGATGTTTCCTGTCTTGTAGAAAGCTTCACAGCATTCATCCTGCCCAATTTATATATGGACTGTGGCTTGCCTTATAGATGGGCAACAACTACTATCTTCCTAAGTTCCTGTTTTCTTCTTGAATTCGGGCCACTCTCCAGAATAGGCTCATGGTTTGGTGTCCACAATATGTACCACCTCCAGGCTCTGTGACATGGCCACGTACTGGATAGCGAAGGGAATGGGATCATCTCAGAAAACTCAGATATCATTCGAGAAACCCTGCTTTGGGCCATTTGCTTACCTATTGTTCTGTTGCCCTGAATGTCAGAAACGTCTTTGTCTCAGTCCACCCCTTTGTGAAGCCTGAAAAAATGGTTTTCAATGGAAATTAATGGGCATCACCTGTAGCTCTTTGCTTAATTGCTTTGGAAAGGGATGTGTCTGCATCAGACTCGTGGCAATGTGTGAGGCTGTTGCATAGATTCTCAGAACCTGATGGATCTAAAGAAAGATTACATGTGTGCTTCCAAAACCAAAATGGCCAAAAAAGCAGTCATTGTGGACGAAGTCTCTCGCCTTCCTCTGTAAGGTTCCTGACCTCCATCAATTGAAAATAGGGATCCTTTGTGTCAAATGAGTTTCTTCAAACCCTGCAGAAGATAGCCCATAGGTGCTTGGGTTTTCTCATGATTCCAATTCACATAAAGAATATACACCCGAGAGTCAGGAGGCCTCAAATTCGGGAAGCAGAGCAGTATTTATGGCAGGCCTATTTGATCACTCCTGGTTCTCAGGAAGGGTGTCCAGGCAACCCTGAATTTAGGCAAATGAGGGGCAAGGGAGGTTATTTTGTACACTGTCTTGGACTGATCCCCTCATGGAAACCTCGAACCACAGGTTATGATGAGTGTCTATATGGAAGAAGATGAGGGCCTTGTGGGAGTGCTTTGGTTTTAATTGTGGTCATTTGTGTGGCGGTTGGAAGTGATGACTGGGTCTACCTGGGCTTGAACTCTGGTGTGATTCCCCTTAAAGTCTGAGTTCTGGAACTGATCTCAGAGAAATATTGCCATGAACTGTGTTCAGATTTTAGGAGGCCACGCATGGGATTCGCCCTTGGAAACTGAGATCAAGGACAGGGTGGCTTTCCACAGAGCCTTGGAATCTCAGCTAGGATATCACATGATTTTATTCTGAAAGATTTGGCAGCCATAGTTGAGAATCAGAACACCCTTGGACGTCACATTGAAGACCTCAATGGGCCTGGCTTCATGCGACCTTTTGAAGACTCTATGGGAAGACTTGCCTGTGAGAGTTCTCCAGAGCTTTCATTGAAATGAGCTTCCTCACCATTTAATGGTTATTGAATGAACTGAAACCCACAGTGTCTCCAACTTCATCCATGAAAAATGGCTAGATAAATACAATGAAATTTTTGAAATTCCAATAATCAGGTGGCACTAGAGAACCTTTGGATGTCTTGTTACTGATCATTAGTGTACAAGAGAATGCCATGATTGACCGAGTTTCATGAAAATGGTGTAGAACAAAGATGCCAGTAAGTTGGAGCCTGCTGAGTAGTGGGCCTATTGCAGTGGTGGGCAGGTGTGTGATAATACATCTGTGGTGTGGCCATGAGGATTTGCCATTGCCTTCCAAATGGCTTGTGACTGACATTGTGCATCCAGCAGAACCTTCTATGTAAAGGCATCTTGTTACATGGAGAGGTTCCAGGGCAAAGTTCAGAGTCAGATTTCTATGTACAAGGGGGCAAGCTCTGTGAGATATAACCTGGTTGTTGCATTCTCCTGCAGACCCTGACCCACCACAAGTGACAGAACTCCCTCCAAAACTGGGTCCCAGTTGAACTCTTTGTATTTCATGAAGCAAATACCAAACTCCCAGTGCAGCAGCACGAAACACCACGAAAAGTGGAGGATGAAAAAATGGCTTCACAGTCCACACGGGGAGACACTTAGCACCCAGTGGCCACAGTTTACCTACAAAGAGAAAATTCAGCACTGCTGCCTTATGTTCATTAGAATACAAGAAACCATGTCCTCCAGGTCACATAGATTCAAACCCATCTTTGATGGTCTCACTAGAAAGGAAGCTAAAGCTCCTTACAACAACATATATTTCAAGTGCCCAACCTCAGAGGAAGTTCCTCAAGAAGTCTTTAGGCCGTCAGAGCTCCATGTTTTTGGAGTGTTAATTGTTAGACCACGACACAAGAAAAGACCACTGACTCTAATTAAAATCATATTAAATTAATCTTATTATTTCTACCTTTCATGCTGCCTCCCCTCCCAAAACAGCCGGAACAAGACAGCAACCCCAGCTTTCCTACAGCCCAGCTTTATAGCCCAGAAAGTTACACAAAAGGGGTGTTACAGATAACAGAACTCTGACAAGCATCACACTAATGGTAGTTTAGGTTTTTTTTGCTGTCCCTACATCAGAATTCAGAGGACCATTAGAGCCTCAGAGAGGGATGTTGTCTGGCCAGAGAAGGCAAATATTTATGATGTGTCACTAAAGTTTCAGAGAGGGCTGCTATCTGGTCAGAGAGCCGGGCATGCGTGAGTTCAAGGCACGGGCAGGCATTTCAAGCAGGTTCAGAATTTGCAGTAATTTATGGTAAAGCCAAAATTACCTTTTCATGGCTTTGTGGCAAGATGGCTCTCAATTTTAATAAAAGATCAGGTTGGGTCTATCATTTCCCCCTTTTCTCTGTGTCCCTTTCAAATCTTTAATAGATTAGGGGAAGAGCACTGAGGAAATTTTAATCCCTCAGGTAAGATTCTCCAAATTTTTAGAACTTACCCAAAACCGATCTCCCTGATTTTACCAGACTTAATTAATTACTTATATTGATAGTCTACTTATCTTTCTCTCCATTGTTGTAAGAAGAGTGGCGTCAATCATTATTTCTTCTTCTGACCTGAGACAGGGTGAAGTGAGTGGGCATGGCGTGAGGGACATGAGTTGCCTTTTATAAGTCAGTTGGGGGACATGAGTTGCCTTTTAGAAGTCATTTCGGATTGAAGTCTGGTTGGGGAAGAACAGGTTGTAAAGTCATCTGGGGATGGGTTCTTCTATGAGAGAAACAAAAACCATGAGTACTGAATAAATGTTGCAGCAGCCGGAACATGTTAGTGTATAGAAGTTCCCTCACCAGTCTTTAATATCCCCAGTTATCAGGACTATCAAATTAATATTTAACTTTTAGTGTTACAGTTGTCCTTCCCCATAAGATACAGTTTAACAATGTAATGTCATCTGATCTTGTAAAATCCTTTTTCTAGTATGACCTCTGCGTCTAATAGAGAAACCTTTAATTCTGTTACTCAGGGCTGGATAATCGTACTAGCAAACACCAAGCCTACCTGTGTTGGTTAGGAATATCTGCAGGCCTTAAATTAAAAATTTCTGCCTCTGGCAGCTCTTCTTGATAGTCTCTTTTTATAAGTATCAGGCATTCCTGTCTGAGAATCCTTCTTTGTAGCCTCCAGTCTTACTTATTTTGGGAGGCTAAAATAAAGTGCATACCTTAAAATATTATTATTATTATTATTATTATTATTATTATTATTATTATTATTATTTAAAATGCCCAGGAATGGCTGAATTTTCGTCTTAACTGTCTTTCCAAAGTGTTTAAGATGAAGCAGTCAAACGGACTTTTGTTTCTATCTATTGTTAACAGTCAGCTGAGCTTTATGGGAGTCAATTCTGGAAAAATGAGAGCACATTTTCAATTCTGCTAGTGCCATTTGCGCTAGGTGGGTCCAGGTCTTGCTTGACCATTTATCTTCCCTCAGAAGCATCAGGGATATCTCCTTTCTCTGATGACTCTCCTCTTCATAACAAATGCACTGATTGGCTTTCTGTTCTCCAGTGGTCTCATTAATCTCCCTGATCAGGAGGTTATGTGGCTCAGAGTTGCAAAGCTCTTTAGAGAAGTCCCCTGTTCCCTGGATTCAGATTGACTCAGAGGGTAAGAGCCAAATATTGGTTTTCTTGGCCCTTTTCATTTAACTTTAATTTTAAATCCTAATCTTAAACATCCAGCAAATTAATTTTAACAGCCTTATATTAAGAGTACTGGACTTTAATGTCTATAACTTTATAATTATCTTTTTATTAATTGGGATCTGTATTATTCTGTCTGTATTGTAGGTGATGACTTATTATCTTGAATAAACCCATGTTGTGTTCTTAAAGCAACACATTTGTAAAACACTAACAGGGAATCTTTAGAGAACTTATAAGAAAATTTCAACTAAAATTAACAAAAGTAAAAATACTTAGTTCGTGTAATAGCTACCCTAAATTTTTTGGCTGAGTATTACATTATATCCCCTGTTTGAGATCCTAGGAATCTTGACATTTTTTATGTTTTTAACATAACTTTAAAGAAATATTATCTGACGTACTTGTTTCATAGTCATTCTCACATATAGTAAGATGGGACACACAGCCTTATCTCAGGTAAGGCAGGGATCTTTATAAATCTTAAGCATTTTAGTTCTAAAGCTGATCTTTATTTTTTTTTTGTTTGGGGGTCTGGGAAGATCTACTCCTTAAGAAACTAATAGTTCATACTCAGGATTGGTTTTTGGTAGGAAAAATTATGATAAACATGGATTATTAGAATTACTTTATAATTTGGAAGGGTTTCTAGAAAACAGTATACCAGATCTGTAAGTTTCTATGTGAGGAGCCTCTAGGTCATTGTGGTGTTTGTGAACTTCCATTTTAGTGTACTGTGGCCAAGGTCAAAATGTACAGACAGTGAAGGTGTAACCCATCAACTTCATCTTCAGACACTTGCAAAATAGTTCCCAATTTCAGGTTTGGCTCTATGAGCAAGTGAATGTGCAGGTTGAGGGCTCAATCATTGGTTTTAAGAAGTATATGAACCTCTCATCAGATGATGCAGAAGAAATTGATTTAAAACAAAGTAAAGAACAGAACTGGGTCACTGTGTACCAAAAGGAGATAATATTACTCTGCTACCAAGTGTCTCTAACTAGAAATGATCAATGAAGTCATGAATTATTGAGAAGGCAGTTTTGTTTTTTTAGGTGTTTTTGTTTAGGAGTATAATCCTAAAGTATTTGTTTATATTGCTTTGATTACCCTTTTGTTATTACCAGATGACAACAATGGTATGGGGTTGTTTTTATTAAAAAGTAAAAATTAAAAGCAACATTGACAAAGTTTACATAAATTGTTTGTGGTCTCATGAACATTAGCTAACACCATATGATATCACATTTAAAACATGAATTAAAGAAAGTCTGAAAGTTTTCAACTTTTACATAGATTAGGCTCTCATTAACTTAAAAATACATTTAAATTGTTCCACAATGTAAAAAGTAACATAAAACTTTACATATCTTATTGATAACAGGTAAATAAATCTCCAATATATTTTTTTACCATACAACTTCAGAACACGAGCTTGATATAATGCTCTTTTAAAGTTTCTACCTTACAGACTTGCATACCTGTAAGATATGAAAACATTAATAGCATCACAATTACATTGATGTTTATACATTAACCAAGTTTAGCTTTTAAAGAAATGGCAGTACAATGCTCTAAAATAACAGTTCTGATTTAATAAGTTTTTTAATTTTTATGGTTCCTTGCTCTAGAAAAAATAAAACTTAATAAACACAATGTTATGGGTAAACTTATGTTTCAAAAAATTTTTGTCTCATTAACACATGACTGATTTTTAAAACCTTATATAGAGTTTAGTAAAAACTTATACAGACCTTAGTAAATGAATCAGATTTCTAACAAAAGTACTCACGAATGAGTAATCCCATATCAAATTTACTTTACTTATTTATCAAAATATTAGAGAAATGTATTGAACAGTGTAAACCATTTTTATGTTGAAGAAAATGTTCTAGAACCAAGGCACATTAGACGTTTTGTAGATATTAATATTTTATTAGAGTTTTGAACACCTAGAAAAATTTGTAAGCTTAAATTTAAAAACATTTATTTTTATCTGTTTATCCGATTTAAATTGAAACATTTAAACCACGTGAACTAAAGATCTTTGGATCCACTTTTTAAAATTTGTTTTTATGAGCACTTTTTTTAATGAGCGCTCCTTATATATGTTAATTTGTGTATCATATATATGATATACGGATATATGTCTATATAGACAGACAACACATAACAAAATTGTGCACACATAATAATAGTAAAGGCCTTGTAGTTTTTCACAGGTTAAATATCTATTGCAATGTTTCAAAAAGTCCACAGTTGGTCAAAGATAGAACTGATCAGAAAAACATTAACCTAGGTCTGTATGCTCAGAATCATGAGCTCAAAAATAATAAAGTATCTAAGGAAAACAATAAGAGTCCTAGAAAAAATGACTGGCCAGTAATTAGTAAATACCATACAATTTACTTTTTTTTTCCGTTAGGCATCAAATCAGTCTCCTACTAAGCTTGCAGGCTTTTTTCATTTGCATTTCAACATGAGTCATGGCTGAGGTCTGGAAGGAGCAGGAAAAAAATGCTATTCTGAGCAGACACCTCAGGCCTAAGGCATATTAACCATAATTTTCCAGTTGGGGTGTTGAAAATTATGATACAAGTTCAAGATACAATTCACAAAATTTTATGTCTTTACATCTTATTTTGTCAACAGATACCATACTATGGTTTACTATCCTTGTCCAAATTAATGCACTGGTACACACAGTGACATTTTCTCTGGCTACCGAATTCAAAATTGGTTAAAAAAAAAAAAGTGAATGATTGGGAAGTTACTTGCCAACTTGGAAGTAGAGTTCTTCAGTTTTCCATCCCTAAGTATTTAAGTTCTCTGGCATGAATTACCTGAAATATTAAACTAAACAATGACCTAAACCCGACTTTTAACTGCAAGATTGTGCAATGCTTCAAAAACCCATTCAGATACCAGTTTTTTTATGATAAAACATCATCATTTAGACACACATTCAGCTAAGATCATTCCCAAGAAAAAATTTATAATATCAACACATTATTGCACATGTCTTAAAGGACCAGAAACAAAGACACAAGACAGACAGAAAGGAGGTAGAGACTATGGTTGTCAGACAGAATCCTTTAAACCAGAGCAGATAAGAGAAAAAATCTACTACACCAGTGGTACCCAGGGGGGGACCAGATGTTTTAACAGAGGGGCAACCTGAAATGTAAAATAAAGTGTCTATATGGTGACTTTACTGAATTTAGTGTCTCCTTTTTCTTTTTCTCTTTTTTAACAAGACAGAGGTGGCATAATACTTACAGTGCACGGAAGGAAGGAGGGTATTCCCTGAATCAACAGAGTTTTGGCAGCTGCTGGGGGTCCCTCAGTCCCTCCTTTTACTTACAGGATTAGCTCCTCTGGTTCAGTTCCACCCCAAGCAAGCTCCATCTCCTAACATTTCAGTAGACAGCTCTCACAAAGTTCTGGGGCGGAGGGGGGGTACCAATATGTAACTTAAAGTTCGGTTCCTGACCTAGAAGCCAATTTATACCAATTAAATAATGAGGAATGGGTTCTGAGAAAAAGAAAAGGGGAGGCTAATTGCTTTGCTAACAAAGGAGAAACACAGGGGACTCTGCCAAATGTTGTGACTCTCTTGATCTGGAGGGACAAGGGGTTTTAAAGGAGTTTCACTTGTTAACCTGGGAGATACTCAGTTCTTAGGTCCCCAGCAGGCATTGCCCTCTGCAATGGTTGTGCTCCAGGCAGCCAGCTAGGGGCTTCTATCATCCTGCTAAACAAAGGGGGGTAAAGTTCATCGCAGTTCCTTAAAACACAGTTCAAACGGGTGTCAGGCTTACTCTCTTTATTACCCATTTTCACGTCCAATATCCTTAAGTTTTTACAACCAAAATCACACAACAAAATGAACAAAAGCAAACAAACAAACAAAAAAAAAATAGAACGGAGAACAAAACACACCACACACACACAAAAAGAAAAACAGAAACCCGGCGCCTAAACAGAAAAACAGTGGTACAGTGCAACATCTTGCTAAAGCTCCAGGGTAGGAGCGCATGCGTGCCCGTCGGCACCTCTCTACACTTCCAGAGGAATTTCCTACAGAACAGAACAGAGGACAGAACGATTCTTGTTACTGTCCTGGACAGGAGTATATGTGAGCCTCCCCAGGCCACATCTCTGTCATCAGAAGAGATCTCCCTTAACCGGATATCAGATGTTATAAAGGCGCCACTTACCTATGGAGGCCTCCTCCATCAGGTGCTTGCTAATAGTTTTAGTGCAGAGGTTCACTGCAATGCTCCCGGGACTAAAGGCTCTCTTTCTAATATAGAGAAGATGGACCATACTAGGCCTGAGTGGAGAGCTGTTCCTTGGTGCCTATGGTTGATATACCATCCTAATTTGCAAAAGTGCCACAGAATGTAGGGTCAGCCTCCTTTTCATGGTACTCTTGGAAGCAACTGTTTGGACAAAGTGGTTGCCAAGGCAGTGACCTCATTCAGTTCCTGAAGGATGCGACCTCACCTCACTTCCTTGGTAATGGAACTCTCTGAACTTGGGATCCAGGAAGCCAGGCACACAGAGCCAATCCCAGTCCCAGTCCTAGTGGTCTCACTTGCTTCGATTTAGCAAGGACAGAGTCAGTCTTTCTTGGTACCTACTGATGTGAGGATGGCCAAATGCCAGGAAAACTCTGAAGAGGGGCCTTTTTTGAAAAAGCAGGTAGTGGCTCACAGCTGGCTCCTGACCACTTCACAGAGTTGGACAAGGAGACCAGATCTGAAACAGGACAGGCCATATCGGGGGAACACAGTATGACCCAGCAGTCAGAGGACACTCTGGAGAGTGAGAGACCTACTTGGGGGAAGGAGGTGACTTTGTGGGTGTGGATGTGTGTTTGTGGTTTTGTCTCATGTTCAGAGAATAGGTAGGAAAGTCGGTTTGTTTGGTTTGGAGTGAACTGTTTCTAGTAAGTTGTTGGACAAGGTGAGTGTTTCTATGTCTGTGTATCCCACTGTGTCCGTGGTTGTAGACATTAGAAAAGAGAATGCATCAATGGATGTTTCCTGTCTATTAGAAAGCTTCCCAGCATTCATCCTGCCCAATTAATGAATACTCTAGGGCTTGCCTTATCAATGGGCAACACTGGCTATCTTCCTAAGTTCCTGTTTTCTTCCTGAATTCTGGCCACTCTCCAGAATAGACTCATGCTTTTGTGTCCACGATATGTAGCACCTCCAAGCACCGTGACATGGACATGTACTGGATAGCTGAAGGAATTGGCAAGAATCTCAGAAAACTCAGATACCAGTGTGACCAGGATAGTCTCAGTGGAGAAACCCTGCAATTGGCCTTTTTATTACCTATTGTTCTGTTGCCCTGAATGTCAGGAAGGTCTTTGCCTCAGGCCATGCCTTCGAGATTCCTGAAGAAAAGAGTTTTCAAACGGAAATGAATGGGCATCACCTGTGGCTGTTTGCTTAATTCCTTTGGAAAGGGATGTGTCTGAATCAGCCCTTTGGCCCTGTGTGAGCCTAGAGCTTAGATTCTCAGCACCTGATGGATCGTAAGAAAGATCCCATGTGTGGATCCAAATCAAAATGGCCAAAAATCAGTCATTGTGGATGAAGTCTCTCGCATTCCTCCATAAGGTTCTTAACCTCCCTCAAGTGAGAATAGGGATCCAATGGGTCAAATGAGTTATTCAAAGCCCTGCAGATGCTAGCCCATAGGTTCTTGGGTTTTCTTATGAATCCAATTCAAATAAAGAATCTAAACCGACAGTCAGTAGGCCTCAAATTGGAGAACAGAGCTGTGTTAACGGCAGGCATATTTGATCACTCCTGGTTCACAGGAAGGGTTTCCAGGCCACCCTGACTTTTGGTAAATGAGGGGAAAGGGAGCTTTCTTGGGACACTGTCTTGTGCTGCGCCTCTCATGGAATCCTCCTGCCAGAAGTTATGATGAGTGTCTATATGGAAGAAGATGAGTGTCATGTGAGAGTGTTTTGGTTTTAACTGCGGTCATTTGTGTGGAAGTTGGAAGAGATAACTGGGTCCAACTTGGCTTGCACTTTGGTGTGATTCCCCTTAGAGACTGTGTTTTGGAACTGACCTCCGAGAAGGTACAAGGTCCTATGACATTGTATATCCATATTTCTGGGACATCTCTACAGAACGTAATTCAATGCTAAGTATACCAATCAAGGGCCAAATGAACTTCTGGACTTCAAATCTTAACTAGATTTCTGTTTTCATATTTATATTGAAAGGTTAATAAAATAGATACTTGTCATTTCCTGTTTTTCTGTATGCTTAACAAAACACCATTGAAATCTTGAGAACTGTTTACTATTCTTGTTCCCAGAATGTGCTGTCCCAAACTGCCAAACTGCAGAATGTACTCCGTCAACCAGTTGCTCGCAAACTGACACTCGCCATTACCCATCAATAAATTTCTCTCCCTGCCCTCTCCAAGAAAAATATATAACCATTTCTTAAGCTGTTCTCAGGGCTCTCTGCTCTGTTCAAGTGATCTCTGAGCCCTTCATCCCGGACTCCCAATAAACCCTTTGCTGTTGCATGAGACAGTCTCTTAGTGGTCTCTGCCGCAGATGCTCGCCCAACCTTTACATCTGGTGGCCCTAGCAAGATCCGGAAGCTGCAGACAAAATACCCCCAACGGGCTCCTCTGGGGGTAAATAAGGCCCATCTTTCTCGTTTCAGGCTTCAGGTTAGGGTATGGCAAAACGGCTATTGGTAAAGAGCGTGAGCTCTCTCCCATGGTGGCTGACACACATGTCACAGAGCCACAGGCCATGTCCCTGGGGGATAGACTCGGAAAATCGTGGAACAATAGTCTCCTCGACTCAGTGATATTTTGTTTCTGATTCGATATTGCCAGCCCTTCAGGTTTTGCCGACTAGTCAGTCCTGGTCTCAGTATTGGACGTCCATTGCCTGTCTTTATTGTCTTGTCTTGTCTGTGTTGTGTGTCGTTCCTTTCGGTGTCTGTGTATATTTCATTATGGGACAGATCATTTCAATGCCTCTGTCCCTGACCCTTAATCACTGGACCAAAATCTGCTTAAGGGCTCAGAATCTTTCTTTTTCAGTAAAACGCCAGACCTGGCAGATTCTGTGTCTCAGAATGACCCACCATTGCAGTCGGATGGCTCCTAGAAGGATCTTTCAACTTCGCACTTATTTGAAAAGTCCGAGATATTGTCTTTCAGCAGGTGCCACATAGACATCCAGATCAACAGCCATATATCTTAACTTGTCAGTACCTCTACAAATCTCCTCCTCCATGGGTCAAGCATTTCCTTGTCCCTGCACCTGCTCCTACTCCTTCCCCCACGATTCTATCTCAACCTCTCTGCTCCTCCTCCTCCACCCTCTGTTCTCCCTGAGTCTCAAGACTCTACTGGACTCACCACCCCCTCCTTATCATCTGCCCTCGTCTCCCAACCCCTAACACCCTCTAAGTGATTCCCCTTCTGCTGACTCAGCCTCTCCACCATTCGAGGAAGCTAGGCTGGCCCAGCGTCATCCAGATGACTGTCCCGCGGCACACACAGCCCCTCCTTCCCTGGAGGAAGCTGGCCCGGCTAAAAGAACTCAGAGAACTCACCGACGTTTTCACACCTGCCTACTTGAGGTGACTGCCAACACCACCTAGCGACTTTCTTCATGACAGAGCAATGAGAGAAAAATCTCCTGGAATGTAGAAAAAAATATCCTCAGACCTGATGGGCGACCAACACAACTTCCCAACATAATCAAAACTGGCTTCTCCTTAAACCCACCCAACTGGGACCCCAACACCTTTGAAGATAGGGAGCATCTGTTCAATTATTGCCAGGCTCTAACAGCGGGTCTCCAAGTGGCCGCTGGGTGACCAACTAATTTGGCCATGGTAAGAGAAATTATTCAAAGGCCTGATGAATCTCCATTTATGTTTCTAGAGAGAATCATGGAGGCATATAAGAGATATACTCCTTTCGATCCTCAGGCAGCAGATTAAAAAGCATCTGTCACGATGGCCTTAATTGAGCAAGCTGCCATGGATATTAAAAAAAAAATTAAAAGAGAGATTTTGTCAAAGAAGCCAAGAAAGTATACTATAAGAGAGAAACAGGGAGAAAGAAAGGGAGCAAAGGGAGGATGAGAGAACCAAAAGACAGACTAAGGCATTGACTAAGGTCCTGATCACAACAAGAAAGAGGCCAGAAATTAAGACATAGGGTGACAGGAAGGGCCCATGCCAGAGGCCACCCCTGGCCTCAGATCAGTGTGCCTACTCTAAAGAAAAAGGATACTGGGCCATAGAGTTCCCTATAAAGAGACAGCCACGCCAGCTGGCCATTCTGACTCTGGAGGATGACTAAGAAAGTCAGGGCTCAGAACCCATCCCCTAGCTCAGGGTAACTTTTGAAGTGGAGGGGACTCCAGTAAACTTTGAAGTGAATACAGGAGCAGTATACTCAGCCCTTAAGGCCCCATTGGGCCCTCTATCAAATAAAAGGTCTCTAGTTCAAAGGGATGATGACAGTAAATATCAGGCTTAGACAACTAAGAGGACCATGGACCTGGGGAAAGGAAAAATCCATCACTCCTTCCTAGGAATCCCAGAATGCCTGGACCCATTGATGGGCAGAGATCTGCTCATCAAGCTCCGGGCCAAAATAACTTTTAACCATGAAGGCCCCCAAATGAAATTTCTAAATACTTCAGCAAAAACTCCTATAGTCACGGCTTTAACTATATTAGTAGAAGATAAACATCCACCATTCACATGCCCCAAGTCTGATCAAACAGGCAAGCTACCCCAAAAATGGATAACAGATTACCCAGATGCCTGGGCAAAAACTGCTGGGTTAGGCCTGGCCGTGAAACAATCTCCAATAACAGTGGAGTTAAAAACCTCAGTCTCCCCAGTCAATGTCAAATAATATCCTCTAAGCAAAAAAACTAAAGGTGGGATAAGGCCCCATATTCAGAAATATCTGGCATTAGGGGTCCTAAGGCCCTGTCAATCGGCCTGGAACACTCCCCTGCTACTAGAAAAAAAAAAGCCAGGGACCGGGAACTATCGCCCCATTAAAGAGCTAAGAGAGATCAACAAAAGAGGGCAGGACATTCACCCCACGGTACCTAATCCGTACAATCTGCTTAGCACTCTGAACCCTGAGGGGAAATTATATACTGTTCTGAACTTAAAAGATGCTTTCTTTTGCTTGCCTCTGCATAAAGATAGTCAGTTGCTGTTTGCTTTCGGGTGGGTAGACCCAGAAACCAAAACGTCTGGTCAACTAACTTGGACTAGACTCCCACAGGGGTTCAAAAACTCCCCCACTCTCTTTGATGAAGCCCTCCACAGAGATCTCAACAACTTCAGAACTACGCACCCTGAATTTACCCAGCTTCAATACGTGGATGTCCTGCTACTGGCAGCCAACACCAAGGAAAACTGTGAGTCTGGGACCCAAGCACTATTATATGAGCTTGCTCAACTCGGGTATAGAGTTTCGACCAAAAAGGCCCAAATTTGCTAGCATGAAGTAATCTTCCTGGGCTATTCCCTTAGGGGCAGTAAACGATGGCTCACTGAGCCCAGAAAACAAACCATTATGTAGATACCACCCCCATCTTACAGCAGACAACTCAGAGAATTTCTTGGGACTGCTGGCTTTTGCAGGTTATGGATGCCTGGGTTTTCGTCCTTAGCTGCTCCATTATACCCGCTGTTAAAGGAAGATGCCCAATTCCAATGAAACCCTGAGGACCAGGAAGTTTTTGATAACATCTAAGGACACTGACACTGAACGCCTCAATTTCACTGAGCTCAGCCTGCAATTAGAGCAAGCCCTACACTACGTTAAAAATGTACATCAACTCACTCACCTTGGTTCAAAGAAACTGCAGGCATTACTGTAAGATTAAGAACAGAGTTTTCCACTAACCAACTCACAGTGAAAGGAAATAACTGAACGGGTAACAAAAGCCTGTCGGGTCCGTCAATTGGGTAATGCTTACCCTTCCAAGTTTCCTAGAGGAAAGCACCTATGAGGAACCAGACCAGGACAATTCTGGGAAGTGGACATTACTAAAATTAAGCCAGCAAGGTATGGATTTAAATATCTCCTAGTCTTTGTAGATACATTTTCAGGATGGATTGAAGCCTTACACACACACACACACACACAAAAAAAAAAAAAAAAAAAAAAAAACGGCGCAAATGGTTTTCAAGAAGATCCTGAAAGATATTTTTCCAAGATACGATCTGCCTAATGGACTGATAATGGACTGGTTTTCATGGCCCAGGTAAGTCAGGTGTTAACCAGGACCCTGTGGATTAATTGGAAGTTACATTATGCTTATATACCCCAGAACTCAGGACAGGTAGAAAAAATAAATAGAACCATTAAAGAGACCTTAACGGCCCCCTTAGGGACCTGGTGACTATCTCTCCACCCAGACATTTTTCAGCTCAGTATAGGTCTTTCCTATTGAGACATGCCTGATGAAGAGGATCTCACTAAAATTCCATTAAATCCCTTCCGTACCATAGATAATTGAAACAAACATTATGGATGCAGGGACACGCGAGCCAGATGCAGGTTGGCTAGCCTATATTACTATGTATGCCCGGCAGACTATCAAAGCGACAAACAGCCATGGCTGTGTGGGGGAAAAGCCGACTTCTTGTGTAAGTCATGGGGATGTGAGCATACAGGGACTGCCTGGTGGAACCCAAACTCCTCATCAAATTCAGTACACAGCATTGGCCATATTACCAATTAGACAACCAAAAACTATGGCCCCCAGAGGGTTCTCTAGATCCTCAAATTCTGCATGACATTTTTAACTTCGGCAAGTGCTCAAAAGGGGGAAATTCCCCTATGTGGAATCCTTTTTCCTCCTTTGCTCACATCCTGTACTATGCTTCCCCAATAGTTCCTCACCCTCAGCCTTCTGCTCTAGACTCTCTGCTTTCACTCCCACCTCAGCAACCTGATTTCTCCCCTCCAATTACTAGATCAAAAACCCAAACCTCCGCTGGATCTCAGAACATTGCCCCCTTGCTGAGGAAGCAGGTACCGAGGTACCCCTCCACCCACTCCTCTCTTTTCCTGTCAGTGTCTGCACTAGGTCCCACCAAGTCCTCTAGCAAGCTTAGCCAAAGCTCAAACCAGCTGAGAAGAGCCCTCAGACCCCTATCCAAGATGTAATGAAAATGACCTTTAAAGTTGATTTGTCATCACTGAAAACAGGTTTCTAAGAATTTAAAGTCCCTCACAGGCTTTTTGGAATACTCACTCCCGTCTTCCCCTCTGCTCTACCTGTTCTACTGCTCAAGTTTTTGTTCTAGGAAAATCCCAAACCCCTTTCCCATTATTCTTTGGCATCTCTCCGTCCTCATTCTCAGATCCACGGAGCTGCACTCAGCATCGCCTTCCCTGTCATCCCCCTCTGTACCAGGTCCACAGAAATGTCTTAAATGACCTTCTCCAGAAGTCTTTACCAAGGCTTACTTTAGGGCTTTCAGCAAAAGAGTCCCTCTGAAAAAGTTCAATGGAGATAAACTTCCACTCTTCATGTTGCCCTGTTCTACTTGGCCACTGGCTGGAAAAATCACCACCCCTAAGCTAGACAGCGCCTTACCAGTTTTTCACAAAATATGTGAACAAGGACTCTGGCCTTGAGCTGGGGCTTCAGAGAGATTGCTACATTTCTAAGATAAAAAAGTTACCAACTGGGCTCCATGGTGACAGCTGGCAAGGAGGAAAAGAAAGAGACAAAAAAGCTCTTCCATTCCAAGGTGTAATTGAAAAGTTAACGTGCACAGAACAGAGGAAAAAAACAGAAACAAAAACTGATTTGTGTGAATTTCTGCAGACTGTGAACTTCTGAGCCCCTTCCCTTACATGTTGGGTACAAATACTAAAACTACCAAAACTTGGGGTTCAGGGGATTAATTGATTACAACAGAAGCAATGCCCTCTCAATACGGATGCAAACAAATAAAACTCCTTTCCTGTCTTTGGTGCTATCTTAGGTGCCTTTCCTTGTCCGTCTCTACAACAGTATAATTCTATACACTTTAACATTATTTATGTTTTCATAAAGTGGTCAATAGTTGCGATTAATTATGTAATGATGCAGATGTTTTCCAGAGTGCTCTATCAGGACGCAGGTTCATTTAAAGATCAAATAGGGGGGGCATACAACCCGGTTCCACCGGGAACCTGTATCCCTCACTTTAGCCATCCTATTAGGAATAATAGTTGCTGAAGGGGTGGGCACAGGAACAACTTCCCTAGTCCATGAGACACAACAAAGACACAATTAGAAGCAGAAATAGACCAAAGCTTAAAGACATTAAAAACCGACATCATAGCTTTACAGGAATTTTAACCTCTCTCTCTCTGAAGTTGTTTACAGAGCAGGCGAGTGTTGGACCTCCTCTTCATGAGAGAAGGGTGCCTTTTTGCTTGCATTGAGGAAAGAATGATGTTTTTTATGCCGACAATACTGGAGTTGTAAAAGAATCTATGAGTAAATTAAGAAAATTACTTGAAGAGTGTCAAAGAAAGACAGAGGCCCCCAAAGGGAGGTTTGAGTCTTGGTTCACATAGTCCACCTAGTTAACTACACTTTTATCCACCCAGGCTAGTCCATTAATAATTCTCATATTATTGTTAACTGTAGGACCCTGTTTGCTCAACCATGTAGTTTCTTTTCTCACCCAAATTGAACCTGTTATTAACCCTAACCATACACTGTTCTCTCAATCTAATTTTACAGAAGAGGGGGGACAGAGTTGGTCTTAAAATACAGGAATATAGAGGATCTTCCACCTGCTGAGAACCTCAAAGGTCCTTGAAGAAATGATCCCTGGAGAAGATGTAGTCAACTATGAAGGACCTGAGAGAGCAAAAGTCTTCCATGGCAAACAACCTGCTCATGATGAAGGGATGTGTCTGAATCAGCCACTCTCTTCTTAATGTAGAGAAGGTGGACCAAAGCAGGGATGTGTTGAGAGCTGCTCCTGCGTGCCAATGGGTGACATACCATTCTAACTTGTGAAAGTGTCACAGAAAGTAGGGGCAGCCTCCTTCTCATGGGAACCTTGGAAGCAACTGTTAGGACAAAGTTGTTGTCAAGGCAGTGACCTCATTCAGTTCCTAAAGAAAGTGACCTCACCTAACTTCTATGGTGATGTAACTCTCTGAACTTGGAATCCAGGAAGCCTGGCACCCAGAGCCAGTCCCAGTCCCAGTCCCAGTTGTCAAACTTATTTTGATTTACCAAGGACAGACTCAGTCTTTCTTGGGACCTACTATTGTGAGGATGGCCAAATGCAAGAAAAGCTATGAAGAGGGGGCTTTCCTGAGAAAGCAGGCATTGGCTCACCACTGGATCCTAAAAACTTCACAGAGTTGGCCAAAAAGACCAGATTTGAGAAAGAACAGGCCATTTCCTGGAACATAGTATGGCCCACCAGTCAGAGGACTCTCCAGATAGTCACAGACCTACATGGGGGAAGGAGGTGCCTTTGTGATGTGGGTGTGAGTTTGTGGTTTTGTCTCATGTTCTGAGAATAGGTATGAAAGAAGGTTTGTTTTTTTTTGGAGTGAACGGTTTCTAGTAAGTCGTTTGACAACGCGAGTGTTTCTATGTCAGTGTATCCCACTGTGCCCGTGGTTGTAGACATTAGAAGAGAGAATGCATCAATGAATATGTCCTGTCAGCTAGAAAGCTTCCCAGCATTCATCCTTCCCAATTTATTAATGGACTGCAGCTTGCCTTATTGATGGCAACACTTACTATCTTTCTAAGATCCTGTTTTCTTCCTGAATTCTGGCCACTCTCCAGAATAGGCTCATGGTTTTGTGTTTAAGATATGTACAACCACGAAGCTCTTTGAAATGACCATGTACTAGATAGCTAAAGGGAATGGCGAGCATCTCAGAAAACTCAGATATCAATGTTACCAGTAAAGTCTCAGTGGAGAAACCCTGCTTGGGGCCTTTTGATTACCTAATCTTCTGTTGCCCTGAATGACAGGAAGGTCTTTTCCTCAGGCCACCACTTTGTGAAGCCTGAAGAAAACAGTTTTCAAATGGAAATGAATGGGTATTACCTGTGGTTCTTTGCTTAATTGCTTTGGAGAGGATGTGTCTGAATCAGCCTATTTGCCCTGTGTGAGGCTGTGGCTTAGATTCTCACCTTCTGATGGATATAAAGAAAGATCCCATGTGTACATCCAAGACCAAAATGGCCACAGAGCAGTCCTTGTGGATGAAGTCTCTCGCCTTCCTCTGTAACTTTCCTGAACTCCATCAAGTCAGAATAGGGATCCTTTGGGTCAAATGAGATCTTCAAAGCCCTGCAGAGGCTAGCCCATGGTTGCTTGGGTTTTCTCAAGACTCCAATTTACATAAAGAATCCAAACCCCACAGTCAGTTGACCTCAAATTGAAGAAGTGGAGCAGTATTAATGGGAGGCCTATTTGATCTCTCCTGGTTCACAAGAAGGGTGTCCATGCCACCCTGAATTAGGCAATTTAGGTGCAAGAGAGCTTATTTTGGACACGGACTTGAGCTGTGCCCCTCATGGAAAACTCTAGCCACAGGTTATTATGTGTGTCTATATGGAAGAAGATGAGCGCCACGTTGGAGTGTTTTTGTTTAAATTGTGGTCATTTGGGTGGCGGTTAGAAGAGATGACTTGGTTCACATGTGCTTGAACTCTGGTGTGATTTCCTTAGAGACTGAGTTCTGCAACTGAACTCAGAGAAGTATTGCCATGAATAGTGTTGAGATTTTAGGAAGCCAGGCATGAGTGTCGCCCTTGGAAACTGAGTTCTAGGCCCAGGGTGGCTTTCCACAGAGCACTGGGCCTCTCAGCCAGGATACCACATGATTTTATTCTGAAAGACTTGGCACCCATCGTTGAGAGTCAAAACTCATATGGACCTCACATTGTAGAGCTAAATGAGCTAAACATCATGTGATCTTTTCACCATTCTTTGGGAAGCCTTACCTGTGAGTGTTCTCAAGAGCTTTCATTGAAATGAGCTTCCTAACCATTTAATGGTTCCTGAATGAATTGAAACTCACAGTGCCTCCAACTTCATCCTTGAAAAATTGCTAGATAAATGCCATGAAATTTTTGAAATTCCCATCACCAGGTGGCACTGGAGAACCTTTGGATGACCTGTTGCTGGTCATGAATATTTCAGTGTCTTGTTTTACTGGGTTTCATGTAAATGGTGTAGAACAGAGATGTCAGTAAGTTGGACTCTGTTGAGTAGTGGGCCTAGAGCAGTGTTGGGCAGGTATGTGATAAAACATCTGTGATGGGGCCATGTGGATCTGCCATTGGCTTCCAAATGGCTTGTGACTGACATGGCACAGCCAGCAGAACCTTCTGTGTAAAGGCAACTTGTTATATGGAGCGATTTCAGGATATTGTTCAGAATCAGGTTGCTATGGTCAAGGGGTCAAGCTATGTGGGATAGAAGCCTGGTTCTTGTATCATCCTGCAGACCCTGATCCACCACACGTGACAGAACTCCCTCTTGCACTTTGTTGCAGTTGAACTCCTTGTATTTCGTGAAGCAAATACCAAACTCCCAGTGCAGCAGGAAGAAACACCACGAAATGGAGGATGACCATATGGCTTCACAGTCCACACTTGGAGACACTAAGCCCCAGTGGCCACAGTTTACCTACAAAGAGAGAATTCAGCACTGCTGCCTCGTGTTCATTGTAAAATAAGAAACTTTGTCCTCCTGGTCACATAGATGCAGACCCAGCTTTGAGGGTCTCACTACAAAGGAAGCTTAACTCGTGACAACAACCTATATTTCAGTGCCCAACCTCAGTGGCAGTTTCTCAAAAAGTTTTAGGCAAGCAGAGCTCCATGTTTGTGGAGTGTGTACCCTGTCCTTATTTTTGGAAACTCCTATTCCACCTCCAAGTTTGTGCACTCTTGAGCATTTTCCATTCCAAAAATGTAATCACAGATTTTGTAACTCTTCTCCTCTAATTGTGTCTTACTTGGGGCGAAGGTAATGTCAAGGCATGGTTCTGGATGAGACTGGGAAGATTTGTTGTAGCACATATTTGCATACACATTGGATTAATTTTCCTATTTTCCATTCTAAATTCTGAATCCCTGACACTAACCCATATTCTACTAGACTCTGACTACTAATCCTAATATGATGGAGAAAAATAACCCAAACAGTACATAAGTACATGCAGTTCAGAGTTCGACTTGCCATTTGCATGATAAAGGGTAGGTGTTATAAATTTAGTCAATTTTTAATTGAAATAGTTCTCCATGTGTTTTCAAAGTTAACAAATATGTGAATTACTGTCTCCCATTCTCTGGAGCCTATTCAGCACATGTATTTTTATATGCACAAATAGAATCCTGCGTGATATCACACGTACATTCTTGTGAGTTACATGACTTAGCAGATACAAAGTGTGAGAAGTGACCACTCCTCCTAAACCCTGTTGGAACTGAAAATTCAACCTATGGGTGAGCTTCCCAGTAGAACAACATTATACATAAACCCATGTTCAGTAAAATGAATGTTTTTGCATCTTTATGATATATATTTCATGATGAATTTCGATTGGCATATATATTGCTACTTATTAATGTCTCTGTTCGTGTGTGTGTGTGTGTGTGTGTGTGTGTGTGTGTGTGTATATATTCTCCAGATTTTTAAAAATATGAAATATATGTGTCTTATATACAATCCCTAAATTCATTCATGTTCATGTATGTGGATTAATAATCAACTTTTCACAAGATTATTCTTAGAAATATTCATCCACCCGAAATACATATTTGTTTCCTAGTACTGAAAACTAACTTCAGTGAAAGGTGCATACAAATCCTAATATGTCTACATTAACTGACCCAGTTTAACATAAATGCATGTAGGTTCCTATGGGACATGATGTGTATTTTGACGTTAATTTTTATTCCACACTGGTACATTACTATTCCTTCAGTTTATGTACATCATAGAATATATATTTTATTCACTAGTTAACAAATTTATAGGCATTTGTTTCACTTTCAATCACTTCCTGCTCCAGAACACATGAATTTCTCTACGTTTCTTCAGTGGTCTATTCATGAGACTTTTTTTCCAAATACATTTTTTTCGATTTCCATAATCAAATTTGAAACAAAACTCACAAACCCTTCATGATAAACCATAACCCTAAGATGATCATTAGATATATAACTGGTTGGAATGAATGATTGTATATCAATATAACATTTCTTATATATTTTCAGATATCTATTCAATCCATTATTTAAAGTGGATCCAGTTATATTATTTATTCACAGTATGGTCTATTCATGCATTATGTGTATATTCATAGAAACAGGGTACACATCTTTGTACGACTATACTAATTTATAAGTCTTCAAAATATTGCTCCAAGAAATGGTGGAAGAAATACTCATGTCACCTGATCTACATACACATTTTATCACAGAAATATTCTGGACACCAAAAGCAAAGGTCACACTTACAATTGTACCAAAGCCTAAATAGAAAGTGAGCATGGATTACTAAAAACATCCATGTCCAGGTTGCCTAATGCTCTCAAATATCAATCCTATTGGTGACTACATATTTGTTTCTTCCTAAGATTATCTATTCAACCTCAAACCTGTTGAAAATGTCTAACCCTATCACACAATTTATACTTTGCTTGATTTCCTAATGTCTCTATTGATATCTGCTTTCCTACATGATTTCCCCAGTTCATCATTGTGACTGACTCTTCACATGTACTGACATTTACATACACTCTCTACCCGAAACCCTATTGCTAAAGAACTTTTGGTCCAAATCCTATACTCACTCTTCTTTCTAAACCTACAGACTACCTTCCTAATCCTACCGACTATCGCTTTTTGACTGGATGTTCTTTTCAACATTCAATCATCCAAAGTACAAGGTCCGATGCCAGTGTATATTGATTTATTTGAGACATCTGTGCAGCACATAACTCAAAGCTAAGTATCCCACTCAAGTCCCCAGTGCCCTTCTGGACTTCAAATCTTACCTAGATTTCTGCTTTCATAGTTATATTTCACATATATACTCTTATAAATATCACAGGTTGCCAATGCCATTATTCATCCCGCAGAATGATTCGTAACCCAAATCAAACCTATTATTAACCTTAACTATACACTGTTCCTTCAATATAACGTACAGAAGAGCAGGGACAGAGTGGGTCTTACAATATAGGAATGTAGATGATCTTCCACCTGCTGAGAACCTAAAAGATCCATGGAGAAATGATCCTTGGAGAATATATAGGCAGCTATGTAGGACCTGAGAGAGCAATAGTCATCTTCCATGGCAAACAACCTGGTCAGGGTGAATTGATGTGTCTGAATCAGCCTCTGTCTTCTTAAAGTAGAGAAGATGGACCAATCCAGGCCTGTGTGGAGAGCTGTTCCTGGGTGCCTATGGTTGATATACCATTCTAACTTCTGAATGTGTCACAGGATGTTGGGGCAGCCTCCATCTCATGGGAACCTTGGAAGCAACTGTTAGGACAAAGTGGTTACCGAGGCAGTGACCATATTCAGTTCCTGAAAGAAGTGACCTCACTTCACTTCCTTGGTGATGTAATTCTCTGAACTTGGGATCCAGGAAGCCAGGCACCCAGAGTCAGTCTCACTCTGAGTCCCAGTGGGCTAACTTGTTTGCTTTTCCCAAAGACATAGTCAGTCTTTCTTGGTACCTACTGATGTGAGGATGGCCAAATTCCAGCAGAGCTCTGAAGAGGGGCCTTTCCTGAGAAAGTAGGTAGTGGCGAACCACTGGCTCCTGACAACTTCACAGAATTGGCCAAGGAGACCAGAACTGAAACAGGACAGGACATTTTTGGGGAACATAATATGGCCCACCAGTCAGAAGACACTCCGGATAATCACAGACCTACTTGGGGGAAAGAATTGCCTTTGCCATTGTAGGTGTGAGTTTGTGTTTTTTTCTGATGTTCTGAGAATAGCTAGGAAAGGTGGTTTGTTTGGTTTGGAGTGGACTATTTCTAGTAAGTCGTTTGACATGGTGAGTGTTTCTATGTCTGTGTATTCCACTGTATCCGTTGTTGTAGACATTAGAAAAGACAATGCATCAATGGATGTGTTGTCTCTAGTTGAAAGCTTCCCAGCATTCTTACTGCCCAATTGATGAATGGACTGCAGCTTGCCTTATGGATGGGCAACATCTACTATCTTCTTAAGTTCCTGTTTTCTTCGTGTTTTCCAGCCACTCTCCAGAATAGGCTCATGGTTTTGAGTCCCAGATATGTAACACCACAAGGCTCTGTGACATGGCCATGTACTGGATAGCTTAAGGGAATGGGAGCATCTCAGAAAAATCAGATATCAGTGTGACCAGTAAAGTCTCAGTGGAGAAACCCTTCTTTGGGCCATTTGCTTACTTCTGTTTCTATTACCCTGAATGTCAGGAAAGTCTTTGCCTCAGGCCACCCTGTTGTGTAGCCTTAAGACGACTGTTTTCATATGGAAATGAATGGACATCACCTGTGGCTCTTTGCTTAATTGCTTTGGAATGGAATGTGTCTGATTCAGCCTCTTGTCCTTGAATGAGGTTGTGGCTTAGATTCTCAGCACCTGATGGATCTAAAGAAAGATCCCATGTGATTTCAAAACCAAAATGACAAAAAGAGAAGTCATTGTGGATGAATATTTTTGCCTTCTTGTTTTATGTTCCTGACCTCCATCAAGTGAGAATAGGGATCCTTTGGGTCAAATGAGTCTTTGAAATCCCTGCAGAGGCTAGCCCATATGTGCTTGGGTTTTCTCATGACTCCAAATCACATCAAGAATTTATAGGCTTCAGCCAGTAGGCCTCAAATTGGAGAAGCGGAACACTTTAACAGCAGCAATATTTGATCACTCCTGGTTCACAGGAATAGTGTTCAGGCCACCATGTTTTTAGGCAAATGAGGGGCAAGTGAGCTTATTTTGGACACTACCTTGTGCTCATTGAAACCTCCAGCTAGAGGTTATGATGAGTGTCTACAAGGAAGAAGATTATGGCCCTGTGGGAGTGATTTCATTTTAATTTTGGTCATTTTTGTGGCAGTTGAAAGGGATGACTGGGTCCACCTGGGCTTGAACTCTGGTATGATTTACCCTTAGAGACTGAGTTCTGGAACTGACCTCAGAGAAGTATTGCCATGAATTGTGTTGGGATTTTAGGAGGCCACGCATGAGACTCACTCTTGGAAACTGAGATCTAGGCCCAGGGTGGCTTTCCACAGAGGCCTGGGAATCTCAGCCAGAATATCACATGATTTTATTCTGAAAGACTTGGTAGCCATAGTTGAGAGTCAAAACACACATGGACCTCACATTGTAGACGTCAATTGGCCTGGCTTCATGTGACCTGTTGGCAACTCTTAGAGAAGCCTTGACTTTAGAGTTCTCCAGAGCATTCATTGAAATGAGCTTTCTCAACACTTAACGGTTCCTGAATGAATTGAAACCCACAGTGCCTCTAACTTCATCCTTGAAAACTTGCTAGATAAATACCATAAAATTTTGGAAATTCCCATGACCAGGTGGCACTGCAGAAACGTTGGATGTCCTGTTGCTGATCATGTGTATACCAGAAAGTGCCTTGTTTGACTGGGTTTCAGAAAATGGTGTAGAATACGAGATGCCAGGAATTTGGAGCCTGCTGAGTAGTGGGCCTAGAGCAGTGGTGGGGAGGTGTGTGATGAAACATCATGGTGGGGCCATGTGGATCGGCTATCGGCTTACAAATGGCTTGTGACTGATATGGCGCAGCCCCCATTCCCTTGTATGTAAAGGCATCTTGTTATATGGAGAGGTTTCAGGGCAATGTTCATAATCAGGTTGCTATGGTTATTGGGACAAGCTATGTGGGATAGAAGCCTGGTTGGTACATTCTCCTGCAGACGCTAACCCACCCCACGTGACAGAACACCCTCCAGCACTGTATACCAGATGAACTTCTTATATTGTGTGAAGCAAGTACCAAATTCCCAGTGTAGCAGCAAGAAACACCACGAAAATTGGAGGATGATCAAATGTCTTCACTGTCCCCACCGGGAGACACTTAGCCTCCAGTGGACACAGTTTACCTTCAAAGAGAAAATTGAGCACTGCTTCCTCATGTTCATTGAAATATAAGAAATCATGTCTTCCAGGTCACATAGATGCAGACCCAGCTTTTATGGTCTCACGACAAAGGAAGCCAAAGCTCATGACAACAACATATATTTCAAGTGCCCAACCTCAGAAGCCGTATTCCAAGAAGTCTTAGGCCAGCAGAGCTCTTTGTTTGTGGAGTGTTTACCCTGTCCTTTACTTTTGGAAACGCCTCTACCACCTCCAAGGTTGTGAACTCCCGAGCATATTCCATTAAATATATGTATTCATAGATTTTCACACTTTTCTACTATAATTGTGTCTTACTTGGGTGAAGGTAATGTCAAGGCATTGTTCTGGATGTGAGTGGGAAGATTTTTGTGTAGCACATATTTACACACACACTGGATTCATTTTTCAATTTTTATTTTGAAATACTGAATCCCTGACACTAACCCATACCCTACTAGACTCTGAATTATGATCCTAATATGATGGTGAAAAATAACCCAAAAAGAATAGAATACAAGCAGTTCAGAGGAGGCATGGTGTATAGTTGGAATTGACTTTTGCATTATATTTTGTAGGAGTTATAAATCTAGTCAATTTTTTGTTGAAATAGTTCTACATGTGTTTTTAAAATTAACAAATATATGAATCCCTGTCTCCCTTTCTCTGTAGCCTATTCAGCACATGTATTTTTATATGCACATATAGTATCCTACCTGATATCACTCGTATACACTTGTGAGGTGGCTGAATTTGCAGATGCAAATTGAGAGAAGAGATCACTCCTCCTAAACGCTGTTGGAACTGAAAATTCAACCTATGGGTGAGCTTCCTAGTTGAATAACATTATTCATAATTTCATGTTCAGTAAAATTAATATTTTTCAGTCTGTTGATTATATATATTTCATGATAAATTTCTATTGGCATATATATCACTACTTTTTTTATTGGTTGCTCAAAACATTACAAAGCTCTTGACATATCATATTTCATACATTAGATTCAAGTGGGTTATGAACTCCCATTTTTACTCCAAATACAGATTGCAGAATCACATCAGTTAAACATCCATATTTTTACATAATGCCCTATTAGTTAATGTTGTATTCTGCTACCTTTCCTATACTCTACTATCCCCCCTCCCTTCTCTTCCCATCTTTTCTCTCTACCATACCTACTCTAATTCATTTCTCTCGTTGTTTATTTTCCCACAACCTCTTATATGTAATTTTGTGTAACAATAAGGGTCT